>NC_030833.1:8429166-8747500 GCF_001704415.2 Capra hircus | reverse complement strand
TCTTAAAAGTCAAAATTGCTCCTTGATCCATGGGCTGTAGAATGGATGTTGGATTAGCAGGCGCGAAAACAACACAAATCTCTTTGTGCGTCTCCATTGGAGCTCTTGGGTGACCAGGAGCGTTGTCGGTGAGCAGTCACGTTTTGAAAGGAATCTTTTTTTGGAGCAGTAGGTCTCAACAGTGGGCTTAAAACATTCAGTGAACCATGTTGTAAACAAATGTGCGATCATCCAGGCTTTGTTGCTCCATCTGTGGAGCACAGGCAGAGTAGATTTAACATGACTCTGAAGGGCCCTAGGATTTTCAGAATGGGAACTAAGCCTGGCTGCAGCTTCAAGTCACCGTGTTAACCCCTAAAAAGAGACTTAGCCTGTCAGTTGAAGCTTCGAAGCCAGACACTGACTTCTCCTCTCTAGCTATGAGAGTCCTAGTTGGCACCTTCTTTCAATACAAGGTTATTTCTTCTACATTGAAAATATGCTGTTTAGGACAGCCACCTTCATTACGTATCTTGGCTAAATCTTCTGAATAACTTGCTGCAGCTTCCACATCAGTACTTGCTGCTTCACCTTGCACTTTGATATGCTGTGGAGATGGCTTCTTTCCTTAAACCTCATGAATCAACCTCTGTGAATGTCAAACTTCTCTTCTGGAGCTCCCTCACCTCTTTCAGACTTCACAGAATTAAAGAGAGTTGGAGCCTTCCTGTGGATTAGGCTTTGACTTACAGGAAAGTTGTGGCTGGTTTAATCTTCTATCCAGACCATTCAAACTTTCTGCATATCAGCAATAAGGCTGTTTTGCTTTCCTATCATTTGTGTGTTCACTGGAGTAGTGCTCTTAATTTCCTTCCAGAACTTTCCCTTTGCATTCACAATTTGGCTGACTGTTTGGCATGAGAGGCCTAGCTTTGGGCCTATCTTGGCTTCCAATGTGCCTTCCTCACCAAGTGTGATCATTTCTAGCTTTAGATTTAAAGTGAGAGACGTGCTATTCTTCCTTTCACCTGAACACTTAGAGCCCGCTGTAGGATTAGTAATTGGCCTACTTTCATTACTCTTGTGTTTCAGGCCTAAGGAGAGGGGAGGAGATGGGGGAGTGGCCAGTCGGTAGTAGAGCAGTCAGAACGCACACGTTTATCAGTTCATTGTATTACAGGGCATGGTTTGTGGTGTGTACGTGTGTGTGTGAAGTCGCTTCAGTTGTGTCTGACTCTTCGTGACCCCATGTCTGTAGCCCACCAGGCTCCTCTGTCCATGGGATTCTCCAGGCAAGAAGACTGGAGTGGGCTGCCATGCCCTCCTCCAGGGGATCTTCCCGACCCAGGGATCGGGCCTGTATCTCCTGTCTCCAGCCTTGGCCGGCAGGTTCTTTACCACTAGCGCCGCCTGGGAGGCCCATGGTGCGCGGTACTCCAAAACAATTACAATAGCAGCATCAAATAGCAGTGATCTCAGATCATCGTCACAAAGAATAACGAAAAAAGTTTGAAATATTATCAGAATTCACAAAACGTGACACAGAGTCATGAAGTGAGCAAACACTGCTGGGAAAATGATCCCAATAGCCTTGCTCAGCCCAGCGCTGCCACAAACCCTCAGTTTATAAAAATCATAATATCTGTAAAGAGCAGTAAAATGAGGTTTGCCTGGACTGCAGCAATGGGAGGTCAAATTCAAGGATGTGTGCGTATGTGCCATCATGTTGAGAAGGTTAATCATCTTTAAAATTATTGTGTGTGTGTGTGTGTGTGTGTGTGTGTGTATTTTCCTTATTTTAGACTTTTAAAGGGTTCCGAAGAAGGATATCATAATCAATTTGAAATGGTAAATTGCTGACGGGTTTAGTTGTCTCTGGTCAATGTAGAATGCACGAAGGTTTTATTTTCACAGTGTCATTTATGAGACATATAATGCACATAAATTGACAGGACACCTTTGTTTTTGGAAAGAGCTTGCTGGGCTGAGTGAAGCACGGGCTGAGGCAGGGGAAGGCACCCTCCCACCTGGCCATCAGGCACACGTCAGTGGGCAGGGAAGGAAAAGGTCCTGCAGGGTGAGCAGGGGACTTGCGGCGGCGAGTTCTCGGAAGGCCTCCAGTAGGAGAGATGTGGATAATTTATACAATGTTTAACTATCTTTTAAACAGCCAGTTTTTCTTGTACAGTGACTGGGCTTCCATAAAACAGAGACAAGCCCTGCCCATTTGGCTCGGTTTTAGAGGGGATGGCGCTGTAAAGTTAATGCACTGAGAAATCTGTGGTGCTTTGGCGTTAAACCCAACACGGGACATAAAGAATTGAGGCTGCTCTAAGCCATGGTGGCGGGGAGAGAGATGAAGCAATCTTTGCAGATGATAACTGTCCTGAGTTGACGAGAATGGGCCTCCCTGCACCGTGCTGAGAAGCCAGGAGCCCAGGGAGAGATGGATGGGGTCTGCCCCTTAACTGCTTGTGTGTGACTGTGAAAAGCCAGCCCCCAGCAGCCCGAGTAATTAACTACCGCTGGACCCCAACATCAAAGGAGTCCTGAAAGAAGAAAAGGAGTGATGTGGCGTGCGTGCGAAGTCGCTTCAGTCGTGTCCGACTCTTTGGGACCCCATGGACTGTAGCCTGCCAGGCTCCTCTGTCCATGGGATTCTCCAGGCAAGAATACCGGAGTGGATGGCCATGCCCTCCTCCAGGGAATCTTCCTGACCCAGGGATCGAACCTGTGTCTCGTAAGTGGTGGGTTCTTCACCACTAGCGCCACCTGGGAAGAATTTGATTCATTGATTTATCATTTGAGTCCTTGTCTTCTTCCCATCTTGGGTTATAGAAGAACGTGGGTGGACGTCTCCCCAGAACGCAAAGAAGAAAAACCATTTCAGGCCAGTGGGAACTGCAGCTTGGGGCTCCCAACCTTGCCCGGGCTGTCTGGGGCAGCCATGGGTGCTGTTTAAGGTGATTCAAACCCCAGACTCAGCCGTGGGGTGAAGCTCTTTCTTTTTCCTTTTTTTTTTCACACTGCTTGTCACAGAGGGGCTTATACAGCTAAGGGGGTTTACTTGACTAAGCACCTTCTCTTTCCAAAATGCGTGGCTCAGTCAGTTACCTCCAGACCCACAAGCCTTGCCTTCCTAGGGCAGCTGTGATTGCAGGCGTCTGGCCAACAGGATGGCCGCGGGCCCAGGTGCCTGGGACAGAGCGGCTCCGTGTTGAGACAGACGCTCTCAAGGCTCAGGGCAGGCTCTGGACAAGAGGCTGGCCAGTGGCTGAACAGGGCCGAAGTGTTGATCCTGAAGGATTGTGACAGGCCAGGCTGCTGGGGAAGGGAGCTGAGGCTTTCTAGAAGCCTCCGGGCTTGAGGAGAGTCCAGGGTTCAGCACCACCAGGGCTTTTAAGTCCCCTCACTCTGGCCTGTGGTCGCAGCATGGGGTTGTATCTCTTACTCTCTCAGGACTGTTGTGACCTCCTCTGGGGGTGAGAAGCCCCGAGGAGGGGCAAGACTGGGAGAGTGTGTGAGGGGAGGGGCAGGGCTGGGACCGCTGAAGGGAAAGGCCACTTACAGAGTGGACACAGGAAGCTGAGGAGAAAGCAGGGGATGGGCTGGGGTTTGGAGGCCAGTGGAGCAGAGGGCAGGAAAGGCTCAAGGCGGGTCACATTGTATCAGAGCCTTCCTGAGCCGCACAAGGCAAAGCAGAAAGGCTGGAATAAAAGCAGCCCTGAAGGGCTTCCCTGAGGCTCAGTGGTAAAGAGGCCACCTGCCAACGCAGAAGGCATGGGTTCTATCCCTGATCCGGGAAGGTCGCACACGCAGCGCAGCAGCTGTGCCCGTGCGCCCTAACTGCTGAGCCTGTGCTCTGGAGCCTGGGAGCTCTGGCTGTGGAAGCCCTTACTCCTCGAGCCCGCGCTCTGCCACAAGAGACACCACTGCAGTGAAGAGCCGGTGCACCGCAACCAGAGAGGGGCCACACGTTCCACAACGAGAGCAAAGGCCCAGGCAGCAGCAACAACCGGCACAGCCAAAAAGATAAATAAAATGGGCTTTATATGGGGGGGGCTCCAAAATCACTGCAGATGATGACTGCAGCCATGAAATTAAAAGATGCTTGCTCCTTGGAAGAAAAGCTATTACCAACCTAGACAGCATATTAAAGAGCAGAGACATTACTTTGCCAGCAAAGGTCCGTCTAGTCAAAGCTATGGTTTTTCCAGTGGTCATGTATGGATGTGACAGCTGGACTATAAAGAAAGCTGAGCACCAAAGAATTGATGCTTTTGAACTGCAGTCTTGGAGAAGACTCTTGAGAGCCCCTTGGACTGCAAGGAGATCCAACCAGTTCATTCTAAAGGAGATCTGTCCTTGGTGTTCATCGGAAGGACTGATGTTGAAGCTGAAACTCCAATGCTTTGGCCATCTGACGCGAAGAGCTGACTCATTTGAAAAGACCCTGATGCTGGGAAAGATTGAAGGTAGGAGGAGAAGGATGGGATGGTTGGATGGCATCACTGACTCAATGGACATGAGTTTGAACAAGCTCTGGGAGTTGGTGATGGACAGGGAAGCCTGGCATGCTGCAGTCCATGAGGTCGCAAAGAATTGGATACAATGGAGCAACTGAACTGAACTGAAAAGCCAGAGGGCAGTGCTCCCCTCTCCCAGAACTTGGGGTATCTCTCTTAAAGCACCTTCCAGAGCAGATCTGGCCTCCCCACCCACCGCTCCCTCACTGGGGCCTGGGTCTCTGTCTGAGCTGGCTCCTTCACTCAGCAGACTAGAGATGGAGAACTGGAAGCTTGTCTTCAGGCCGAGTTTCTCTGAGAGCATTGCACCCTCTCTCTGTTACCTTGCTCCAGAGACAGTGCCTCTTCCAGGAAGCCCTCTGGTAGGGCCACTGTGCTGCTCGTGGTGGGCCTCCATGGTGCCTCTGAGCCTAGCCTCAGCTCTGGAGGCACAAAGATGGCTGCCTTGGGATTGCCGCCCATTCTGGACGAGATATGGGCTTCCTACAGCCTTCAGCGTGGCCTGGGCACTTCTCCCTTCTCTCACTGGGTGGGTGGGCTCCTGGGGAAACAGGCAAGGTCTCCCCAGCCAGCTTTGCCCAGGTGCTGGAGTCGCAGTACATGATCCAGAGGTCAAAGGTAGAGGCTGGGTGGTCAGGTCCATGAAGGGACTCTCGGGATTCTTCAGGGCTCAGTCGGGCTCCAGTGGGAAAGATCTGAACTCAGAGACCCTCTTGGGCCTAACTCTTTGCCCTTGGAAGAGAAGAAAAATGTTATTCGGCACGGAGAGCAAATGGGTCACAGACTCATCTCACTGGGACCCCTTGGCACACAAATTTTTCTTCCTTAAAAAAAGAAAAAAATCCCCCAGGCAGCATCACCTGCTTTGAAATCCCTAAATCTAAACTTCAACCTGCAGATTCCAGCCAGGCTGGGGGTTCACTCAGGACTCGGAGGAACCGCTCCAGCGGGGACGGTCTGATGAAGGGATCAGTCAGGAATTCATAAAGTATTTATTTAGCTGCCCAAAGCACCCCACCCTCACTCTCTTGTATGGAAGAATTGATGCAAAGTTTCCGAGACAAGCCTGCGATTGCGGCTGTCACCAAACAATGCCATATTTCTTTTCTTCTCTTAAATTCTAGGGATCATTCTCTGTAAGAGGCCAATTTGTCTGTCAGGCAGGCAAAACAGGGGCCGCTCCCTGCCCTCATTAAACTGACAGCACGGGTTATTAGCAGAAAACGAAGCCCGCCCGCCATGAAGCCGGCCTCTGTTTTACGGCGAGCGCCAGGGAGATATTTTCAGTAATTAATTTGATAAATATATTAATTATGAATTGAGTTGACAGTACAATCAGATTGTCAGCCGTCCAGACAGCCTCTTGTGATAAAGCTCTGTGATGAAGTGGTTGGATTTCAGGCCTGTCATCCTTCGGGTCTGTCCCTTATCGCCCGTCTGCCCATCCAGTCTGTAATTTCCTGCGCATTGTAATTAAATGGTAGCTTTCTGATTGGAAAGTGACTCCTCAAAACTTAATCTCTCTTTCTGTCCGAGCTTGGTGGGGGAGAGCTACAAAAAAAGCCCTTTGTTTCGGGGCAGTCTTCCTGCGAAGAAGCAGTTCTGTTTCCCCCGCCCCTTTAAATACACCTCTCTGGTTCCCGGAGGGCACCTTGGAGGAGGGAGTGGGCTGGGAACTTCAAGAGGAGGAGGAGGAGGGGTGGGCGGTGTGTTCAGCTGTGCCTCCTCCGGCTCTGCCTCCTTGGGCAGATCACTGTTCCTATCTGGGCCAAAGAGATCAGGGTCCCCCACTTCCCCCACCCCCACCCCCAAGGCCTGAGATTCTGGGATCCTGAGAACAGAGCAGCTCTGCCAGCCTGGCCTCCCTCCAGAGGCCCAGGAAGGGGAAGGAGGGAACAGTGAGCCAAGTGTCAGCTGTATTTCTGCAGGACAGGTCATTCGGGGAGTCCCTTGCCAGCACTTTTTTTTTTCCCTTTTGATGAAATTAATTATGAACACTGCCTGGGGTCATTTGACTCCGGAGATACATGTCAAGATAAAATATTTCAGAAACACTTATATTTAATAATTTAATATGGTGGTTCGCATTTGGGTGCAACAAAGGGAATTATTGGTAATTGCGAATTTTAAAGAGGCAGAAGGAAGCCCAGCAAGATGGGGGAAGCATGGGACAAAGTCAGGAAGGTCAGGAGGTTTTTGTTCGGCACGCCCCGAGGCTTGATTTGAGACTGAGAACCGATGTCATTTTAGAATGCCTGGTGAAGAAGTCAACTCCAGAAGGCTTCTGAGGGGCATTGCTGGGGACCCCAGGGGTCCTGGGTGTTCTAGGTGCCCCGGGTACCCTGGCCAGACAAGGAAAGAGCATGTTGGTCCTCAGGAACGTTGTCCCTGTCCTCGGAGTCCCAGAAAATCTGTGATGTGAGCCTCAGAGAGGCCCAGGAGCGTTCCAGGCCTTGCAGATAAGAAACAAGATCCAGAGAAGCTTGGTCTCTGGGGCCGGTGCCCCCAGGATGTGGGGCCCCATGGAAAGAACAGCAACTGTGCATGAGGAAGTTCCAAGTTCCAAGTTCAACTGCTCCTTGCCTGCCATGCCTCAGTTTTTTCTCTGTAAAATGGGCTAGTAAAGTACCTACCTCAAACTTGCTGTGAAGATTAAATAAAATAATGCAGGTAAGGTGTTCTTCAGAGCAGCTGAAGCACAGTGGAAGCGGAGTTGCTATCATCTATGCACATTAAGAGCTCAGTTAATAGTTATCATGTGCACGAATGAATGAAGGAAAGAAATACTAGCCCTGGGTCCCAGCCGCTCTGCTGGCTGAGCCCTGCCTGCCTCTCTCATTGCTTTGTTGTGCTAGTCCCCATTCATGGTCCAGCAGGGGGATAGGACCCCCTCCCCTTCGGGAGCATGGCACAGTGGGTTCACTCCCAACAAAGGCTCAAACAAACGAACTTAAGTCATGCTCCTTAAACAACCCACCTAGTGGATTTGGGCAAACCCATCCCTGAAATGTAGGAAAGCAGGTGCTCAGAAGCTGCTCTGGTGGGTGTTCATCCAGCATGAGTGGTCTCTGACAGTCTGGGGTGAGAATCCCCACTCTCCAGTGAGGTGAGCTAGGCAGTCCTTTCCTTGTTCTGGCACTTTGCTTTTTTCATCTTTAAAGTAAGGATGCTGTACTCGACCATTGGCAGCATCCCTGGAAAAGCCACTGTGGCTCAAACTCTACATGCTAAGTCGCTTCAGTCGTGGCCGACTCTGTGCGACCCCATAGACGGCAGCCCACCAGGCTCCCCTATCCCTGGGATTCTCCAGGCAAGAACACTGGAGTGGGTTGCCGTTTCCTTCTCCAATGCATGCAAGTGAAAATTGAAAATGAAGTCACTCAGTTGTGTCTGACTCTTAGCAACCCCATGGACTGCGGCCCACCAGGCTCCTCCGTCCATGGGATTTTCCAGGCAAGAGTGCTGGAGTGGGGTGCCATTGCCTTCTCCCAGACTCTGCATAGTAAAGTGTTAATCACTTAGTTGTGTCTGACTCTTTGAGACCCCCATGAACTGTAACCTACCAAGTTCCTCTGTCCATGGGATTCTCAGGCAAGAATGCTGGAGTGAGTTGCCAGGGGATCTTCCCAACCCGGCGATTGAACCTGGGTCTACTGCATTGCAGACAGATTCTTTACCATCTGAGCCACCAGGGAAGCCCCAAAGTCTACATAGTTACAGTTCAACTCAGCTTTCTTCAGAAACCCAAGCATCTTACTGGAAAACTCAGTTTTTGTCTATCACCTGGAAATCATGGGCCCCACCATGATCAGAGAGCATGGGCAAGGCAGGAAGGATCAGATTATGTGCTCAAATTACAAGTTGGGGAGACCCTGTTAGGGTTCCCACCAGTCAGGTTGCATACACTGGAGTCCCCACTGCCAGAAAAAAACCCCAAGTTACACAAGCTTTCTTTGCATCTCACTGGAGGCAAAGCCAACACATCCATGCAAATCTCTGTAATCAAGATATAAAGTTTTAGCATGAAGTAAGAAAATTATCACTCACCCTGGAAATTGATTTCTGTTCACGTCTCTTTCATGAACAAAGGCACACTTATTCCCCTTCCCCCAAAGTTCAAGATTACAGTCCTTTTCTTAACTTTTCAAAGAGAGCTTAAGTACTTTGAACACAGCTAAAGTTGACTATTATCCTTCGTCAGATCATACTTGAATCTACATTTTAACATGTTGCCATTATATTTCAAAGAAGAGACATGATTGCTCTTGAAAATTTAAAAAAAAAAAAAAAGAAAGAAAGTAAGACCACAGGCAGGGTATTGTCTATTATCCCATCCTCTTCCCCAGAAATGTTCTGCTCAGAGCCAGCCGGGTGCCATCTATCAAATCCCGAATGATGAAGCCTAAGCTTCTTTATTTTCTACCAGGAGCGAGTGGTAAGTGGACGCAAATTGATTTTGGAGAGGGTGCTAAGCGATAATCCTTCCCAGGTTCCCAGTAAAGAAAATATACTTATTGGAGGGAATTTTTAACTTCGGTTTGAACTTGCTGATGCCTTTTTAGAGTCCAAGTGGAGACTATGGAGCTTTTGTGTGCCTGTCAGATGTCTTTACTTAATGCCGAGGGAGGAATGATAAATATGCAGAAGGCTTTGATGTGAATGCCGAAGGGGCCTCCGAAGGGGCCTCCGAAGGGGCTGAGGAGAAGGCAGTTGACACTGCGGTTTTCATCCCTCAGTAGGGACAGAAGGCGTGCTTGAAACTAAACGGCACCTGCAGAGATGGCGCGCTGTTTCGGATTATGCCCTCAGAACCTGCGTTCCCCACCACCAGCTCGAGGACCCTGGCTCCGAGCTCTGCCTGGCAGGGGAACGCGAACTCGGGCGGGGGATAAAAGGCTAGGGCTTTATTCTGTTTGCCGAGGAGCCCTTCTGATGAGCCCAGCAGCCATCACTAAGAGATGCATGTGAAATGCAGCTACTATTCTGCAGGCAGGAATAGGAAAGGGAAAACTCTCCAGAGATGAATAGATGAATCTGCTCTGCTCAGCTCGCTGTACCCCAGGGCCTCAGTTTCCCCATCTGTAGAGTAGGGGGGTTGGGCTAGATCTCATTGAAGGTAACTGTTCTCTGTTCAGGATGAAGTCGAGGCCCTGGTCCCGTGTTGGGGTGGGCAGCTTGTGTAGGACCAGGGCTGGCCTCTCGGGAGGTATCTGTCTTAGTCCATCCTTCCCAGGGTCAACCTCACTTCCTGGTGTGGTTGGAGGGGAAAAACCAGAGTGGAGGTGGGCGTGGGGCTGGGGCAGGGCACGGCAGGGATACCTAAGGCTCTGTGCCCACATCCTGTGGTTCCGTGGGGGCCCGAAGGCTGTCTCTCTCTGATCACGGCAAAGCATCTTCTGCTGTTTGTTGGGGAGGACTGCCCTGCTAGGAGGCAGGAGACCACACTGCAGACCTCCCGCTGGACCCTCACTGTGTCCCATCACACATACTCCACATGACCCCCAAGGCAAACAGAGCCTCTTCTCAGCCCGACCTGTTGACTGGGTCACACCAGGACTTTGGGGGTCCTGGACTCTTTAGGCTTCATGGACCCTTTCTTCCATAAAAATAGTGAAGATTGTGGTGTACAGCTTCATGGATATGAAAATGGATATGATCCAGGCTGGATTTGTTGCTCTATATTCATTTCTTTCTTCTGACTTTAAGAGGAATAAAAAAAAAAAAACTTTTTCATGGACCCTTAAAATCTCATTGCAGGCCCCATGCCTGATTGGTGCATTGAGCTGCACCCCCTAAGGAACTGTTCCCCTTCGGGAGCGGAGTCCACACGTTGAGTTTGTAATCCTGATGACCAAAACCTGTCTAGTACTGGCTAGAAGGGCAGAGGAGATAGGAACTATTTCTTCTGCTGAGTTTTATTATCCGAAGGAAGTTAGAGGCCACCCTGGCTCACAGCAGAGCCCAGCCCTGGGCAGGTACCCTGGTGCAGTGGACAGTGTGTGCTTTGGGGTCAGAGAGACCTGGGTCTCACCTCCCAAGGCTCTTCCTGCCTAATGACCTGGGGTGAGTTCTTCACTCTTGCCCTCAGTTTTGTAATCTGTAAAATGGGACTAATGCTACCTTGACTGCAGGTCTCCTGAGGCACCCAGAGAGCCACAGTGAGGATGGTACGTGGTGACCACAGGACCTGCATCCTCCAGGAAGTCACCATGGCCAGTTGTTCCTATAGTCCCACAAGTGCATCCGCGCCTGGCAGGCCACGTGGTCCAATTGTTGTCTCAGAAATTATGGGCCCAGTAACTGCCCCACTGGGGATGATACCAAAATGAACATGGGGGCTATTTTTGTTTCTCCTTCTTCAATAAGAGGTTTTCCAGGCAAATCAACTGGAAATGGTTATGTGGGGAATCGAGGTGCTGGGGGCCCTTGCAGAATTCTTTGTTAGCTCACCAGCCACAAACTTCCTACACGGTGGCCAATCTTAGCCCTTAAGACACTATATGCACCTCGGCCCTGAATCAAGTTAATGAGGGTTTCTGACGGCTCCTGTAATGTCATGTGGAAACAGTGTCTTAAATTAATATTTTCCTTTGGTTCAAAAGCCTGCCTGTGCCTTTGGCCAAGTGTTCCAGCTCTTGGGAACCAGCGAGTGAGCCTGGGCAGAGGGCCCCGCAACGCTGGGGCAAAAGCTGTGCACACCCATTAATAGCGAGGAAACATCTCGCCTGGCGGCAAGTCCACCAAAAATGGTTTACGCCAGTTGAACACAAAAATCAATTCTGAAGGGCAGTATATCACAACCCATAAATTACACATGTCCAGTCAAAACAGCAAAGGAAAAGAACAGAGGTGAGGATGAAGAAAGTTTTCTTAGAATTCCAGACCCGAGACCCCGCTGTCCCTCCATCGCAGGAGGTAGGGGCCAGCACCCGGGGAGGCTGGAAGCATGTTCCAGAAGGTGACGAACTCCTGCCTGCGCCGCTGCCCCAGAGCGAGAGCGAGGAGGTGGAAGAGGCTGACCGAGGCAGGGCCCAACACGCGGCTCTGGTTCACGATCGCCGCAGAATAACCGCAGAGATCCCTGTGCCCACAGAGGCCTCAGACCTGCCCTGCCAGGCCTTTCTTTTCCTCTGTCTTGACTTCTGGAGCTGGGGGCAGGGCGACAGTGGCCAGGAGGGTGGGGGGGGGCGGCTAAGCCAGGTATCCCGGGAACCCAAAGCAACAGCATCACCTGACTTGGGACAGCAAAGGGCTCGGGTGGGGAGGAGGGGACGGGGCAGAAGCCTGGTCCTTGGAAAGCATCACGTGGGGTCCTTTCCAAGGGAAGATCGCTGTCCTGTGCAAGTCTTCCTGATGAGGGGGCCCGGTTTTAACTGGGGTACACAGTAGGAAGCACAGACATTGTTGAGAGGACGCACAGGTGGCTTTTGAATGGGAAGAACCTCTCCTCCCTTTGGGAGAAAGTGGGCTTGGGAGGTCCTTCACATGCACCCCCAAAGTGGACTTGCTTTGCCAAGAGCTAAGGGGGACCCCACGTGGTGCTTTCCGAGGACCACCTATCTGCTCCTATTCCGAGCCCTTTGCTGTCCCAGGTCAGAGGTGGTGCTGCGGCTTCCCCCTCCTGGGGCACCCGGCTCAGGCTCCCACCCACCTGGCCACTCCAGCGGGCACCACCTGGGGCCTGTCACATTCTCAGCATCACCTCCAACCTCATGGCCGCTGGTGCCCCCTCTGATGCCTCTTCCACTTCCAGGGAAAACGCGGGCCAGCCTGGCTGAGGAACAGAGCATGTGGCTCTGGGCACAGATCCCTTCTCGGGAACCTCCGTGATGACCCCAAGGAGCCGTTCCACTTGAAAGCCACGGTGACTCTCAGAGGCTGCCTAGTCTGGCCTGTTCTTTGCAGAGATGGCGAAACTGAGGGACCGCTCAGGGTCACAGGGCAAGGGAGGTCTAGGAGAGGAGCAAGGCAGCCAGAGTCCTCCCTAGGGTGAGGCTCGGGTGCTGGAACCAGTTGTAGCTCCCCACCTGCTGATGGGTGGAGATCCCACCCATAACCAGCCAGCATCTCATCCCCTCCCCTTTCCTTTCAGCAGGACATTCCTGATGAGGCAGCGGGGTGGGACCTCTCTTAGGGATTGGAGATGTCCCTCAGCTCCTACTCCTCCTTAAGTGAACAGCCTCTCTGATCTGTACCAACCAGGATGCTCACTGGAGCCCAGTGAGCCATAGGATGTCTGCAGGGTTTAGGGAAACATCTCCTGAGGCTGAGCTTTGAGTCCAGATGCTGATGACATCCTAGCAGTGTGGCATCTCTGCCTCACTTGGGAGGGAAGGATTCAGGGGACCAGGGAACCAACCACCATCTCTGTGGACAGCGATCCCCTTCGAGGGAATCTCAGCTGAACCAAACAATTTATTGCCTGCTTTCCGCCTCAGAACAGAGTCACCCTCTGCTCTGCAGGCCTCCCAAACTTCCCAGGGTTAGCCTTGCATGGACCGATGCAGAGCTCCTCCACCCCCTGAGTCTTCTGCGTTAGGACCCAGGTAGTCAGGCCGCGCTGAACCCTGAGGCCCCGCAGAGACCAAGACCCAGCCTTGTCCTCAAGGGACTGGAATTCCACAAATGGAGCTCGAAGAGCGGACAAGACAGGGTCCTAAAGCTCAAAACTCTTCTGTACGCCAGGGTTTTTCACTCCATTTAAATTCTTCATTTACTTGTTCAACCAATACTTACTTATTAGGCATCAAAATATGAAGGAGGCCAGGATAGATCCTGGGGATGGAGCAGTGAATACAACGCGGTCTCTACTGCTTTCATGGAGCCCTCATCCCCCTCCCCTCCCACATCCTCTGTGCTCAAACCGCAGGACGTGAACCTGGCCAGCCCCAGGCCTTCACCCGCGCTGACTCCCTTGCTTGGACCAGCTGCAGCTTCCCCCGTCATCTTTCTTCACCTGGCAGACTCCACACCGTCTGCTTGGAGCCCAGATCAAAAGTCCCTTCCTGTGTCATTTTGGAGGCTCCGGCAGAAGCAGACCCTGGGGCTGTGCCCGTGATCAAGCCCACATCTGGAGGTCTTGTGATTCTTTACTTAGAAGCCCTCCTCCCCGCAAACCTGTGATGGTTGGAGCTGGACCGGGGTTGGGAGGTGAGGTCTACATTCTGAGCCGTCTCTGTGTTCCCAATACTCTGCACAGAGCCCTGCACCCAGCTGTTTTTTGATGCCATTGTTGAATACTTTGCAGCACACACAGCATTCTTAACTTCCACCTCCTCTACTCTGGTAAGAAACCATAGCTAAGTTCAACATGTCAATGGCACAGTGATCTATTTTTTAAAAACGTATGTGTGCAGTGAAGGGGGTGGGCAGTGAAGATTGGGAAGTTCAGAAAGAAAGATAATACAGAGCTTGGGTCCACACATGAGGTCCAGGCCCCATGCACCATGAGGGCCTTACTTCCGCAGAAGTGAAAGGTGGTCTGGCCCGCTGGGCCCCATACCATGGGCAGAGCTGAAGCTGCCTGGGGGTTGGCAGCTCTCTCTCGCTTGTTAGAAATACAGAACCTCACTGTGATGAACACTGCCTCCGTTCCACGTGGTCCAGCCATCTGCCAGAAACCCCTCCAACCGGATCACCAACAATGCTCAGAGGAAGAAGACTTGAAAATCTCTTAATTGATTAAATGAATGAGTGACTGATTAAGGAATCAAATCTAAGTTGAAACAGTTGACAAATGAAATTATGACTCTGTCATGCAGACCTACAGGAAGATTAATGCATTAACATCTGTGGAGCCCCCAGCATTTCAGAAAAGGGTCAAGCAAGGAAGTCAGCAAGCTCTCATTTCAAGGCTGGGGAATCTAAAGTCTGGGGAAGTCCAGACGTTCCTAAACACACAAATCCAAGTTCATTCATTCATTTATTCTGTTAATATGTGTGAATGGGCTACTGTTACTGGGCAATCTTCTATATATGTGGGATACACCTGTGAATAAAAGAGAAGAAAGTCTACTTGGAGAGACAGATCATAAGCAAAACCACAATGAATTAGTAAATTATATAGTATGTTATGGGCTTCCTGGGTGGTGCTAGTGGTAAAGAATCTGCCTGCCAATGCAGGAGACATAAGAGACACATGTTTGATCCCTGGGTTTGGAAGACCCCCTGGAGGAGGGCATAGCAACCCACTCCAGTATTCTTGCCTGGAGAACCCCATGGACAGAGGAGCTTGGCGGGGTGCAGTCCGTAGGGTTGCACGGAGTCGGATACGACTAAAGCGACTTGGCGCGCGCACATACACACACACACGTTACAAGGTGAAAATGCAAGGTGGAAAAATAGACCAAATTAAGGGGACTGAGGATGTCTGTGTGGAGGGAATGTGAGATGGGATTAAATGCTGAAATTTAAGCAGGGTGGATGGGGTAGACCACACTGAGCAAGTGAGACTGGAATAAGGATTTTTGAAGGAGTTTGCATCTAGCTACCTTGCAGGTTTGCACCAAGAGCTTAGCACGTGGCAGCTGCTCTGGAAAGTGCCGTCGCCATCTTCCTCCTCCTCCTCGTCACCATCATCATCACCTTCATTGTCACGACTTGACTTTTAACTTTGCGCTTCCATCTGGAGCTTGCATGCTCCCTCCTCCTATTTCGTGTCTCCCTCGGGATGACCAGTGGTGGAGAAAGTGCTGAAAGCCATGGGCTCACAGCTGCCATTTCCAAGGGCCCCACCTCCCAAGAGGACCTTCCTGGGACTCCCAGCCCAGAGAGGTTGCTGCTGCTCCAAGGTGAAGGAAATTATCAAGAACTGTGGAGGGTCTGAGACGTTTATTCTATTTGTGTTAACAGGTGAGTCTCCTGCAGTTTCGTGGATGCTGGAAGAAGACACGAGACTCCTGGGTCAGAGACCAAGGATAGTTTATCAATCACTCAGAGCAGGACCCAGAGTGTCAGTACTGGCAGAAGTTCTCTAAGACCTGGTTCCAACAGGACAATGTGATGTGGGCCAGGTGATGCCCTGAACAGGCAGTAAGTTGTAATTAGTCCTGAAAAAATTAGTCCAGGACAAAGGCAGTTAGCGCCTCTGCTCTTATGACGTGCAGAAGCACAAGGAACCCATTAAGAATTGTCTCCCAACAGACTCAGGGAATCTGAGAGCAAAATACATGTTTATCTGTCTTTTGGCAACTCTGGGATGAGGCAGAATTCAGGCTCATACTTTAGGGACTTTTCTGCTTCTGCCTTTAGTTCAGGGAGGCAATCAATTCTTGGCTCTGGTCATAGTCCTGGCTTTGAATCCCAGCTCAGTCACTTTTCTAGGGGTATAACTTTGGGCAATTAGCTTATACTGTCCCTATCCTTAAACTGGGCTTCCCTGGTGGCTCAGAGAGTAAAGAATCCACCTGTAATGTGGGAGACCTAGGTTCAGTCTTTGGGTTGGGAAGATCCCCTGGAGGAGGGCATGACAACCCACTCCAGTATTCTTGCCTGGAGAATCCCCATGGACAGAGGAGCCTGGCAAGCTACAGCCCATAAGGTCACAAAGAGTCGGACAGGACTGAGTGACTCAATACAGCATTCTTAAACTAAGGATAACAATGTTCCTACTTTGGAAGGTTCTTGGGAGGACCGAATGATATAATGTTTCAACAAGGCTTAGCTCAACCCCTGGCATGTGGCAAGGGCTCGGTCAATGATAAAGATGGCAGGGATGATGGCTTTCCAGAAGGAGAAACATGGGTCACAGGAAACCTGCTGAAGATTGGTGTCCTGGCCAGGCAATAAACTGTGAGCTGGCCCTCTGATGCCAGAGGGAGGGGAGAGAGAGATTTTTCATCCTTCTAGGCAGTGATTGCATTGCGTTTAGGATTGAACTCTATTTCAGAGTTTAATGTCCTAGAATTTGTTTGCATGTATCTTCAGAAACTGTGCCACACTCACGGTCTGAGCAGGGGTTCTTGCTTCTAAGAAGCCTTTTTTATAATCTCAAAATTGAATACAGGGTTTTCGATTTGTCCTTAGAGACCGCATTGCTATGTATGCCGCTGATGATTAAATAGGTCATGCAGATCCTTGGGCTGATTTTTTTTTCATAAGCCATATAGCCAGAAACCCTGAGGAGACGGGGGTTTCATTTTTGTGAAGAGTCAGTCAACTCAGTTCACTCTCTCCTGTATGTGTTATGTGGCAGGCATCAGAGTGACCCTACAGTGTGTATGGCACAAGGCCTCCCTCGCGGAGCTTGGAAGCACCTTGGAGCCATAACTCACATGAAAGGCAAGACTTAAATGTCATACAGGGGAGGAAAGAAGGAGATGGGCAGAGAGAGACGGGGGGTGGGGGGGGGGGCGTGCAGTGGCACAGAGAGGAAGAGAGAGAATTAGACTGTTGTCAAGGAGACCACGGTCGGCATCCTGAAAGCCTGTGGGCAGGGCCTTGAGGAGCATGATGTATTAGAACAGCCAAGTCTTGGACTTGCCCTGGATTCCAGTCCTGACTGCCTCTGCGACCTTGGCCAAATGATTTAACCTCCAATTTCTCTGGGGTGTTTTGGGTTTTCTCTCTTGTAAAGAGAGGACATTAACATCTGCCTTGTAGGACCTTGTGAAACTCAGTGATTGAAACGATTGGCAGGCACGACAAGCAATGGGTTCAGTAAATGGCATTTTAAAACTTGTGGGCGAGACCTTCCTTAACAGTCCAGTGATTAAGACTATGTGCGTCCACGTCTGTGGGTGCATGTTCCATCCCTGGCTGGGGAATTACGATCTAGCATGCAGATGGTAAAGAGTCCGCCTGCAATGCAGGAGACCCAGGTTCAATCCCTGGGTGGGGAAGATCCCCTGGAGGAGGGAATGGCTACCCACTCCAGTATTCTGGCCTGGAAAATTCCATGGACAGAGGAGCCTGGTGGTCCATGGGGTCGCAAAGAGTCAAACACGACCGAGTGACTGACACACACTAAAGGGCGTCACGGCTAAAATAAGAAACACTGTGGGCAAGACTCAGGTCGGTTCCTGGGAAATAGACTCAGATGGAAGTTCACAGGGAGGGCCCTGGGGAGCAGCATCTGTGAGGTGTGGGTGGATGCAGGAGGGGCAGAAGGAGATAGGGGTGTGGGTGCAGCAGCAACTAGGAGCTCAGCTCATGACAGCCCTCGAGCTGAGTGGCTCTCTGGAGTGGTCCTGAACTGAGGCGGGGGGCTGGATCTTGTACCACCTGGTCAGCCTCTCCTCAGATGGGGCCGGTCCCTGGTGAGCGGCAGAACCGGGGGCCAGGCAGCTCCCTGGGCAGAGGGCAAACCCAGGAAGGGTCTGGGCTGCGAGTCATTAGTAGCCAACACTCTCAGCGGCTGGGGGAATACGTGCCTTGTTCCAGAAGGAGCAGAGTATCAAAGAGCCAAGCGCTACTTCTCCAAGAGAACTAGAGAATCCACAGAGAGCCACAGTAGCTCGGTCAGAGGCTCCGTTCGCAAGGCCAGCATGGTGACGATCATCGGCCTCATCTAGGTGGGCAAAGCGCAGGGCGGTACAGTGAACTGCAGAATTTGGGCAGCGTTCAAAGCCAGCCTGGGCGCCTCCCGTCCGAATTCCACTTGCTCAGTCACCTAAGATTTCTGGACAATTCCCTCGCCCCCTTTCAGCATATCTCCTTCCCTCATTCATCTCTCTGCCACTGACATTTGGCACCTTGAACTCCCCTCCTTCAATCTAAGTGCTCAGGGAGTCAGAAATTCCAGGCTTCAGGCATGGCTGCCCATGTGATAGCACTCTTCAGGACCTTTATTTGCATGGAGTGTAAAGTGAAGTCCATGAACTACTATTAATAATCAAACAAAGATTGCAATTCCTTCAGGAGATGCTACAATTTCTGGCCCCACCAGAAGCAAAGAAACCAATGAGGACTTTTTCCAAATGAAAATGAATCCATTGTTAGCTCTAATTTTATGGGTGTCAAAGTCTGAGGTCTTTGGGGTTCAAGCTCAGCCGGAACTAAGCTATTTTGCAGTTTCTTCTTCCCAGCCCACTGGAATAATATTTAGCAATTTTTATGGAAGTCAAAACTGCCAATTAAGGGTGATTGTCTAATAGGCAAATAATACTGGCATTTACCCAGGAAAAGCTAGACTCCCCTTAGAACAACATTTTCTTGTTTACTAAAACTCTCTTGAGTTAACAATAGCTCCAAAAGGAAGAAACTCATCTATTGGAAAACCACACGATGCTATGGAAAAACTCAAACAGCCTTTTTGGCCAAGCCAATATCTGACCCTTCCCCAGGTACCCTGATACACACCCGTGAGTTGTGATTCTGAGTGTGGACAGGCATCGTTCCCTGTTCTTCTCCCATCCCAGCACCCCGCTAGTCAATGATGAATGAAATTGGCAGCTGAATTTCTGAGCCTTCAAAATGTGCCCAGAGTCCATATGAACATTCAGCTTCAGGGCTCCTCTTTGTCGGGTTTTTGTAATAGGAATTATTGGAAGCAACTTAAAGGCCCCATAACAGGGAATCAGTTGAATAAATTGTGGTAGAGATCTTCATTAGAAGGTTATGCAGCCATGAAAACGATATTGCAGAAGGATATTCCGTGGCATGAAAAATGTTGGCAGGGCAAGCTACAAAAGAGCGCCAAGAGTATGATCCATTTTCATTAACACGGGTACGCATGTGGCTGAACATCAGAGGTGCCTCCTCTAGTGGTGAAATTACTGGAGGCTCCATTTCCTCCTTTCTTGCTCTCTTTCTCACTTTTCTGCAATCCACATGTATATATTTCTTACATAATCAAGAGATGAAAAGTTAAAAGGAGGGTACAGAAGAGAGGATTCTCGGCGTAAGGAGCAAATAGCTTTTGGTGTTCAAAGCCCAAGTTCTTGCTATCATAGCCCTGCCTCCTGTTAGGCTGACCACTGGTAATACAGGAAGGCCAAGTTTATTTGTGATGGAGAACAAAGGTAGCATGGCCAAGGGCAAGGAACATTTCAGTTTGATTGGTTTCTACCTTCTGGGGAAAAAAGGAAAAATCAAAAGGTGGTGTCATGCCTTCTCTGAAAGTCCGCTTGCTCTGATGTCCCATCCTGGGACCCTTCTGGAGAACTCCACAATGTCAGCAGTTAGGACATCACTCCAGTGGTTTTGCTCTGGGCAACACGGCTGCATCCTCTGCTGCCGTCCTGGGTGACCTGAGGGCTGGGGACAGGACTCCAGTACCTGCCAAGCTGCTGGCTCCCTGTCGCACAGCTGAACCGGTGGGCGCTGAGTCCCTAGCAGGTGGACATCCCCTTGCTTCGGGGTATAATGCGGGGCGGGCACCAGCCCAAGCAGCAGAGGCGTTGACAGTGCTGGCTATCTGCAGATCTTGCTGTGGCTAAGGTTGCGTGGTTTGCAATTAGAAGAGAGGTCCGGGGGCCTGGGAGATCATTTCCTTCAGCAGCTTATCATTTGGGCAAAATCTGGGGCTGTCAGGCTTAGCTGGCTGGCCCTGCCAGTTCCCTCTGCCCCTGCCGACTCCTGCCCAGACAGCCCTGGTACCCTTGAGCCCCAGAAAAGCCGCTCCCTGCTCCCCTGGTGGACCTCAAACCACCAGGGTGCTTTGTAAGCAGACTGTGTCGTGTGTTTGCTGGCCCTGTCCTGGAAGAATTTTCCCCAACCACACTTTCCCCACCCCCTAGCCCAGGACCCCTTACTGCTCCCTCTTGGCACATGTCACAGTGTGTGATTATTCATGCATTTGTGTGATGCTGAGTCGCTTTCTTCCCCAACTCGACTACAGACTTGTTTTTGTTCATAGGCTCTCACTGCACCAAGCTCAGAGCCTGGCACAGAGCAGGCTCTCAAGAATAACAGGAGTGAATGAATGCTTGCATGCATGGTCAGTGCATGACAGCCACGAACAACATTCTAACCTTAAAACATGTTTGCTGAAAACCAGCCCTCCTGGCCTGAGTCCAGGTTCAGCAAGCCATGAGCTGTGTGACTGCGAACAGGTTGCAGGCCTATAAGATTGTTCCCCTCTCGGTCAAACGTGGATGCAAATAGTCCTTTTAGCATTCGATTGCAGCGAAGGTTGTAGAGATGATGCCTGTGAGGCTCTGGTGCAGAAGCGAGCGCTGAGTGAGACTGCTATGATTACTTCTGTTCTGACTCATTCTTGACTTTATTATTCTGTCCTTTGAGTCTTTTCCAGCCAGAGCTGGAGGTCAGCCCTGGTTATAAAATTTCCTGATGTCTGCACGGATCTGGGCCTCTCCACCCAGCGGCATGCTCCTTTGTCCTCTCGGGTTTGGCACTGCAGAGAAAAGGAAATGGGCACCTCTTTGCTCTAAGAGTCTTGGCAAACACAGTTTGCCTGTCTCACACCTGGAACTCAGTCTGATTTTACTGTGCAGCTAGTGGCATGGTCCCTGGGTTGTCAACGCAGGAGAGCGGCCCATCGGGAAGGGGACTCCAGGTCTTGCAAGAAAGAGGACAATGGGCTGCCCTCTCTTTCCTCCCAGGCCAGGTTCCACAGAGGTCTGGCCTCTGCAGCTGAAGAAGGATCCAGCTGTGTCTGTTTCAGTCTGGACGTTCTCATGGGGTGGAACATCTGGGAGGGAAATCAGACTGGAGAAATTCGATGCCGACACAGGACACAGGGACACGGGGAACGGCTTCTCTGGCACATTAACAGCCGGGAACATGTAAGAGCCTGCTTTCAGCCCTTCAGTTTCAGCGGGGCCCAGAGAGGCACAGTGCTGCTCACATGCCACACAGCCGTGAAGACGCAGGGCAGTGTTTCCAACAGGTCTGTCCTTCCAAAGGTTCCTGTTAGCCACGCTACCTGTGCACTCAGCATTTTGCTTCAGGCTCACCTGGACATTGCTTTGATGACCTACCATTGTGTGATGGGAGCATCTGCGCACACAACTTTTAATTGCCGAATTTTAACCTCAGGTCTTAGCCAAGTCCGGAGAAACTGAAGATGAAGACTGCCTCCCGACCAACAGGATCTTGGTTTACTAATGAAGCCAGCAAAGTAGTATCTCATACAGAGTTTCCTACAGTGCCACGTGGTAGTAATTTGTCTCAATTTTATTCTTTTTGTTTTTCTAGCAGATATTTATTGATCCCTGGGTCAGGAAGACCCCTGGGGTAGGAAATGGCAAATTACTCCAGTATTTTTGCCTGGAGAATTCCATGCATAGAGGAACACCTGGTGGGCTAGAGTCCATGGGGTTGCAAAGAGTTAGACATGACCGAGCAACTGAAAGAACAACGACCCTGTAGCACCCAATGTGCTACAGGCCAGGAGCACCACAGTGTGCAAAAATAGGAAGACATGATGCCTGAGCCCAGCGTTCATTGCAGCACTGTTTACACTGGCCAAGACAAGGAAGCAACCTAAATATCCATTGACAGAGGGATGGATAAAGAAGATATGGTAACATATACTAAGGAATATTACTCAGCCATTAAAAAGAATCAGATAATGCCACTTGCCGTAGCATGGATGGACTTCAGCTCAGTTCAGTCGCTCAGTCACGTCCAACTCTTTGCGACCCCATGAATCGCAGCACACCAGGCCTCCCTGTCTATCACCAACTCACGGAGTTCACTCAGACTCACGTCCATCAAGTCAGTGATGCCATCCAGCCATCTCATCCTAGGTCATCCCCTTCTCTTCCTACCCTCAATCCCTCCCAGCATCAGAGTCTTTTCCAATGAGTCAACTTCGCATGAGGTGGCCAAAGTACTTAGAGATTGTTATACTAAGTGACGGAAGTCGGACAGAGAAGGAGAAATATCATATGACAGTTCTTATATGTGGAATCTAAAAAGAAATGATACAAATGAATTTCCTTACAAACCAGAGAGAGACGCACAGACTTAGAAAACAAACTGATGGTTATCAGGGGGAAGGGATAGTTAGCGAGTTTGGGAAGGTCATGTACACACTGTTATATTTAAAGTGGATAACTAACAAGGACCTCATGTACAACACGTGGAACTCTTCTCAGTTTTATGTGCCAGTCTAGATGGCAGGGGAGGTCTGGGGGAGAATAGATACATGTATATGTATGGCTGAGTCCCTTTACTGTTCACCCGAAACTACCACAACATTGTTAATCAGCTCTACCTCCATTCAGAATAAAAAGTTTAAAGTTTGATTAAAAAAAAAAGACATGATGCTTGTCCTTATGGGATTTAGATGGAGAGACATTAAATAAGCATTCAAATTGGTGGGTCGATCATCGCAGAGGAGAGGTAAATTTGTCCGAGTCAGAGATCAGATGAGGCTCTCCAGTGGAGCAGACTTTGAAGCAAAGTCTGGAGGCTGAGTGGGATGTTGCTAAATAAAGGAGGAGGGAAGAGATTTTCAGGTAGGAGGGATGGGCTATGCAAAGATCCTGGGGCAGGGAGGTGCATGTGAGGGACTGTGAGAAGGCAGGGAAATGAGTGGAGAGGAGGAGATGATGCAACGAGAGATGGGACAGACAGGCATTGGAGTTTTGTCTTTATCCTTCAAAAAGTGAGAAGCCACTGCAGGGCTGGAAGCCAGGCAAGGACACAGTTAGATTTCCATTTTTAAAGATCGCCTTCATGGCAGAGAGTGAACTCTGTATTGGACAGAGGTGGGACTTGGGGTGGCGGACAAGTGAGACATTATTGCCAAGACCCTGATGAGCAGAGATGGTTGCCTAGAGTAAGGTGAGGGTGGGACGGGGGCGGGGGGGGGGAGGGCGGGGACGGGGGCCGCGGGGCAGGTGGAAAATGGCAGGCTGGAGAGAGATTTAGGAAGAGCAGTGAACAGGACTTGATTGCAGATTCGACGTGGTCAGTTTAGGGGTGTGGGTGTGTCAAGGATGGCTCAGGTGTTTCTGGTCTTGGGCTCAATGAATATTGATTTTGGTGGGTGAGGTGTGGAAAGATGGCCAGGTTAGAGAGGTGAGACTGTGGGTCCCGTTTTGCAGATGTTTGGTTTGCTGTGACTGCGGGACATCCCGGTGGAGATGCAGAATGGATACATGGTGTGGACCACAGAGGGGAGGTCTGCCAAGGCAGATCTCGGAGCCGCCACTTAGGGTGCTCGTCACAGCCTTGGATGCTAGAGGTCTCCTGGAAGCAAACCATGAGAAAAGCGGTAAGGGGTGAGGAGGGGGCCCTGGGAGACCCCAGCACATGGGAGAGGACAGTTTGCAAAGGATATAGAACAGAGACCAGAGAAGAGAGTGAACAAGCTTTTCACCACAGGGGACAAGGCCAGAGCCATCCAGGTGGAGTGATGGGCAGTGCTGAACACGCAGAGGGGGAGTGATGATCGGGGAATGACCATCCACCTGAGTGACCCGGAGGCCGCTGGTGTCCTTCGTGAGAACCATTTCAGGTGACAAAGCCCGAGGCTCAGACAGGTAAGGTGACTGAGGACTGTTATCAGCTAAGACAGGGCTGGGCCAAGACTTGAGCCCGAGTTTTCTGGCTGGGTTCTTCCAGTACTCTTTCTAACACGCACAAACATGCTGTGAACAGGGACCTCGGAGGTCTACAGATGCCACAGGGTCAGCTTAGCTTTTCCACACTAACCCACGCCCCAAATCTCCACAACAGCCGAGGATCGCTCTTTGCTCACATTAGACACAGGCTGAGGGCCGGCTGGACTCAGGCCAAGGGGTGGCCTCGTGTGGGCCATGCCTGTTCTGGGGTTGGAGGGGGAGAACACGTGTGAGGCCGTCAGAGGTCAGAGGGCCTGGGTCTGGGGTATGGATCGAGGGTGAATCCGGGTGGATTCCGTCTCAGGTCACACGTGTAGAGGTTCATCTGCATGGCTGAGTGGCTCGTTTTCATTTGAACCTGGACATTAAGGGCAGGCTTAGTGTTGTACTCCATATAAAAAGCTTGTTCCACTTCTAGGTAGTTTTATAGGTGATCATTCTACTGCCCTTGGTCACAGCCCTTGAGTGACACTTACTCCTTGCGTCATATGTGCTGGTCCTTTTAAAGTTGTTTATGATCTCATATGGTTTTCTTTTCTGGTTTGAAAAGCAAGCTGGCTATTAATGTGGAGCTAGTTTTCCCACCCCACCCCCAAACACAAATGGACAGTATATACTTGAAAAAGGTACTTTACTTACAAAATAAAATAAATGAAAACTAAAACATCAAAGAAATACAATTTAACAAATCAGATTTACATTTAAAAATGAGAATCCTGAGCTTGGCACAGAGACATGGAAACTCTTTTATAACTGTTGTAGATTGGCCTAACCTTTCCTTTTGGAAAGAAATTTAGCAATGAATAAAATGTTCATATTTGTTAAATCAGTAGTTCCACTTCTGGGAATGTATCCCAAGAAAGTAATCCCAAGAAAGGAAGCAAAACTAAAGCTCTGTGTTCAGAGGCATGGAATGCAGTGTTATTTATCAGAGAAGAGCAGAAGAAAGCTACAAAAATATTCAATTCCCAGGGACACGTCTTAAAATTCTTTATAGAATAAGGTAGAATACAACTGTAACTAAAAAATAAAAAAAATATTGATATCCAGACTGCGGATTATTTTATGCTCTTTCTTGAAAATATTTTACAGCTTTTTTTTCTTAAAAATCTTCTGGGGGATATAACTGACATGCAGAAACCTGCACATTTTACTTTGATAAGATGCGATGTGCGTATACACTTGTGAAACTATGACTGCCACGAAGATATTGTATACATTTAACCAGCTCCAAAGTTTACCTTGGGGCTTTTTCCAATCTCTTCCACCAACCCCTTCTAACCTCCCTCATTTTCAGGCAATATTCATCCGATCTCTGTTATTGTGGTTCATTTTTCAGAATTTTAACTGGAATCATACAGTATGAGGGGCTTCCCTCATAGCTCAGTTGGTAAAGAATCTGCCTGCAATGCAGGAGACCCGGGTTCGACTCCTGGGCCAGGAAGATCCTCTGGAGAAGGAAATGGCAACCCACTCCAGTATTCTTGCCTGGAGAGTCCCATGGACAGAGGAGTCTGGCAGGCTACAGTCCGTGGGGTCACAAAGAGCCAGACACAACTGAGCAACTAAACCCTCACCAGCATCATACAGTATGAACACTCATTTGTCTGATTTCTGGCTGTTTTGTTTAGCATTGCTGTTTAGAGAACCACCCCCCTTATTCTCTGTATCAGTAGTAGACTCCTATTAATTGCTTAGTAGTGTTGCATTATGTGGGCTTCCCAGGTGGCTCAATGGGTAAAGAATCCAGCTGCAATTCAAGAGACACAGGAGATGCAGGCTCAATTGCTGGGTTGGAAGGTCCCCTGGAGAAGGAAATGGCAACCCACTCCAGTATTCTTGCCTGGGAAATCCCATGGACAGAGGAGCCTGGCGGGCTACAGTCCAGGGGGCTGCAAAAGACTTGGACATGACTTAGGGACTAAGCAACAACAATTTCATTAGATAGATGAGCCACAGTTGGCTTATCTTTCATATATGGGTGGACATTTGGGTTGTTGCCAGTTTTGAGCTATTACAAATAAAGTTACTATTAATAATCAAATGCAAACCTTTGTAAGGACATATGCTTACATTTCTTTGGAGTAAATACCTCAGAATGGAGTGAGTGTGCCATAGGGTAGGTATATGTTTAACTTTCAAAGAATTTGCAAACTCTTCCCAAAGTGGTGGTATCATTCTGTACTCCTACCAACAGTGAATGATGACTATGCTTTCTTGCCAGTGACTGGTACAGGCAGTTTTTTTAAGTTCAGATGTCCTAATAAGTGAGTCTATGATATCTAAGGGGCTTCCTTTGTAGCTCAGTTGGTAAAGAATGTGCCTGCAGCGCAGGAAACCCGGGTTTGATCCCTGGGTTGGGAAGATCCCTTGGAGAAGGAAATGGCAACCCACTCCAGTATCCTTGCCTGGAAAGTCTCAGGGACAGAGGAGCCTGGTGGGCTGCAGTCCATGGGGTCGCTAAGAGTCCAACACTGTATTTTTATTTGCATTTTTGTGTTGTTCAGTTGGTAAGTCAGACTCTTTGCGATCCCATGGACACTTCCCTGTTCTTCACTGTCTCCCAGAATTTGCTCAGACTCTTGTCCATTGAGTCAGTGATGCCATCCGACCAGCTCATCCTCTGTTGCCCACTTCTTATCCTGCCCTCTATCTTTCCCAGTGTTGAGATCTTTTCCAGTGAGTCAGCTCTTCACATTTCCAAGGGCAGGCATTCTAAATTTCGTATATATCAGTTTTTGCATTTTTAGAAAATGAATTTTGTGTTGTTTTTAAGAAATAGTGGCCAACACCAAGGTGGCAATAGAAGTTTCATAATTTTTGGTTTCACGGTTCTCTGCTCCTCATTGAGTTAATTTTGTATAGAGTAAGAGATATGGTTCCTTTTTGCATGTGGATATTCAGTGATTTTAGCATTGTTTGTGACAAGACTTTTTCTTTCTCCACTAAACGGTCTTTGAACCTCTGTTGAAATGAATTGACCATGCATGTATGGGTCTATTTCTGGGCTCTTTATTCTGATCTATTTATCTATTTATCTATACTAACACCAATACTACACTGTTTTGGTTACTCTGACTTTATGATAAGTCTGGAAGTCAGGCATGGGCTTTTGTGGTGGCTCAGATAGTAAAGAATCTGCCCACAATGAGGGAGACCCAGGTTCGATTCCTGGGTCAGGAAGATCCCCTGGAGAAGGGAATGGCAACCCACTGCAGTATTCTTGCCTGGAGAATTCCATGAATGGAGGAGCCTGGAGGGCTATAGTCCAAGGGGTCAAACACTACTGAGTGACTAACACTGGAGGTCAGGCAGTGTAAGTTCTCCAACTTTGTTCTTTTTTTCCGAAGCTTTTTCGCTATTCTTAGGATTTTACTTTTCCATATGAATTTTAGAATTGTCTTGCCAATGTCTAAAAAGAATCCTCTTGGGACTTTGATTGCATTAAATCTGTAAATCAATTTGGCATAAAATAGACATCTTAGCAATGTTGAATCTTCTGATCCTTCCTCTCAAAATAGGTTTCCATTTATTTAGGCCTTTAATTTCCCTCAGCAATGTCTTCAGAGTATAAATCTTACACACCTTTCATCATGCTTATTTATAAAATATTTCATGTTTTGAAATAGGTAAATGATATTTAAATTTTCAATCCCCAATTATTTGTTGCTAGTATATACAAATACATTGGTTTTTTTATAATTTAATCTTGTATCTTATAACCTTATTAAATTCACTTTTTTGTCCTAGTAGCATTTTTTAGATTCCAGAGGGGTTTTGATGTAGACAATCATGTTATTTGCAAATAAAAACAATTTTATGTTTTCTTTCCACCTGGATTCACTTTCTTTCCTTTTCTAGTTGTATTACCTTGTTTAGAACTTTCTGGAGGAAGTTGAATAGATCACCCTTGCTTTGTTCCCAATCTTGTGGAAAAGCAGTCATTCTTTCACTGTTACCTACACTATTAAGTTTAGGTTTCTGAATAAACGTTCCTTATCTTGTTGATGAGTTTTTGTCTAGTCCTTGTTTGCTAAGTGTTTTATTTATTTATTTATTTTTACTAGAAATAAGTGTTGGGTTTTGTCAAATGCCTTTGCTATATCTAGTGAAATGATTGCATTACCTCTCTTTTAGTCTATAATCTAATGTAGTGAGTGACATTAATTGGCTTCTGAATGTTAAAGAAACCTTGAATTCCTAGGAATAAACCTCCCTTAGTTATTGTGTATATTATAAAAAATATATTATTGAATTTTATTTGCTAGAATTTGTTAAGCATGTTTGCATCTATATACATGAGGAGTACTTGTCTGTAGAGTCTCTCTCCTTGTAATGTTTTTGTCTGGTTTTGGTATCAAAATAATGTTGCCTTGTAAAATGAATTAGAAAATAGTTTTCCCTCTTCAAATTTCTAGGATACAAAATGAAGAATTGGTATGATTTATCCTTAAATGCTTGGTAAAATTCTCCAATGAAGCCATCTAATTCTGGAGTTTTATTTGTATGAAAGGTTTTAACTAAAAATTCATATTCTTTGGTATATATAAGACTGTTCAAGTTATCAATTTTTTTTCTTGTGTGAGGTTTGATAGTTTTTGTCTTCCAAGGAATTTTTCCATTTCATAGAAGCTGAACAATTTGGTCTAGAGTTATTCACATATTCCTTAATTATTCTTTTAATATCTGTAGCATACGTATTGATATCACCTCTCTCATTGGCAATGGCACCCCATTCCAGTACTCTTGCCTGGAAAATCCCATGGACGGAGGAGCCTGGTGGGCTGCAGTCCATGGGGTCACTAAGAGTCAGACACGACTGAGCTACTTCGCTTTCACTTTTCATTTTCATACATTCCAGAATGAAATGGCAACCCATTCCAGTGTTCTTGCCTGGAGAATCCCAAGGACAGGGGAGCCTGGTGGGCTGCCATCTCTGGGATCACACAGAGTCGGACATGACTGAAGTGACTTAGCAGCAGCAGCAGCAATAGCATCCTTAAAACTGGTAATTTGTGGCTTTTTCCTAATTGATCTGGGCAGAGGGTTATCATTTTATTGATCTTTTCAAAAGACCAGCTTTGTTTCCATTAATTGTGCTATATCTTTTTTATTGACTTATTGATATAATCTTTTGTATTATTTCTATATTTTATAAAAGTAAGTATACTTTATAAAAGTAAATCTCACCTCTTTTCTTAGACTTTATGCTATCATGTCAGTTGTTTTACTTCTATATGTATTATAAACCCCAGAGAACATTGCTCTCATTTTTGTTCTAAATAGGTGATTCTCTTTTAAAGATATTTAAATAATAAGAAAAAGCTTTCGCAGTTACCTATGTAGCCTCCATCCTCAGTCCTCCTCATTTGTATCTAGCATCATTTTCCTTTAACTTGAAAGACCGCCTCAAATGTTCCTTATAGTTCAGGCCTATTGGAGATGAATTCTTTCAGCTTTGGAAAGTCTTCAAAAGTCTTTATTTTGCCTTAATGTTGAAAATATGTTTGTTGGATAGAGAATTCTAGGTTGGCAATTATTTCAGTAAACACATTGCTCCGCTGGTTTTGGGCTTGTGTTGTTTCTGGTGACAATCTGCTGTCTTCCCTATCTTTTGTACATATTGTGAGTTTTTCACCCTCTGGCTGCTTTGAAGATTTCTGTTTACTGCTGATTTTAAGCAATTTTAGTATGATTTTTTTTGCAGTTTTATTAAAGTTTCTTGTTCTGCAGTTTATGGAACTTCATATATATATATTAATAGTTTTAATCAATCTTGAAAATATCTGGACATGATTACTTCAAATATTTTTTTCAGTACCCTTTCTCTTTACTCTCAAGGCCTCCAATGATATGTATAGTTGGTCCCTTGACATTTGTTTCTACAGCTCACTGATGACTCTGTTCATTTATTCAAGTCTTTTTTACCCCAAGATTTTTATTTAGAATAGTTTCTATTAGTATGTATTCAAATCCCCTATCCTTTTCAGAAAGGGTTAATCTTGCAAAGAGTTTTTAATGTAGGAAAATGCTAAGGTTTTATTGTTGCTGTTTATTATTGCTGTTAGATAATACATAGTTGCAAGCAATGGATTTACCTGACTGGTGGATTTCTGGATTTTCTTGTTATCTTCTTCATTCTTTTCTATAATTTCCAGAATTTTTCCATAAGCAAATATTGTTTTACAAGTAATTATATAAGAAAGGCTACGCTGCCGCTGCTGCTGCTGCTGCTAAGTCGCTTCAGTCGTGTCCGACTATGTGCAACCCCATAGACGGCAGCCCACCAGGCTCCCCCGTCCATGGGATTCTCCAGGCCTGAACACTGGAGTGGGTTGCCATTTCCTTCTCCAATGCATGAAAGTGAAAAGAGAAAGTGAAGTAGCTAAGTCGTGTCTGACTCTTAGCGACCCCATGGACTGCAGCCTACCAGGGTCCTTCGTCCATGGGATTTTCCAGGCAAGAGTACTGGAGAGGGTTGCCATTGCCTTCTCAAGAAAGGCTATGAAGTATTAACAAAATTGTATTCCAGTAGTCACATATGGATGTGAGAGTTGTACCATAAAGAAGGCTGAGTGCCAAAGAACTGATGCTTTTGAATTGTACGGGAGAAGACTCTTTAGAGTCCCTTGGACTACAAGGAGATCAAACCAGTCAATCCTAAAGGAAACAACCCTGAATACTCATTGGAAGGACTGATGTTGAAGCTGAAACTCGAATACTTTGGTCACCTGATGTGAAGAGCTGAGTCAAGGAAAAGACTCTGATTCTGGGAAAGATTGAGGGCAGGAGGAGAAGAGGGTAGCAGAGGACAAGGTGGTTGGATGGCATCACTGACTCACTGGACATGAGTTTGAGCAAACTCCTGGAGAGAGTGAAACACTGGGAAGCCTGGTGTGCTGCAGTCCATGGGGTCGCAAAGAGTCGGATGTGACTTAGCAACTGAACAACAAATGAAAAATAGTAATGATTAAAAATAAAATGAGAATACCCAGATTTGATGAAGATGCAATGAAAAGTGCACTCTTGTTCGGTCTTCTTGGGGGATAGATGGAGGGTTGTAGGACCTTCTTTAAGACCCTTTGACACTGATCCTCTGACACAATTGCTGATGTTTCAAATGGACTTGCTCTGTCTCACTCTGACCAAGTGTGGGCCTGTCTGTGGGCCCTTCAACTTCTGTCCTGAGCAGTTCTATGAGATCAATTGGATCATTGTATTTGGTGGCTGGAAGTACTTAAAGAAGTTCTGAGGTTAATCTATAGATTTTGCAAATGTTCTTCTGTTGTTTCTCCTTTAAACATTTTAATTATCTTTTGCACATCAGCATCTTCATTCTCCTGTGAGACTCAAACCTGCTTTTTCTTCCCTATTCACTCTGCACTGATTTTACCCCTGGCTCTGTTACTAACAGGATGTATGACCCTTGGGCAATTTTATATTATTCTTTAGGCTTCTCTTGTTGTAGGAGAAAATTAGCCCTAAACCAGAGGTTCTCAGCTTCCAGGGTACATCCTGGAATTGTAGGAGCCTACCCTCAGGATTTCTGAGGCAGCTGCTCTGGGATGGGGTCTGGGACTTTGCATTCTGACGAGTTCCCAGATAGGAGCTCATGCGGCTACTATAGAGACCGCAATTTGCAAACCACTGCTGTGGACCTTCGAGAAAACTATGAGCTGTATACTATACTTCAGGCAGAGACTACTTTAAAAAACATTTATTTACGTATGTTTGACTGTGATGGGTTTTCACCGCTGCACGTGGGCTTTCTCTAGTTGCGGCGCGCAGCGGCTACTCTGCTTGAGGAGCACAGGCTTCTCTTCATGGTGACTCCTCTTGTCCCAGAGCACAGGCTCTAGGGCACGTGGACTTCTGTGGTTGTGGTGCACAGGCTTAGTGCAAGGATCTTCCTGAAACAAGGATCAAACCCATGTCCCCTGTACTGGTAGGCAGATTCTTAACCACTAGATCATCAGGGAAGCCCAATACTAACTTTTTTTTTTAATGAAATTTAAAGTATTATTTTTATTGGAGTATAGTTGCTTTACAATGTTGTATTTTCTGCTGTACAGCAAAGTGAATCAGTTGTAAGTACACATATATCCCTTCCGTTTTGGATTTCCTTTAGCTTTAGGTCCCCACAGAATACTAAGTGGACTTCCCTGAGCTGTACAGTAGGTTCTCGTTAGTTATCTGTTTTATCATAGTAGTGTACATGTGTCAAGCCCAATCTCCCAATTCATCTCACCTCTTTTGATAAGGGGATCATGAAAGGGTGATTTTGGGAAGTTGACTTTACACAAAATCCACACATTTCTAAATGAAAGAAGGTGGAAAGCATTTCATTTTTCAAAGTCTCAGGAATTATGTTAAAAGGAGAAGCCGCATCAGCACACATCATCATATTCAGACTCTAGGCTGACACACCTTTGAAAGCTCCAAGCCTAATCAAACAGATGGTGATCACTTCTCCTCTGCTTCCTAAATGACCCCTCCGTCACACTATTTACATGTCACTCAGTCTTGACTCTGGATTATTCTTCACAATTCATGTTGTCTGTCCTGAAATTTAAGTCTTCTTGCGATCAGCTTTTCCTGGACAAGAACACTGTATTCTTTCAAACCAGATCATTCTGATTTTTTTAAACCTGTGTGACACAGGATGGCTGATAAAGAGACCATTTCTTTCATGCCTTTAATCTCCCCCTAGAGCGAAAGTGGTATTTGCTGAAATAAAAGTACACCTTGGCAGAAAGGCGATGCTAATCCTCTTAGTTTTAATGGTTTGGAAATGGTTGGAATAAGAAGGTAAACATTGTAGTTGATTAATAGGAAGGAAGTCAATTGTGCATGCCGTCCCTGCTCTCTGCCATACTGTACAATAGTGCTTTATTTTTACAAACCCCCAAACAGGGTTCCCCTCCATTTTAATGTTCCTACTTGAAAAGTGATCTACTAGGCACCGTATGGTTCTAAGTGTTTGATTCCATTACCCCCCAAAGCAAGCAGTGCACATTTCAAATCGACGTCAAACAAATCCCACTGATAACGTGTGTCATATCAATGGCTTATCAGGTCTTTTTTTTATTGAAAAGAGTCAGATATAATGAGGGGCTTCACATTTAAAAGTCTTAAATCTTTGAAAGCTCCCGGCCTAGATGGTTTCGATATTAGCTTATTAAACTTGCACCCGGCGAGGAAGTGGGAGTGAGCGGGGCTCGGGGTGAGCAGGACAGAGGGAAGCAGAGAGGAGCAGAGCTGGGAGCTGGAGGGAGCGAGATTTAACCCTGCAGGCCAGAATACAGGAGTGGGTAGCCTTTCCCTTCTCCAGGGGATCTTCCCAAGCCAGGGATCGAACCCAGGTCTCCTGCATGGCAGGCAGACCCTTTATCAGCTGAGTCACAAGGGAAGCCCTATGAAGACTGAGACTCTGCCAACAGCCGGACATGAGAAGGTTGCCTTTCCCTTTGTCATCGCGAACAGCCCTGCTTGCGCTCCTGCCCACTCAGCATCGGCCCCATTTTACAGCCAAGTAAGGAAGGCCTGAAGGGGGATGGAATTTGTCATGGATGGACTAGATTAGGGATTGTCAAAGTGTGTCCAAGGTCAGCCATGCCCGCATCATCTGGGAACATGGGCTCCACCCAGACCTACTAAATCAGAATTGAGTCCAGAAATCTGTGCTCAGTAAACCCTCCTGGGGAGGATGATTCCTCCAGTTTGCCTGCAGCCTACTGCTCTAGGACTATAAATGCTGGATCCCCCTAAGGGGCTTTAGCAATAGGAAGCAGTACTTTTTTTTATTTTTAATTTACTATCTTAACCATTTCTCCAGGCTTCCCTGGTAGCTCAGTTGGTAAAGAATTCACCTGCAATGTGGGAGACCTGGGTTTGATTCCTGGGTTGGGAAGATCCCCTGGAGGAGGGCATGGCAGCCCACTCCAGTATTCTCGCCTGGAAAACCCCCTTGGACAGAGGAGCCTGATGGGCTACAGCCCGTGGGGTCACAAAGGGTCGGACTTGACTGAGCCACTAAGGACACGATCATTTTTTAAAAGATATTTTTGGATGTGGATCCTTTTTAAAGTGTTTATTGAATTTGAATATTGCTTCTATTTTAGGTTTTTTTTTTTTTTTGGCCACAAGGCATGCAGGATCTTTGCTCTCCCATCAGGGACTAAACCCACACCTTCTGCTTTGGAAAGGGAAATCGTAACCACTGGATCACCAAGGAAGTCCCAAGAAGCAGGGCTTCTTACTGAGAGTGATGGAAGCAGGGAATGTCAGCCACTTTCAAATCCTTTGCCCCTTCACATCATGGCTTGGGGAGGTGTCCAGGGAACTGAAGCGGCAAGGCAGGATTCTAATGTCTTCTCCTGTTAAGTGGTGGTGGGGTCAAGGGTCCCATTCTTCTAGAATGCCTGTGATTCTGAGTCTAGAGGTAATTTCTGCTTCACAGGAGCAGAGAAGAGCCCTGAAAAGCTAGACTGTGCCTTTTCCCTCTGTCTTTCTGCCCACATCCTCAAGTGCCTTCCTCGTAGACAATGGCCCTCTTGTGGGCCCACTTGCTGTAAGGAGGATTCCAAGGACACCTGGAAATAACTGGCATTGAACACACTTCTGTGTAATGACTTTCACAATATCTGGCAGTTGCCTGAGCAAGGTTCCAATCATAGAAGTGAGTCAAGCTGTGGAAGGGTCTGGGGCAAGCGTGGCTCGCATCACGCACGTGGAGCTGACTCATTTCCACTTAGCTCCTTAGCTGCCGTACTTCCAGTGCTCTCAGGGACACACCCACTTCTCAATCTCATTGGCTCCCTAACGAGCCCATCAAGTGCTAAGCCAGCCTCTCAAGGGAACCCAGGTCAGCCCCGCACCCACCCCAAAAGAGAGAAGTTTGTGTTTCCTCTGCTGCTCACCCGAAATCATCCCCAGAGACAGAGAACCAGGATGAAAGGGTGAGAGTGGGAACTTGGTGTCCCCGTTCTGCCCCATCCCAGCTCTGACTTTGATCAAGTTACGATCCACGCCCCCTGCCCCCGTCTTTTCCCATAATTGCTTCCTATGGTCTCTGCATCCCTGCCCTCACCCAGCCCTGACAAGAAAGGCTGAGCTAACATATGGGAAGGATCTCCTAGGATGTGTCAGCCATCTTTACAGCAGGCCTGGAGCAACAATAAAAAACAGAGACCCCACGATCAGCCTTGAACCTCCAACAAGGAGAACAGGGCTTCCAGCTCTGCAGAGAGTCACTGGCAGAGACAGCCCACTTCTGTGCATCAGATGAAGGGCGTGGTGATGAGACCACACCTTTGGGTACAGTTCCAAGTAGGGTGGCCAACCTGTCCTGGTTTTCTTGTGACTTACCTGGGTTTGACACTGACAGCCCCAGGCACACCAGGACTGTGGGTCACCTTGGCTCAAAGCCTCGCTCCTTCCTTCACTTGCCATGTAGCTTAACCTCTCAGAGACTCCATTCTATCGTTTATTAAGAGGGAGGTTTTAATCATGATAAGTTAACTCAGCCCTCAAGTTATTCCTGTCCAGAAGCCTTAAGATCCCAGCTGTTCCAGCCTCCTGAGATTCCGGGATCCTGGCTCACCTGCCCATTGAGTGTGCTTCATGGGCATGGTGGCTCCTTGCCTGTGACCCCGGGAGGCTGGGAGCCCCTGGAGGGCAGGAACTGCATCCTGCTCAGTTCAGAGTCCTTGGTGCCTCACGCAGGGCTGGCACAGTGGAGAGTGCCCAGGAAATGTCAGCTACCATGCCGGTTACTCACCTCTTTCGCCCTGCAGGAAGACAGCGCAAAGCTGTAATCTGGAAAATTCAGTTTCAAAAAGCCAGTGGCAACAACTGGCACTTGATTTGTTTCATTTAATCCTCCCAGCCCCTTGGGAGGTGGCCAGAGGTGTTAAGATCTCATCTGTTTTAACCTACCAGGAGTCCCAGGCTTAGAGAGTAGAAGTGACTTGCCCAAGGTCCTGCAGCTACAAAGGAGATTTCAACCCAGGCTTAACAAATTGGATTACAACCCAGTTTATTCTGTCTTTGCCAAACATGAACTGCAGCAGGGGCCCAGGGCACAATAGCCTGATGCCCTTTTCAGGGCCCCACAGACAGAAAAAGCCCCACTGGTGTCTATATTTTCTTCCCAGCTCAGGTTTAACAAACAAACAAACAAACAAACCTGGTCTCCGAGAGTCGCCACCCTCCCCAGCCCTGTCTATAGATCCGAGGAGACCCCAGGCATGACACAGAGGCCCCCAGTGTCTCCGTCTCTGTTACTACCAGTGACTCCTGCTCGTGGACAGCCAAGTAGGCTGCTTGACTTCAGAGTGTGGAGACCATTTCACCACCTAATCAATAACCCTGTTATTGACTCGGTGTTCCCAGAGGACAGGTTTATAACTTTATCGAGCACTGTATGTGGGGGCAATTATAAGGATAATGGAAAGTCATCGACAAACGGAGGCTTCTGCATTGCAAATTAACATCTGCTCAAGTAAGAGAGAAGTCATGTTTTAGTTTCAGAATTTGTGAAAATGGAAATGCCTGTAAGATAAAGTGTGTGATTTATGGCTGGTATTGAGCGTCGCGCCGTAGTCTGGGTCTTCACTGGCCCCCGTGATAGCATCCGTCCCCGTGCAACACCCTCACTGGAGGTGTCCAGGATATTGTCCACGGCTACTTGCTCTCATCCTGATTTTCTGGGTCTTGAAACATCTTGTGCCCAAAGTCTCTCAGTGTCTGGGGTGTGCAGTCCTGGGAATACACCTGGTTTTGTACAGAGGGCAGGTGTGGCTGAAGCTGTTGCCTGACCCTCCTCACATAGGTGGAAGGCCCTGGGAAGGAAGTGAGGCCAGGGGACTGTGTTCCAGTCTCACGGCTCCACTGGCCATGTGGCTCCATGCAAGTTGATTCATTTTTTGAGCCTTGCTATCACCATCTGTCAAATGGGTCTCTGACTGTCTCTGCACAAAAGATCATATTAGATAAACAGATACGTTTGGACCTTACAGGACTCATCTGTCAAGCCCCTGACCTCATGTATGCAAGCATCATGGTGGCAGTTGGGAATAAGATGAAGACCCCACCTTCCATAGACTTATGTTCTGGAGGGAGAACAGAAAATAGGCTACAAACGCGTGACTTCTGAGTGACAGATACCATGAATGAAACTAATGAGCAGATTGTGGGGGTGGGGGGTGCAGTGGTCAAGGTAACAGAGGGACTGGGGTTAGACAAGCTTTCTCCACTGAGCAGTGACGTCTGAGAAGAGACAGAAGGTACAGGGGTGAGTGTGTCCAGCAGGGGAAAGGGCCTGCGGTGGACACAAGCTTGGCTTGTGCACGGAGCAGCAAGGAGGCCCTGTCCTTGGGGGCTGCTGGCTCTATCCCTGCCCTTTGCTACACCCTCAGCAGAACAGGAAAGATGCTGGCTTAAGGCTATAGGGCTGGGGGAGGCTGTCTCCTTGGTCTGCACCCAGCTTTCTGGATGAGCCACTGTTATACCTCCTGTCCCAGAAGATGGGCTGTGAGACTGGAGTCCTGGGGCCTTAGTGACACCCACGAGCCCCATGAAAGCCCTCAACAGAGGCTAGTATCAGACAGGCCCTTTGTGTGGTTCCTACAATTCTTGAGAGGTCAAGGTTTCCCAGGATATCCCTGTTCGTTTTCCCGAAGCCTGCAAACCCCCGGGGGTAGACCGGCTGCAAGGTTAGCCTGAATTCTTCCCATCTTTCAGGGCCCACGCTTGTTGCCCTGTGACTTGGCAATTTCTCCCACTGGAAAATAGTGCCTGTTTCCCTTCCTCTAGCATGTGGACTGGCCTCGCGGCTGTTTAGCCAGTAGCCTGTGACAGATGTGAAGGTCTGTGAGCTCTGAGCCTAGGTCTCAAGAGGGTAGGGGAGGAAGGAGGCCAGCCCAGATCACTCAGCAGCTCAGAAGACTCTCAGATCCATGACCAAACGCAACCCAAAATAGCGGGGCTCAGCTGAGATCTGCCAACCCCCAGCCTTAGTTCCTAAGCTATATATAGGGAATGATTGTTGTTTTCAATCACTGTTTGGGAGGAGTTTGGTTGTTATGCACCAATCGCTAACTGGTATACCTTGTGAACTTAACTACCTTCGTCCAACACTCAACGCTGGTTTGGGGTCGGAAAACCATGAAACTTGCATCATCTTCATCATCATCATCATAGTCTTGTAACCACCATACGCTCAGCAGCAGCTTTGTCCAGCCGTGCGCTATGGACATAACACACGCTCTGTCTTATCGTCTCTTCCCAACCACACTTTGTTGTTGTTTAGTCTCTAAGTCATGTCCAGCTATCTGCGACCCCACAGACTGCAGCACACCAGGCTCCTCCGTCCTCCACTGTCTCCCGGAGTTTGCTCAGATCCATGTCCATTGAGTCGGTGATGCCATCTAACCATCTCATCCTCTGCCGCGCCCTTTTCTTTGAACCACACTCTGAGGTGGGTACAACTCCGCTGTATTTGACGTATGATGAAACTGCATTGTGTGCATGCGTGCTGAGTCATTTCTGTCGTGTCCGACTCTTTGTGACCCCGTGGACTGTAGCCCGCCAGGCCCCTCTGTCCATGGGATTCTCCAGGCAAGAACACTGGAGTGGGTTGCCATGCCCTCCTCCAAGGGATCTTCCCAACCCAGGGATTGAACCCCAGTCTCTTGTGTCTCCTGCATTGGCCGGTGAGTTCTTTACCCCGAGCGCCACCTGGGAAGCCTGAAACTGCATTGCAGAAATGCTAATGAATTTGCCTGGGGTCAAACAGACAAAAAGTGGAGCAATCTCACGGGAAATATATCCACAGAGCCCCGTTCCACATCCCAAGCTTGCCCCAGCTCCAGATTTGGGGACTCCAATCTGAGACCAGAGGGCGGTGTGTGTAATGGCCTCTATACCTTTAACGTGAAGCATCCTGCATGTTAAAGGTATGAATGAAACCTTTAGTTCCTTCAAGGGGGCAAACCCACCCCGCCTCCAGCTTCTGATCAGAACTGCAGCCCAAGTCACTCTCTGGAGAGCGCGAGCTCACTCCATCCCCCCGCCCCTCCCCAGAGTTGTCCTGATTCAAAACCCAGGCAGGAGTCAGAGCAGTTCCCCCTGACTGATTCAGGAAAGGCTGTGCTTAGGTCTGGTTAACCTAATGTGCACAATAAAAATTTTTATTAAAAAGGGAAGAAGAAAGCCGTGGAGATGGCAATTGGCCATGGAAGGGCATTATTTTTTATTGGAATTAGAATCCCTTTATTTAAAAAATATATAAACCCTCAATTTTCTTTCTATCACTCTGCTTAGCAGCCCGTGGAAAGTTTCTGAGGGCAATTTCAGTATTGGCGGAGAGCAGCTCTAAACCTGCTTGCTTTTCCTAAACTATCTTTTATGAGAATGAAAGTCTCAGCCACACCAGCCTGTGGAGCACCGGGATCCTCTGAAGCAAGGACTGCCCAGGGCATCAGGCTGCATCCTCAAGCCTGAGCCCCAGATTTATCCAGTTACCTCTGCATTTTCATCAATGTGTTTGTAGGTTTTTGCCAAGACCCACTGGATTCTGTTTTAACAAACAGATTTCCAGAGGTTTAGACTGAGGAGCAAAATTCCTGTGCTTTGTCAAAAGGCAGCAAACTCAAAATAAGTGAGGCTGCTCTGCTTAATTGAATATTTTAACTACCTGAGAGCCACATATGTATCCCCTGTGAACTATCCTTTGGTTATGAGCTGACTGGTGGCTTGGGAGGTAGAGAATCCCTTCAGCCATGTGGATGACCTGGGTTCAATCCCTGGGTTGGGAAGATTCCTTTGGAGAAGGAAATGGCAACCCACTCCAGTGTTCTTGCCTGGAGAATCCCATGGACAGAGGAGACCAGCGGGCTACAGTCTATAGGGTTGCAAAGAGTTGGACACAACTGAGCGACTAACACTTTGACAACACTGATGCCCTGGCAGGTGGATTTTTCTAGGCCACGTGCCATGCACTTTTCCTGGGTCATCTTGTTTAATCTTCGCAACAGCACTTTGAGGCAGGTTCTATTATCATCTCTCTTTGCAGATGCAGAAATTGAGACTTGGCAATGCTAGGTAACTTAAATTCAACCAGGAAAGATGTACTGAACACCTACGTATGTCAGGCACTGTCCTAGGCACTGGGGATACCATGGGAACGAAACAGACAAAGCAGACCTGCCTTTGATTGCAGAGCTGGGAACAGTGGCTTCCGGATGTGAAGTCTGTGGGATTTCAGGACGTGAGTTTCAACCCACTGTACTGCACCTCTGATCAATGTCAAATCAATGATTTTTTAATAAAATAAGCATGGCACCCAGGGCACAAGCAGAACTGGCAAGTCACATCTGGATTTATGCCTGAACTGTTCCACATCACTTCAGTTATGTTGAACAAGATTTCAAAGAGAGTAAAAATGATAAAGACAGCATCTGACATTTGTTGAACACTAAACAAGGGCCTTCGAATTGTGGTGCTGGAGAGGACTCTCGAGAATCCCTTGGGTGCAAGGAGATCAAACAAGTCACTTCTATAGAGAATCAACCCTGAATCTTCATTGGAAGGACTCATACTGAAGCTGAAGCTCTAATGTTTTGGCCACCTAATGTGAAGAGCTGACTTGTTGGAAAAGACCCTGAGGCTGGGAAAGCTTGAGGGCAGGAGGAGAAGGGGGTGGCAGAGGATGAGATGGTTGGATGGCATCACTGAGTCAATGGACATGAATCTGAGCAAACTCTGGGAGATAGTGAAGGACAGGGAAGCCTGGAGTGTTGCAGTCCATGGGGTTGCAGAGCTGGGCATGACTTAGCAACTGAACAACAGCAACAAATTAAGGACCAGGTATTAATAGAAGGTCAAGATGCCCATGGTGGATCCTCTCAGCAGTTCCTGGAGACAGAGGCTTTGAGCCATTCTTCATTTTGCAGGGGAGGAAACTGGACTTGGGAAGGTATGTGATTTGCCCAGGGATGCTCAGTCAGAAAGTATAGAAACAGGTTTGGACCAGAGTTGGAGCACACAGGCTGCTTCCTCCAGGGGGTGGCTCACACCCTCAGTATTCTTCCTGGGGATCAATGCGTTCCTCCTGCAAACCCTGGATCTTGAATCTGGAGTGCTTCATTCAGGGGTGTAATTCTCTCTCCCCATGTAAGACACCTGGCTGGGGAAGGGGAGGGTGATGGAGAAGGAGGAGGGGCTGGGAGGAGGAGCGAGAGAGTTATAGGGGAGGAGAGGGGGTGGGGAGGAGGGTGACAGGGGAAGAGGGTGATGGCTCTGCGCCTTCATCCCACTCCACCTTGCACGATTCCCACCACTCAGCTAACACTGATTTCACTTCCTCCTTGGCAAGTGGCACCATGGTTTTTTATTTTCAAAAGTTGGTGATGAAGCTGCTGTCTTCACTGCTAGCTGTCCAGCTGCCTAGTTCTGTTCTGCTCACCGGACTGCCCAATGGGGCTGGCATTGGGGACCAAGAAAAGAGACCTTGCAAAAGGCATTTGATCCACAATGTTGGGTGTACAGAGCAAAGTGGGGAGGCAGGGAGAAAGGAAGCTGAGAGGAGGCAGCACTGGCCCGGGGCCTGCCCTGGGCCTGGGTGGGTGAACTATGCTACGGGTTCCAGGAGGTTTGGAAGCAAAGGAGAGAAGTGACCAGGTCTGGGCTGGTTCTAGGTTCAAAGACATGGCTGATGAGCCTCACCCTTAAAGGAGCTTATTTGAGGAAAGAGAAAGTTATGGGAGAAGAGTCGTTTTGTCTTTGTGGCTGGAGAGACTTACAGTATAGTCACACCACCGACTCACCTGGGACAGCAGAGCTGCTGGGGGCAACCTAACCTTGGCTGGTCCTTTAGACCCTATGATCCCCAGTACACGGGGAACAGCACGAGGACCCCAGAAGCCACCTTGTAAACAGGCCCAGGGCATGTCCCGCTCTCTGCCCTACAACAATCCCCCTCTGTTGTGTGGGCTCGGGACCTGCATTCCCACAGAGGCGAGCGGAGTTAGGTTTCCCAGGCTCACTGGAGCACCGTTTTCCAGGCGTAGTGGGCGTGGCTTCCCGGCCTCACCTGCGCAGGTGTTTGTCCCGCACTTGACACTCCCCAGCCGGCGATGTCTCGGGTGTCTGGGCTGCACCTATCCAGGCTGCCTTCCCGAGAGATCGAGGCCTGGGCATCTGGGGGGAAACCAAGCTCCCAGGCCCGCTGGGCATCCATGGACTCTGGTATTCGTGTTTGCCTGGCCACACCCCATACCGCCAGCACCCCCATCTGGGCAACTTCACCTCCTGTAGGTGTGGTCCTGGCCATCTCAGAGGCCAGTCCACTATGGCCTGTGGGCCAACCGGGACTCTCCCCTGGGAACTGAGCATGCAGAGGTCACTCTGAGGAGGATGTGGGTGGAGCTGAGTCCTCACACCCTGGCGGGTCCAAAGGGACCCCCAGAAGTCCCAGCTGCCCTGCCCCCATATTCACCTTGCTGCTGCTGCTGCTAAGTCACTTCAGTCATGTCCGATTCTGTGTGACCCCATAGAGGGCAGCCCACTAGGCTCCTCTGTCCCTGGGATTCTCCAGGCAAGAACACTGGAGTGGGCTGCCATTTCCTTCTCCAATGCATGCATGCATGCTAAGTAGCTTGAGTCGTATCCGACTCTGTGTGATGCTACAGACAGCAGCCCACCAGGCTCCTCTGTCCACAGGATTCTCTAGGCAAGAATACTGGAGTGGGCTGCTGTTTTCTTCTCCAATATTCACCTCAGGGCTACTACTTAGCACCTTAGGACTGCTGTTTGTCTGAAACTGCCACCAAGAATCCTACCTGAAGCAGACCATCTGGGGTGATGATCTTCACCACGGTGTCTCTTCCACATCCTCGTGGGGCCAGCAAGGGCTTGTGGAGGCTGGGGCTTTGGGCTGGGCTCCCTGGGATGAAGGGACTTGGGATGGGCAATCGGACCCTGTTGTTATTCAGGAATGGGGTGGGGGCATCTGGTGACTGCTGGCCCCCGAGTCAACCTCTCTGATCTCCAGCTAGAAGGAGTTCAGGGGAGCCCTTGAAAGCCAGGAGTCCACACTTGGCCTGTATCTCAGGGTGGGGTGGGGGCCGGGGAGATGGATGCACTAGGAAATTGGAAGGGCACATCCTTCGTCTGTCATGGACTGGAAAAGAGCAGCTCTCCACAGACCTTAGCAGCAGCTTGACATTTTGGGTAATCTGGGAGGAGCTGGGGGAAGCAGATGGAGATGGGAGTAGCGGCCTAAAGACAATGATCTGGGGTCTTGGGAAGGTCTCTCCTGCTCAAGTGTCAGCTCCCAGAGCACAGGGACCCCCTTGTTCTCCTCTCCCAGTTGGCTTCATGGACTGCCAGCACTCAGGGAGCCCAGAAAGCCCCCAACAAAACCTTCCTAGGAGAGCAGAGGAGAGGTGCCCATCCCATAGTCCAGCACGGCAGCCTGTGGCCTCCACTTCCCTAAAAGGCATCTGCTCGTCACTTGCATCACAAAGGGAGGAACAAACTACAAAAAGAAAAAACAGAGAAAAAAACTGTGATTTTCACTCCAAGTATGTCCCTCAGAGATACTACTAAGGGGAGACAGGACTATAGAGGCTGCTGATCAACAAGCAGGGAGAAAAGAGATCTCTCCAAGGAAAGCGAGGCTAGGCCGTAAGCTGAGTCACCTGTATGTGAGCAGAGGCCATAGTTGCATCCACGCATGGGGACCTGAGGTCACAGCCCTGCTGGCCAGGCCCTCGCTGCCTCCTCCTTGATGGCGTGTTGTGATCTGAACCTCTGGAATCAGCCTCCACCCTCCCCGGGGCACCAGGGGCACCCGGAACCAATGGGTCCACCCTCCGGTGCACTTGCAGGGCATAGAAAAGCAGGTCAGCTTCAGGGTTAAGTCCCCCTTATAGGGACTCTCACATACTACTGCCTCAAGCCCCCCCAGGCTGCTTGTGGGTGCAGCTCATCACAGAGGTGTTTTATATGTATTTCTGTATTTTTAAACACCAGTATCAAAGACTTTGGGGTTCCCAGGTGTCCAAGTGGTAAAGAAAAGGTAAAGTGTTGGTCGCTCCATCGTGTCCGACTCTTTGCGACCCCGTGGACTGTAGCCCACTAGGCTCCTCTATCCACGAGATTCTCCAGGCAAGAATACTCGGTTCAGTTGCCATTTCCTTCTCCAGGGGAATCTTCCCAACGCAGGGATCGAATCCGGGTCTGCTGCATTGCAGGCAGGTTCTTTACCATGTGAGCCACAACAGTGGTAAAGAATCCGTCTGCCAATGTAGAAGACACAAGTTCGATCTTTGGGTCTGGAATATCCCCTGGAGAAGAAAATGGAACAAAGAGTTGGACACGACTTTACGACTAAACAGCACCAAATCGAATATTTTAGTAATCAAGCCTTGTCGCACAGTGAATAATGCGCTTTTGTTTCAGTGGGACAAGCAGTCCTGGAAAGCGAGACCTTCCCTTTGCCCTACAGACTCTTGCCTTAAGGACAGCGTAAGACACAGCCTGGTCATGATTGTACACCTGTTTGTGGACTACACTTTTTCTCCTCGTAAAATACAATGTCCTATGACATCTCAAGTGCACATGTCAGATGCTGATAGAATGCCAGTCCCAACCCCCTTCCTGCAGGTAGAGTCCCTTCTGTCCGCATATAAAAGCTGGGATGCAGGCAAGTTATCAGAACTTCCCCAGTGCCATCTGGGATTTAAACCTGGGTTTGTCCTAACCAGTCTGTGCTCTGGGGATTTCACTCCCCATCCCAAGGAGTGGGGGGACCTCAGCAGGCAGAAACTCTGCCCTGCGACACCCCTCTTGCCTTTGGTGGATCAATCAGGGTCTTGCCTGGGGCTGAAACAGGTGATGTTTCCAAGGGTTTTCAGGGCAGAGACACTCAGAGACCCTGGGGGCAGGAACAAAGGGTCAGAAAAGAAGACAGCCATTGCTTCTGAGTCCTGCAGCCTCTCAAGGTGCTAGAAGCTCACAGTAGACCATTGCTCCCTGCAAAGAGGAAGTGCAGCGATTCTTCCAATTCTGCGGTGAAAGAGGCTCGGGTCCAGGTGGGCCTGCGGGCTTCACAGGCTGTAGGTGGCACTGAAGCCAGTCAGGCACACACAGCTCCCACTGGTTTCCTGCCCAGGGCACGGCTGGGAGACAGGCAGTCTTTCATTCACCTTCCCACCAGGAGAGCAGCACCCAGGGAGAGCTCAGATTCTGCTGCCCAGGCTGCTTTCCCGGTTCCCCGCATGACCCCGTCTTGGGTCTTCAGCAGAGCCCAGGCCACAACCTGGAAAGCGGGTCTTACTGTCTCCCATCTCGCAGACCCAGCCCTGTGAACTGACTCGCCCAGGGTCACGCTGCTGGAACTGTGCCTTTGGTTTACCCCCAAGTTGGTGCTACATCCATGAGACCAGAGTACCACCTCTTGAGCCTGGATTTGGCTACAAGGCTCACCCAGGGGGCTCAGAGTCTAACTTCCTTCAGGTTCAGACTTGTTTTCTGAGCCAATCCTGGGCTGCTGCTCAAGACTGAGCTTCACTCAACCTCCTTGGACTCTCTTCCACCCGTAACAGGGTTGCCAAGGCCCGGGCTCGGCCTCTGCAGCGTCCGAGGGTGGATATCTGTTGGGGAGGTGGGATGGATGGAGAGGGGAGGGGTGGGGGGGACATGCTCTGAGCAAGACAAGTTCCTGTGCTTTCTTTTTCAAAAAAGTATTTATCTTTTTTATTTTTTCGGTTACCCTGGGTCTTTGTTGCTGAGGGCTGGCTTTCTCTGGTAGAGAGACAGCAGCGAGAAGGGGCTGCTTCTAGTTTTGGCGGCTTCTCTTCTCTTGTCGCAGCGTGCAGGCGCTAGGGCGCACCGGCTTCACTAGTTGCGGTGCACAGGCTTGGATGCTCCCCGGCACGTAGGATCCTCCAGCACCCGGGGTTGAACCCACGTCCCCTGTGTTGGCAGGTGGATTCCTATCCACTGTACCACCAGGGAACATTAACAATAATGAAAATCATGGCATCCGATCCCATCGCTTCACGGCAAATAGATGGGGAAACCGTGGAAACAGTGACAGACTGTTTTCTTGGGCTCCAAAATCACTGCGGACAGTGACTACAACCATGAAATTAAAAGCCACTTGCTCCTTGGAAGAAAAGCAATAACGAATCTAGACTGTGGATGAAAAAGCAGAGACATCACTTTGCCAACAAAGGTCCGTGCAGCCAAAGCTATGGTTTTTCCAGTAGTAATGTTTGGATGTGAGAGTTGGACAATAAAAATGGCTGAGTGCCAAAGAATGATGCTTTTGAACCGCGGTGTTGGAAAAGACTCTTGAGACTCCCTTGGACAGTAAGGATATCAAACCAGTCAATCTTAAGGAAAAGCAACCCTGAATATTCACAGGAAGGACTCATGCTGAAGCTGAAGCTCCAGTTCTTTGGCCATAATACGAAGACATGACTCACTGAAAAAGCCCCTGATGCTGGGAGAGATTGAAGGCGGGAATAGCAGGGAATGACAAAGGACAAGACGGTTGGATGGCATCACCGACTCAACGGCTATGAGTCTGAGCAAACTCCAGGAAATAGTGAAGGACAGGGAAGCCTGGCGTGCTGCAGGCCATGGGTTCACAGAGTCAGACACGACTTTGCACCTCAACAACAAACACCACCACCACCACCAGGAAAATCCCTGCTGTGCTTTCTTAAATGGAGCCAAATTAGCGTTTACAGGCCCAAACAAATAGCTTCTACTCAAGTGAAGCCTTAGATTCTAGGCCCAGCCTGGGGTCCCCTAATGGAGCCAAGGGGGCAGGGTGAAGAGGTGTGTGTGTGGCCGGGGATATGCCAGGAGTCTGAGCTGTAGGTTGGAGGAGACCCTCTCCTTCCCAAGGCAGGACGGGAAGCTGTGAGCTTGCCTGCTCCTTGTGCCCCAGCCCCTTTATGGGGGCTGCCCTGGAGCCCGCTTCCTGAGAGGCTGCTCTGCGCGGGCCTGGTCTGGTCTGGGGCAAAGCACTGTTGCTGGGACCACATGCCCCATTGGTCCACTCGGCCAGGACCTCCTGGGAGGTGTGGGTGGGCTGCAGACCTAGCTCGGGTCATCACCACTATCCCTGCATCTGCCCTTAGTTCACTTTATGGTTTTACTGAGCAACTGCTCTATGCAGATACTGAGGATGGAGCTGTGAATAAATCCAACAAAATTCCATCCTTATGGCCCCCAAGACCAGTGAAAATAGCCAAGGAAATGCTTAATTACAAACGGAGGTAAGAGTTATAATGGAAGGAAAACATCCAACTGTAGAGATTAGCAACCTGGTTGGGGGTGGAGGTAGCTTCTTCAGCTTTTGACCAGGGAGGGCAGCCCCAGAAAGGATGGACATTTGATCCAGGGTGAAGACAAGTCAACCACACCAAGTGTAGAGGTGTTGGAGGAGAGGGGGACAGAGGCTCAGGTAGGGAGCAGAGCAGGTGTGAAGGCCCTGAGGTAGGAAGTACCCAGGGAGCCAGAGGGATGGAGAGAGAGTGCCTGCAGGGCTAATGTGAGCCAGGAGAGCTGAGATAAGGTCCCCGAAGGGTCCAGCTTGGCCACGGGGTGGTGCCAAGTCTCTGATTCCATATGAACAGAGGGCCCAAAGCCTGGGCATACCAAGAATCTGTCTCTAAGCCTGCTCCCTCCGTTGCAGAGGATGGCAGAAGGCAGGAAATCAAAAGTCCAGCTAAAACCCCAACACTCACCCATGATGAGTGGGTCCAGTTGGGTTCATTAGAGCAGGGATAGATGGAGTAACCTGATGAACATCCCCCCACCCACCCAAGACTGGAGGAAGGAAACTCTAGGTGGGGCTGGGCTGGGCTGGGCTGCAAGGGGCAAGACAGAGCCCAGGTCACAGGTAAGAAGTGGCACCCGTCAGCGTAAGCAGTGGGAATGGCAGGGATGGAGAAAGGGGAGAGGGCCTGCAGGGGTCTTTCCACCTTCCTTCCAGGCCCTCAGCCCCCAATTTCCCTGGGCGACCCCTGGAACAAGAGGCCTCCGTGCGGACGTCTGCCCCAAGCTGCGCACAACTGCTGACTCATGAACTAGGCAAGGGCCCCAATGCCCAGGTTGTGTTCCACTCAAGACATGTGCTGATAGAGGAAATTAGAGCAGCAGACGGATTCGATGGGAAAGGACTGCCTCCTGGTGTCCCACAGGGGTACTGCACATGGCCAGGCCTGGACCCTTCAGGTGATCTGGGGTGACCTGGCGCTTAGAAATCACACAGATGGGGAAGCTGAGGCCCAGGAGCTCCCGGTGACTCAGCTCAGATCCTTTTCCTGAAGTGGGATTTGGGGCAGGGGGAAGTGGAGCAGAAATTATTTCCCCTGCTATGTTAAACACAGAGTCTAGGGAATAGAAGAGCGCCAGATCCGAGGGCAGGAGCGTGCAGAAGTCGGCGCTGGTCCGTCTCCTTCTAGAACCTGTGGGACACATCTCTTCCCAATTCCCTGTTCAGTCATGTTATTTCGTATAGCTTGAATTCGGCAGCTGTTGAAGTACTTGTAGTTAGTCACTAAGTCATGTCTGACTCTGCAGCTCCATGGCCTGTAACCTGCCAGGCTCCTCTGACCATGGGATTTTGCAGGCAAGAATACTGAAGTGGGTTGCCATTTCCTTCTCCAAGGGATCTTCCTGACCCAGGATTCAAACTCTTGTCTCCTGCATTGGCAGGATTCTTTACCACTGAGCCATCAGTATATACACCATGGAGATCAACACGTGCAACCAGGACCTCCTCCCACCCACCCCCACCCCATCCCTGGGAAGAGCCAGGGTTTCAGCATTAGCCAGCACATCACTGCTCAGGGACCAGTCTCAGCTCAGGAGCTGTGGGTTACCGGCCAAGCATGTGATCTCATCAAGCCTCAGTTTCTGTACCTATATTTGGAACCCATTGATTCAACAGCTATCTGATTGCCTATCCTGTGTCAGGCACAATCTTCAGTGTTGGGGTTATAACACAGCATGAACAAAAGTCCCCGCCTTTGTGGAGCTTGTATTCTGGTGGGGAGACAAAAGATGAACAAGAGAAATATAACGTCTCATGACGTGGAAAATGATGACAAGAAAGCAAGGCGAAAAGGGAGTGATGGCAATGGCCTTTGAGCCAGTGGAGAGGTTGGGATGAGGACAGGCCAGGCTGAGGAGGTTTCTGAACAGTAACGGAGTGATGAGTAGGAGTAAGCCATAAAGTGGAGATGCCCTGGGTGGAGAATTGTCCCAGCCAGAGGCAACAGCAAGGGCAAAGGCCTCAAGATGGCATGGGCTAGAGGCGCAATGTACAGAAGAAGGCGATGCATCCCTAGTGCTGGAACTGGGGATTGTAGAGGAAGATGAGGTCTGGAAAGTGATCGAGGGGCATTTCAGTCTCAAAGTGCAGGAGCCTCAGGGCCTTTTGCAGAGGGAAGTGATCCCATCTGGCATGATCCTTCTGAGTTCTTTGTGGAGAAAAGATTTGGTGGGGGTGGTGGTGGGGTGGGGGTGCTCCAGGTTGGGAGAGGCCACCTACAGGGCGACAAGCCAGGATGTGGCTGGAGTGGGGGGGCACAGGTGGTCTTCATGCATATGTGACATTTTATTTCTTAAGCTGGGTGATATAGGTTTATAGTAACGCATTGCGCTGTTTATAAAGCTTTCATGATCTTAAATAATATGTGTTTTTAAGAAAAGGAGGACGGGGAAAAAATGAGGAAAAAGGAAAAGAAAAGTAAAGGGATCATGGTTAGAGCTGGCTTCTCTGAGTGTTGAATTGTTCAAACCCAGAGCAAAAGAATATTCTCTGGAGTGAACAGATGCGTCCCCACGTCCACACCTCTGGGAAAGCGTCCCAGCAGCGTGAGCACTGGGGCAAATCCACTCTGACAGTGAATGTCACTTGCCGGCAACACACAGCAGCCGTCGAGCAGTCCCGATGGGGTGATGAGGAGTAAGTAGCCATCATTGCTGGGCTGTTTGGTCGATTTGAGTTCTGGAAGCAGAACAATGACTCTCTTTCTCTCTCTTTTTTCACGGTCATCTGGCAAAGTCTGCCCAGGGATTCGCACGGCTGCTGAAACTCCAACAGGCAGGGCAAGACCATTTCTTGGAGGCTCATTTGGCCACAGGTTGCTATTTCCCTTTGTCCACATCATTTACTCTTTTCTGAGTGAGAAAGGATTCTAATGTCAAAGACTGACACCTGGATTCTATCAATTTCCCCCCGTTTATTGCCGCGCCGCCGCATCCAGTCCGCTTGTGCCCACGGCTGAGGACGGCAGAGCGCAATCACAGCCCTCCTCGCCAACGCTTCCCTGCAACTGTTTGCATCCCGCAAACTCAGTTGCTGGATCTGTTTCCAGGGGTGTCCTTCAGCAGGCGGCGAGAGCCATGAAATCAGTCACACAAATGACCCACCACATATAAAAAAGCCGCCAATACATCAACAGGCCTTAAAAGCAAGCAACAGTTAAAATAACGACTCGATCAGTAGCAGCAGACGCACCAGGCAGCCCGGCAGAGAGACGCCGAGAAGGCAAGTCCCGGGCATTTTACTTCTGATTTACTCTCCACTTAATTTTCTATTCGGGGTAAGAAACATTCTGATGAGCAAATGCTTAAAAAAAAAAAAAAAAAAAAAAGGGAAAAGACTGCCATAACAAGATGAAAGGCAGGATGCCAAGCCATCAGGAGGGGATATTTATGCTCCTAAAGAGATCATTCTCGTGACGTATAGTTCATGTGCCTTCCATGGGGCATGGAGGGCGGGAAGCTGGGGGTGATGGGAGAAGCGTCTACTTTGCTGTCTCCGGCATCGATGCTGATTGGTCCTGCTCCGGTCATCAGCTCCTCTTCTTTATACTGGACCCAGCATGGGGAAGACCCTCCATGTGACATCACAGAAGCAGCCAATCAACAGCAATCCTGGACTTGGCATCCGAAGTCCTAGCTGTGTCCTGCGTTTGCTGTGTGACATTGAGCAAGTTGTTGGCCCTCTCTGAGCCTCAGTTTCCCCAGCTGTGCAATGGGGTCAGTGATACCTATGTCACGATGAGATAGGGCTCTGGATATGAACATGCTCTGAGGGCTGGGAAGGTTCCCCAGGGAGCAGTGTGGTGACACAGAGGGCTATATGTTGTATCCCCTTTGCTGAGCCCTCTCTTCTCGCAGACCCCTCTGACCTCAGGAGGATCTGAGGGTAACCAGGAGGCAGGGTGGAAGAGTGATGAGAGGGAACAGAGAGGGGGGAACAGGTCCAGACGGTCAGAAGAAGGGGGATGCTCCTGGGTCCAGGGAGAAGCTGATGTTATATCCCCTCAACTGGACTCCAGGGCCTTTGGGGTGGACTGGATCATGTCTCCCCTAAAAGAGATGTTCGGGTCCTGACTCCTAGATGAAAGTGACCTTATCTGGAAGTAAGGTGTTTGCAGATATAATCAACTTAGAGTGATGGCATGCTGGAATGGGGGCCCCTAGACCCAGTGGCTGGCATCCCTATAAGAGAAAGGGGAGACATGGACACGCCCAGAGGGAAGATGGCGGCAGAGACTGGATGAGGCCTTTGCACGTAAGGACTTGCCAGAGGTTGGGAGAGAGTCAGTGAGGAATCCCCCTCAGAGTCCCCAGAGGGTGCACCGCCCTTTGTGACAACATGATTTTGGCCTTTCAGCCTTTGGAACCATGAAAAAATATACTTCTACTCTTTCAAACTGCTGAGTTTGGTATGGCAGCCCTAGCAATCAAATATACTGCCTGGGTAGAAAGCTCTGGGCCTCAGGGCTGTACCACCGGGGCCCCTGGCTGAGTGGCACTTTAAGGAAAAAGGAGGCCCCCACCTTGTGCCACAAGGAATCACCTAGACCTGGGCAGGGCCCGGTTGCCAGTGGGACATCACATCCACTTCTGTGGGGCTGTGGGGATGTGCCACAGCCATCCGCAACCGCCAGGATGAGGGCAGTCCTTGTGAGAATGAGCCATCGCAGGCTCCCTCGGGACTGACCAGAGGGGTCTGGGGTCAGGGGCTGCCTGGCTGAGTCCCCCTCCATTGACAGGTATCCTCCGTGATGACAGACGCTCACACGAGGGCCAGCCTCCGCGCTGGGGTAGAGGAGATCCCCAAGTCAGGATCAGGCCTGCTGTGAGGTGGGCACAGAGACTCACAGTGGCCAGTGTTTGCACGTTAAAGGAAATGTGGGCATATTTTGTAGCCCAGCCTGGCTGGACCTTGGCATTTGGATTTGGTGATGCGAGAGTGGGGGGTTCGGCATTATTGTTCTGCAGCCCTGAACATCTACTGCTCAGGACCTGCTTTCCCAGGCGCTAGGTGTTAGTTTCTTGGGTCCTGAGGACCACAGTGTGTGCAGCCAACACGTAAACCTCAGGCCCAAGTCCTTGGGTTTGTTGAGCTGCTGTGTCCTTGCACACACATGTATTTTACATACAGACAAGAGACATTGGGGTCATTGTGAAATGTGGCTTCACAGATCATTAAATGCATTTATTTTCTGACAGTTGCATCTGTTCTTTGTTGAATTATTATCTTCCTATAACGTTATTTTTCCCTTGTAGCTCAGTTGGTAAAGAATCTGCCTGCAGTGCAGGAGACCCGGGTTCAATTCCTGGGTTGGGAACATCCCCTGGAGAACGAAATGGCGACCCACTCCACTGTTCCTGCCTGGAGAATCCCATGGGCAGAGGAGCCTGGAGGGCTATAGTCCATGGGGTTGCAAGAGTTGGGCATGACTTAGCAACTGAAGAAAAGATAATATTATTTTTCCTTTTCATAAGAATATATACAACTCTGTGAAAACAAAGAACAAGGAAAGAAGGGAAATGAAGACTAAAACAGGCATAAGAGTGAGAAGAGCAGGGTTTGGAGTCAGATGGAATCCAATCACAGCTTAGCAGATGGGCTTTGCGGCTGGGTGAGCTTGGGCAGGTCATCCTCTCTCTGGTGACCATGTACACTTCATAGGGTTCTGGGGAAGGCAACATGAAATAATGGATACAGAAGGGGCGGGTTCAGCAGGCACTCTAATATTTGTTCCCATGTATCTTTCAGGAAGTTCTCCACCAAGCACCTCAAAAGCAGAACTTGGTGAGATGAACGGAGTGTGCCAGGCAGAGGCGTCTGCTTAGATGCGGGCTGTACTGTCATGGCCAAGTTGGAAGCCTCAAAGGTGAGGCTAAAACTTAATTGGAGAGGGGCTCCAAGTAGAGGGATTGCTCGGGAGGTGTGAGGAATCGACTTGCTGAGTTGAGAAGGTGACGCGGTGTCCCGAGTAAAGGGGGCATGGGGAGGCGGGGCGGGTACAGTTACGCCGGGATGCAGTGCGGCACGTGGCCTCCAAGTGAAGGCGCAGGGCTGAGCGGGGAAGACATCTTTCTGCCTTTGTGTTTCGGTTCTTTCCAAGGGAAGCTTGAACCACACACACTTCCTCTCCCCGGGAGGCAGGAAGGTCAAAGGGACCCCTGCAGCTCCTCTGAGCCCCCACCCCACAGCTGCCCACTCCTGTTGGGTAAGGAGCTGTGACATTTCCCGGTGGGCAGCTGACCGTGCTGCCCAGGTGTCCTGGTGGACTTCCTCCGTTCGGGAAGGGCTCCCGTGAAGGAAGCACGTCCTCAGCGAGTGCCTCAAGCTGCCCAGGTCCTCCTGCAGATGCTTCCGGAGCTGCTCTGGCCAAAGCCCAGAATTGGGCTTTCCTGTCTCCCAGGCGATGGTTGAGGAGCGACGTTTTAAAGCGACAGGTTTACAACCTCAGTGCAACAGGACAATCACCCAGGGAACCTTTAAAACATATTGGATTCCTGGCCCCACTCAGACAAATTAAATTATAGCCTTTCAGGGGCAGAGACTGGGAGTGGGCATCTTTATCATTCCCCAGGAGGTTCTTACGTCCAACCGAAGTTGAGAACTACTGTTCTAGAAGCAGGCCTGGGTCTCTGTTTCCATCTGTGGCTATCTGGGGAGTGGGCTGATTGAATTTGCTGCCAGAATTCTGCTCCACAGACACAATCCCCTTTCCTCCTCCTCCTCACCCTCCTCCTTCCCTGGCCCCCTCTGCTCACCTGAGAAACTAGGTCCCCCAAAATGAGCTGCCCTCAAACCTGAGTTTTTCTTTCCAAGGGAGCTTCTTACCAGGCAGTCCATCCTAAAGGAAATCAGTCCTGAACATTCACTGGAAAGACTGATGCTGAAGCTGAAGCTCTGATAACTTGGCCACCTGATGTGAAAAGCCGACTCACTGGAAAAACCCTGATGCTGGGAAAGATTGAAGGCAGGAGGAGAAGAGGACCACAGAGGATGAGATGGTTGGATGACATCACTGACTCTATGGACATGAGTCTGAGTAAGCTCCGGGAGTTGGTGATGGACAGGGAGGCCTGGCACGCTCCAGTCCGTGGGGTCGCAAAGGGTCGGACACAACTGAGCGACTGAACTGAACTGAACTGAACTTGCATTGGCAGTTCTGGGTATCAGGTATTTTCCCAGTGACCCTTACAGCAGCGCTTTCTTTCCCACCTGGCTATTTTTACTTGTTGAGGGGGCTTCATCACTCAGAACCCTGCAGGGTGGAGGGGGTACAAACATCCTAGTTCTGAAAGACCAGCACCCCAGGTCTGAGTGCATTCTGAACCCCTGAGTCACCCAGAGTGGGGGGCAGAGCGTCTCCCTCTGATGCAGGCAGGGGTGAGGTAGGAGATGGAGAAAGAATGGCCCCCTCACCCCCAAACCTCCTCAGTGTCCTCACCTGTTCCCCCAGCCCAGCAGCCTCCCCCAAGCTCTTAACAAGAGGCCAGTCACCAGCCCAGCTCTCACCCACTCCGCCCCAGCCACCGGGCTGCTGGATATTTCCCTCTGGAAGAGACGGCAGGCTGGCGTGAAGGACCCTGCCATCAGTCCAAGTCCCCACGGCCCTTTTCTTTCTTTTGTAATTTCTTGGCCATGCTGTGCGTCATGTGTTATCTTTGTTCCCCCGCCAGGGATCGAGCCTGCATCCTCTGCACTGGAAGTGCAGTCTTAACCACTGGACTGCCAAGGAAGTCCCCCACAGGCTTCTGAGTATGGGTTGAACAAGAGTCGTCAGGTCACCCAGGTCACAGATCATGTTTCCTAAGTGCTGAGGGCGAATTCCTCTCCCCTGGAGTGTGGGCTGGACCTGGAGTGTGCGGCTCAGTTATGACAGGAGAGTATGGGAAGGACGCAGGAGTGAGCACTTGGCAGAGGAGCCTGGCAGGCCCCTCCCTGGCCAAGTGATCAGGTCAACACCACTCACAATATCGCCGCGATCCCACGGACAGCTCGTGCAACGAGAATGCACCTCACCTCTCTGTATTCTTCTTTCCAATCTACAGCCACACTCCAGTCATGAGAAAAGACCAGACCCCAATTGAGGGGCATTTTACAAATGCTTGATCAGTACTCTTCAAAAGTATTTAAGTAAATGAACTATCTAAGAAAACTAAGGAAAAATGGAAAAACTAAGGAAAACTAAGGAAAAACTAAGGAAAAAAGCTGTAACAGATTGACCTTCAAATTCTTCCTGGAATAGAAAAAGGACATTAGGGGGAAAATTGTTTCTGAGTTGCTCGGTTGTCTGACTCTTTGTGACACCAGGCTTTGGACTGCCGTACACCAGGCTTCCCTACCATTCACTATCTCCCAGAGTTTTCTCAAACTTAAATCCATCCAGTCATCTTATCCTCTGCCACCCTCTTCTCCTCCTGCCCTCAGTCTTCCCCAGCACTAGGGTGTTTTCTAATGAGTCATCTCTTGGCATCAGATGGCCAAAGTATTGGAGCTTCAGCTTCAGCATTAGTCCTTCCAATAAATATTTAGGGTTGATTTCCTATAGGGTTGACTAGTTTGATCTCCTTGCTGCCCAAGGGACTCTCAAGAATCTTCTCCAACACCACAGTTGGAAAGCATCAGTTCTTTAGCACTCAGCCTTCATTATGGCCCAACTCTTATTCTGTACATGACTACTTGACAAACCACAGCTTTGACTATACAGACCTTTGTTGGCAAAGTGATGTCTCTCTTTCTTAATATGCTGTCTAGATTTGCCATAGCTTTTCTTCCAAGGAGCAAGTATCTTTTAATTTCATGGCTGCAGTCACTGTCCACGGTGATTTTGGAGCCCAAGAAAATAAAGCCTGTCACTGTTTGCATTTTTCCCCCCACCTATCTGCCATGAAGTGATGGTACTAGATGCCATGGTCTTACTTTTGTGAATGTTGAGTTTTAAGCCAGCTTTTTCATAATTGGGGAAATTCAAATGAGGTCTGCAGTTCATATAGTTCCATGCACATTTCTCAGTTTTAATAAATGTCCTCTGGTGTGAGCTGTTGATGTCGAGAAAAGCTGGGTGAAGGGGAGAAGAGACCTCTTTGTGCTATCTTTGCAGTTCTTCTCTGAATCTAAACTTATTTCAAAATTTAAAGTTTTTAAAAATATATTGAGGGGGAAAATACATGAATGTTCTCTCTCTCTCTCTTAAACACTGATCTACAAGGTAGAATCATGAAAGGAGAACAGCTGGCTGCTGGCTGCAGCTGAATTTACTGCTAGGAAACAAGGCTGCCTTGCTCTGTTTGCTGTGATTTACAGCCAAGGACCCGGACCCCCATCGATCCTTGCTCTGAGCCCCCAGTGCAGGCGCAGGTCCTCTGGGCAAAATCGATGCCTGGAGGTGACTCTGTGCATTTCACTGCCATCACGGGAATCCAGATTTATGTTTTGCAGAAGATATATCCCAGGGTCATGGAAAAGGAGCTGAAAGGGGAGTCAGGAGGTCTGGGTTCCAGCTCAGATCTGCTATTTACATCTGTGTGATTTAGGACCATTTACTTTTCCTCTCTAGACCTAAGTTTGGGGAAAGGGTCTCTGTGGCCACTTCCAGCTCTTATCATCAGGTTTCTTTGATTGCAAACAAGAGGATACGGCCATGGGTAGAAAACCTTGAGTATAAAAGAATTTTATTGGAAGGAATTATGGGAAGGTTGGAGGCTCAGAAATGGGCGCCACCAGTATTAACCAAAGTAGCGTCATTGTTGCAATGGCCACCCCACCATTTTTGTGGTTTAACGCAGTTCAGTGTGTCACCGTCTGGTTGGGTGGCGGCGGTGGTGGTGGTAGCGGGGCTCTTTGCTCCACCCAGTCCTTCAGGGGCCCAGGCTCCTTCCATCTTGTGGCTCCTCTCTACTCTGAGTCCTTGGGATTCTCTCCATTCAACTGCTGAATGAATGGAACCACTGATGAAACCAGGTGAGGACCTTTATGAGACGTCGGTAACGAGCCAGGTCGGAAATGGTACATGTGGCTTTCATTCACATCCCACTAGCCGGAACTGAATGCAAGGAGCCTGGGAAACACAGCCTGAGTGTGTTTCCAGGAGGACACGGAGGTGGGAACGTTGCAGAGCACCAGTCATCTCTGCCGTAAGCGATGAGGACGACTCTAGAGGTTTGCTGAGATGTGCCTACTGGGACGAATAAGCTCCCACCATCCAAAAGTAATGAACATTCTTGCATCTCTGTGCCCAGATCTAGAGGCCTGGGAGAGAGTCCAGCTGGCCCAACTCAACTTGGTCTCTTGCCCACTCCTAGGCCTAAGGGAAAACAGAGCTGATACTTCCCAGATGGCACATACAGGGGTGGAGTAATATCTGCAAAGGGAGCACACCTACCAAACTCCATGATATCTGAACCAAACCAAGGGGCTCACACACACACACCTCCTCAGGCCACGGGTAGGACACCGACTCCCTAAGAGAAAGAGTGCTGGCCCTCCAAGGCCTTATTTATTTATTTATTGTGAATGAGACGTAAATGTTTATTTACTTTATTTTTAAAATTTATTTATTTTAATTGGAGGCTAATTACAATATTATAGTGGTTTTTGCCATACATTGACATGAATCAGCCATGGGTGTACGTGGGTTCCCCATCCTGAAGCCCCCTCCCACCTCCCTCCCCATCCCATCCCTCTGGGTCATCCCAGTGCACCAGCCCTGAGCACCCTGTCTCATGCATTGAACCTCTCCAAGGCCTTTCAAATGACCTGTTGATTAGAATGGATTTAGAGGTGACAGAAGAAATGGGAAATTTCCCAAAGAAACCCACTTTGTTCCTGTAGCACAGAGGTTGGTAAACTACGGCCTGCAGACTGCCTCCATTTTTATGAATAAAGCTTGCTGGGACACAGCCATACGCATTCATTTATGTGGTGCCAATGTCTGTTTTCACATTACAGTGTCAGAACTGAGTAGGTGTGACAGAGACTGCACAGCTCAAAAAGCCTCACATATTCACTACCTGGCCCTTTAAGAAACAAAGGTGCTGATTCCTTCCACAGGGGCAGCAATGGGATGGAATCAAGACGGCTTTAAATTTTTAGATACTCCTCCCATTGGGAAAGGGCTTCCCAGGTGGCTCAGTGGTAAAGAATCCACCTACCAAGCATGAGAAGCAGGTTTGATCCCTAGGTCAGGAAGGTCCCCTTCAGAAGAAAATGGCAACCCACTCTAGTATTCTTGTTTGAGAAATCCCATGGGTTTCTATAGACTCATAAAGAGTCAGACACAACTTAGCAACTCAACATCCATCCATCCCCATTGAGAAGCAGGTCTCCTGCCCGTCCCTTTGGCTCTGGGTTGGCAGGAGTGGTGCTAGGTCAGTTTCAGCCCAGACTCTAAAGGACTGTTTCCAGGGGTGGTTCCTGTCTCTGGGAGTCTGAGATGACTGCCCAGCTAGAGAGACCACGCGGAGAGCCCAGCCCTCCGGCCATCCCCACCAAGCCACCAGAAGCCACCTTGGACCCTCCAAGACCAGATAAGCCACCAGCTGGACATCATCAAGTCACTCCAGTCATTGCCACCTGGGACAGAAGACATACCCAGCGGAGTCCACACCAGATGTCTCATCCACAGAACGTGAGATGTGATGAAATGCTTGCTGTTCGGTCACTGTTTGCGATGCAGTGACGGAGACCCAGCCCTGGCAGAGACTAGAGGGCTCCTGTTCTGGCACATCATATGGGACGGAACAGCCGGAGGAGGGCGAGGGAAAGGGAAGACGGGAGAGGCTGCAGATCACCAAGTTACATGGCAGAGATTCTGGGACTTGAGGAGACTAATTCTGAACCAACTCATCAAAAAAAATTTTTTTTAATTCATTTTATATTTTGGCTACACTGGGTCTCCGTGGACATTTTGCTGCAGACTCTTCTCTAGCTGCAGCGATCGGGGGTTCCTCTTTGCGCTTGGGCTTCTCATCAGGGTGGCTTCTCTTGTGGCATAGCACGGGCTCTAACAAATGCGCTTAGCAGTTGCAGACCTTGGGCTCAGTAGTTTCTGCTCACGGGCTGGCTCTCGAGCGTGGGTTCAGTAGTTGTGGTGTACGGGTTTAGTGGCTCCATGGCACGTGGGATCTTCTTGGGATTGAACCCGTGTCTCCTGCATGGGCATGCTAAACGCCTGCTAAGTCGCTTCAGTCGCGTCTGACTCTTTACAACCCTATGGATTGCAACCCGCCAGGCTCCTCTGTCCATGGAATCTCCCAGGCAAGAATACTGGAGTGGGTTTCCATTCCCTTCTCCAGGGGATCTTCCTGACTCAGGGATCAAACCTGCATCTCTTCTGCCTCCTACACGGGCGGGCCGATCCTTATCCACTGCACTAACTAAGCCAGTTTTTAAATGTTGACGGCTGAGGGACAGCAGGCTGCTCCAAGAGAAAGAAAATGAAACACGATGACTTCAACTGAAGCTGCAGACTCTCCCGGGTCTCTGAAGCCTCCTCTTTCCCACTCTTCCAACGTGTGGAGGACCACACTGGGGACAGAAAAAGATTGCCTCAATAGTTAGAGTCACCTGGGGGTCCTTGAGGAAATCAACACAAAACAGAAAAGAACGAGAATATGAAGGGGAGCTTAGACACAATGGTAGATACATAAGGCAAAGGCACGTACATCGTTGTGTTTACAGCACGGGATGAGAACACGGTCGGTTCCCCCTCTCTGACCCAGCATGGATAGCGTCTCCACGTTTAAGGTGATTACACCAGGGCCCACCCAGAGAATCCAGTCATGCTTCTGTCTCAGGGTCCCACATCTAATCACACCTGCAAAGCGCCCTTTGCCTTGCAAATTTCCACGTTCACCCATTCTGCGGAAAAGCATGTGGGCGTCTTCAGAGGTTCACATTCTATCTACTGCAGGTGGTGATGGTTACCTCTCAGAGTCAGGCTTCTTATTCAAACTCTCATAATTCAAAAAGACTCATGCACCCCGATGTTCACTGTAGCACTGTTTACAACAGCAAGGACATGGAAGCAACCTAAATGGATAAGGAGGATGTGGTGCATATGTACAACGGAATATTACTCAGCCATAGAAAGGAATGAAACCGGGTCACTTGTGGCATCGTGGGTGGACCTAGAGACTATCATACAGGGTGAAGTAAGAAAGAGAAAAACAAGGCAAATATCATATATTGATGCATATATGTGGGATCTAGAAAAAGTGGTATAGATGAATCTATTTGCAGGGCAGGAAAAAAGACACAGACGTCAAGAATGGACTGGGAACACGGTGAGGGAAGGAGAAGGCAGAATGATTTGAGAGCAGCATTGATATATATATACACTGCTGCTGGTGCTGCTGCTGCTAAGCCACCTCAGTTGTGTCTGACTCCGTGCGACCCCATAGACGGCAGCCCAACAGGCTCCCCCGTCCCTGGGATCTTCCAGGCAAGAACACTGGAGTGGGTTGCCATTTCCTTCTCCAATGCATGAAGGTGAAAAGTGAGTGTGAAGTCATTCAGTCGTGTCCGACTCTTCATGACCCCATGGACCACAGCCCATCGGGCCCTTCATCCCTGGGATTTTCCAGGCAAGAGTCCTGGAGTGGGGTGCCAGCGCCTTCTCCGTATACACCCTGCTGTATGTGAACAGGTAACCAGTGACCAGGGGCTGCGCTTATAGCACCGGGAGCTCAGCTCAGCGTTCTGTGATGACCCAGGGGTGGGCTGCGGGAAGGAGGTCTGAGAGGGCAGGGCTATATGTACACGTGTAGCTGATTCACTTCGCTGCACAGTGAAAACCAGCGCAACATTGTAAAGCAATCATAACCTGATTTAAAAATTGCATCATGAATATACATCATTTTTATAAGAAAATACAGGTTATTGTTTGAAATGAAGAGCGACTCCCTTGCCTCTCTGGGATCTGGCTACTTCCTACAGTAGGAATCTATGTTCAGTACTCATAACCAGCCTTGTAGGCTTCTATCCAGATGTCCTCAGATCATGGGGGCAGTGCTGCTCAGGCCCCTGGGTCCCTGGATTGTGTGGAGAGGACACCTGGAAAAGGCAATGGGCATGCAAGCAAGTCCGGACAGGGAGAAGGTGCTTGGCCATCACAACAGTAATGGCCAGCATCTAGTAAGAGTGGACTCTGGCTGGGTGCTGCCTTCTCATATTAACATTCACACAAGCAGAGTCAAGGGCAGGTGCTGTCGTCATCTGTTTTACTGCAACTCAGGGTTCAAGCCAGTTTCCTACGAGCTGAGGTCACATGGCCCCATCCCGTCTGTCCAAGCGTGGGGAGAGGGGCACACTGCCTCTTCTATGTCCACAGCCAGAAAGGTACCAGCCCCTGGATGGTAAGGTTTGGGACACTGGTGACCACAAGTGCATGCCTCTTCCAAGACTCTTCTGTGTCTTCATTGTCATAGCCTCTGCACGTACAAACTGGGGTGTGGACACCTTTCCTGGACGGTCCCTTCTTTCCCTCCTGGATTAGTGGAAGAGCAGGGAGGGGGCTCCTTGGAAGGGGCTCAGGATGCCCCCTGCTCCTCTGCAAGCTGACCTTCTGACCAAACACTTTGGACTTGGTCTGACCCCATTGCCTTCGCTCTGGCCTTCTCCCATTGAAGACACGCACGGTCTGGCCTCTCTCCTCTTACAAGGAATCTTTCCTTGGCCTGGGTCCCCCTTCATCACACCCCTCTCTGCCTCCTCTTCCCTTAACTCTAAACATCTGTATGCCTGCCCGCAACTTGTCCACAAGCATCTCAATTTCACGTCCAAACAGGTTTACCTGTTTGGTAAAGGTGTCAGGTGTCCCCTGACACCCCTGAAACCTGGGTCCCCTTCTTGCATTCATCATCTATGATGCCGTTCCAGCTAGAGTCGCCTGATCCAGAAACCTGAGTCGATCTTGAATCCGCCTTCCTTTAAGCCCTCACCCAAGGCTCCCCCAGTCCTGCTGATGCCATGCCCATGTGGTTTTCAAGCTCATCCCTGGGACCCTCTCCCATGGCTGCTGATGGTCAGAGTCTCCATCACTCAGTGTCCTTGTCAATTACAGCTCTAGCTCCCTGACTCACCAGCCTCACCTCATCCTCCTTGGTCTTCATCCTCTAACCAGCTCATGTTTCCCAAAGCTTCCCATAAAGACTCTGCTGTCTTTAGTCCTCTCTGAGTCTCTCAACCTGGAATGTCCACCCCTTATCACTCCCACCCCTCCCACACACACACACATTATTGTTCAGCCCCCCAGTCATGTCCGACTCTTTGCAACCCCAAGAACCACGCAGCATGCCAGGCTTACCTGTCCTTCACTATTCCTAGAGTTTGCTCAAACTCATGTGCATTGAGTCAGTGATGCCATCCAATCATCTCATCCTCTGTTGTCCCCTTCTCTGCCCTCAGACTTTCCCAGACCCAAAGTTTTTCCCAATGAGTCGGTTCTTCACATCAGGTGGCAAAATTATTAGAACTTCAGCTTCAGCATCAGTCCTTCCAATGAACACCCAGGACTGATCTCCTTTAGGATGGACTGGTTGGATCTCCTTGCAGTCCAAGGGACTCTCAAGAGTCTTCTCTAACACCACAGTTCAAAAGCATCAATTCTTCGGTGCTCAGCTTTCTTTATGGTCTAACTCTCACATCCATACATGACTACTGGAAAAGCTTTGGCTAAATATATAGATCTCTCTCTATATAAATAGATCTGATGTCTCTGTTTCTCTGACTCGTCCTCACCCTCTACTCTTAGGCTCATTTTTCTTTAACTCTCTCCTCCCACCCTGGGTTAGGATCTCTCTGCCCTCTTGACCTTCTCCTGTCAGGACACATACGGAACCTGTCATTGTCTGTGGATCTCTTTCCTGCAGAGCTGTAACCTCCTTGGACGGATGCAGTGTCTTCTTCATCAAGGTGCCCTTGGGACCCGGCTCCTCGTCAGCACTGAGGGTTGTGCAGGTTTGCAGAACTACAGGCAGGAGCAGGACCCGGGTTCCCAGCCTGTGGGCCCCACCTCCGTCTCCCCTGGGAGGACAGGATGGCCCGACAGGCGTGCTTTCCTCTGCACCAGGCATTCAGCACCTTGCCTGCTGGGGAGAGGCAGAGGGGGAAACTGAGGCTCAGGGGCCTCAAACGAATTGTGTTTTCTATCCTACTCTCTCCCACAGTATTTAGAAAAAAGTAAGAAAGTGATTGGGCTTCCCTGGTAGCTCAGCTGGTAAAGAATCTACCTGCAATGTGGGAGACCCTGGTTTGATTCCTGGGTTGGAAACAGTCCCTGGAGAAGGGATAGGCTACCCACTCCAGGATTCATGGGCTTCCCTGGTGGCTCAGCTGGAAATAATTCACCTGCAGTACGAGAGACCTGCATTCGATCCCTGGGTCAGGAAGATCCCTTGGAGGAGGGCATGGCAACCCATTCCAGTGAATCCTCATGGACAGAGGAGCCTGGCGGGCTGCAGTCCCACCAGGGGTCACAAAGAGTCGGCCACGACTGAGTGACTCAGCACAGTACAGGAAAGTGATCACTCAGTTAATGATTGATATTGACAAAGCTCTTTGTTGTTACAGTATGTGTGCGTGCGTGTGTGAGAGCATGTGAGTGAGAGCGTGTGTTTCCACGTGGACACACTCACATTGTGGAGCACACGTGTCTTATTTTTCAGCAGACTCTGGATGGCCTTTGCAACCTATAATATGGAGACAAGCCTCGCCTGTCACCACACTCAGGACACAGGGGCCTCCGCTGGGGAATCCATAGAACAACAGGCATGGCCACGCCTCTGGGGCCTGGGGACAGCACCCTCCAGGGGGCATCTCAGGGAGGGTGCTGGGAAACATTCCTCCAGGGAAATGTTCACTGTTGGGCCCAATTCCATTGTGTCTGGACCTGGCCTCCTCTGCCCCACCTTACAAGTCCCTGCTTGGGAGTCAGTCCAACCGCTTATGAGGGTGGTCCTAGCCTCTGGTCCAGGAAGTCAGCTGTCCAGGCCTTCTAGGCCCTGCTGCCAGCAAGATAGCCACTGGGGGGAGCCCTTGAACTGTAAACCACCGATGGATTTGCGCTATTGGTTAAAGGGATCCAGAGAAGGGGAGTTTGTAGCCCCTGGAAAAGCTTGGTGCCTGAAATGTACTGGTTTGGGGTTTTCTCGGGTCCTGCAGCAGTTCAGAATGTGTTGCTACTCCTTCAAATACGCCGCGGCTCTGTGCCTAGATGGGAAGGACACACCAGTTTACCCTCCCCGTGGGTGGAGGACCAGGACCAGTGACCTAGGCAGGGGGGGTCAGCACTGACTCTCCTAGGCTTGCGGTGTGACTTTGGCCAAGCCCCTTGCCCCCTCTGGACCCCGGTGACCTTATGCTGTCAGGATTCCCAGGTAGAAGTGACAGAAATGACTCTCAAGGGAACTGCTGGACAGCTCACAGAATTCAGAGGAAGGCAGAGCTTTGGGTGAGCCAAAAACCAGAGGTTCTGGCAGCTGAGGACCAAGCAGGGTCACTCCAAAGCACTGTCGGCTCAAGGTCCCCTATCTGTCCCACCCCACTGTGACCACCCACCCGCCTGGCTGAGGGCTGCTGGGCATCTCTGAATGTGTGTCCCTTGTCCATGGTTCCTGTCTCAGAGGGTGTCACATGGCCATGACGAGGGGCTGTCTGCCCCCTCCTATTTCCCCAGTGCAGAAACGCACCAGTCCCCAGGAAGAAGACTTTCGGATGCTGGGGGCTCAAAGTGACCATTTGCCACATTCCTTGTCTATAGTACAGATGCTGGATCAGCATGACCTCTTATACCTTAAGATAATAACAATCTCGAGCACTTAGGTAGCATGAGTCAGACACGATTCAAAATATTTGTATGTATATTACATATGTAGAGTCACTTGACCCTCAGGACAATTCTACCAGATAAATCTTATTATCACCCTCATTTTACAGAGGAGGAAATGGGAGAGTTGAAATAATTTGTTTACAGGCAGTCTGCTTCTCTTGGGCTTCCCAGGTGGCGCCAGTGGTAAAGAACCTGCCTGCCAGTGCAAGAGACATAAGAGACATGGGTTCGATCCCTGGGTCGGGAAGATCCCCTGGAGGAAACCATGGCAACCCACTCCGGTATTCTTGCCTTGAGAATCCCCATGGACAGAGGAGCCTGGTGGGCTACCGTCCAGAGGGTCGCAGAGAGTCGGACATGACGAAGCCACTTAGCATGCATGCAAGTAGACTGATTCTCTTAATCCTACGTTAGGCTGCCCTTTAGGCACCTTCAGTGACTCTTGCTACCCAAGAAAAGGGCTTCCCTTGTGGCTCAGCTGGTAAAGAATCTGCCTGCAATGCAGGAGGCCTGGGTTCGATTCCTGGGTTGGGAAGATCCCCTGGAGAAGGGAAAGGCTACCCACTCCAGTATTCTGGCCTGGAGAATTCCATGGGGTCGCAAAGAGTCAGACACGACTGAGCGACTTTCACTTCACTCACACCCAAGAAATGGACCAAACAGCACCCAGGCATATCAGGTTGAAGCTCCTATGCTCATCTAAGTGTTCCTTGTCTCTGTGGTTTAGTGATAAAAACCACTTTTCTGTCTTTAGAGCTCATCTTTATGAGAAAAGTTTCTTATTTTGCTGAATACAAATCAGTATCAGTAGTGCAAATGACATATATTTCTTAGACTTTAAGAAGCCTAGAAGGTGAAAACAGAGAAGGCAATGGCAACCCACTCCAGTACTCTTGCCTGGAAAATCCTATGGACGGAGGACCCTGGTAGGCTGCAGTCCATGGGGTTGCTAAGAGTCGGACAGGACTGAGTGACTTCACTTTCACTTTTCACTGTCATGCACTGGAGAAGGAAATGGCAGCCCACTCTAGTGTTCTTGCCTGGAGAATTCCAGGGACGGGGGACCTGGTGGGGTGCTGTCTCTGGGGTCGCACAGAGTCAGACACGACTGGAGTGACTTAGCAGCAGCAGAAGGTGAAAAAGAACATGTGTTTATTTTTCAAATGCCCCTTATGGATTTCCTAACAGTGTGCTGCAGTCCATGGGGTTGCAAAGAGTCGGGCACCACTGAGCGACTGAACTGAACTGAAATAGACTGTGTAGTGTTCGAGAGGTGGGAAGCTGGTGTCTTTGCACGAACAGACCACCAGAGGGCAGACGTGCCAGGTTTTGACTTGAGCGATGCCTCCAAGTCTGGTTTCTCCCAAGCAGGTGGTTTGCACAGCAGCCTGGAGGTGCGGCTCAAGCCACCAGAACTGTATTTTGATTTGCTGCTCATTTTCAGTAATCTGGCAGAAGTCTGTCTTTGGCACACAAAGGAATTGCCTGCCTCCTGCAAAGCCTGATGATTTTTTTTGGGAAGAGGGTGCTGGAGGGGAGAACCCAAGCCCCGAAAGTATTATTGCCAAACTTCTCCCTCACTGAGATATTTACCTCTGCCCTGCCCTCCTCCATGAGATGTGACTCTGGTTGCCCCTCGGACCAGGGTCCCATGCCCCGTCCTGCTCGTCGGCAAGGCTGGAGGAGGCCCCTGGGCAGATGGCCTCCTCACCACTGCAGCCAACCCAGTCCTTCAGCAGAGGTCTGGCTTGGCAAGATGCCTGACCATGTTTCCTGGGGACGGACAGAGCCCCCAGGCCTCCCATTTGGGGAAGAAGGAACAGATGTACACCCACCAGGTGAAGCAGGTGCGGTGCTAGGACTGCAGGTGGGAGGCTCCGGCCACCCCCAGGGGGCACTCCAGGCTGCACTGTGCCCTATCCCTGGGTCTCCCTGATAGTCAGCGGCTCATTTCCCTCAACTCCTCTCAACATGGAGGGCGCCTGAGCAAATGTGATTCCCAGGAGCCCACTTGCATCTTATTCTACCCTGGGCTTCCTGTCACCTGTTGGAAGAGTCACCACCTCCAGGAAGCCCACTCTGATTCCCTCACTCCTTTGAGGTAAGAAAGAACATTTGAGTCCTCTGGGAGCCCCTTACCTGGCTCAAGCCTGGAACAGACACCAGGACTAAGAGATGAATGAGTGAATTACAGCTGTGGGTGCAGCCCCACGTGACCGCTGCTGCCTCCCACTCACATGCATGCACTGTCTCTATGTGAATCCTTTTCCTGTATAAAAAGGATTATGTCCTATGTTTCATTCCACCACTTGCTTTCTTCTTTAAACCTCCTGACCCAGCCTTTGCCTTCAGCCCCAGCCCAGCAAACCTATCTCCACGGTTGGGTCCCTTTGCCAGCTCCTGCCCTGCCCTTGTCTGCAACTTGACCTCCCACCCCCACAGCCCAAGCACAAAGGGCTCCACTCTGCTCTCTCCACACCACGCTCTTTAGCACCTGCTGACTCCTCCCTTCATCTCTGAGGAGCTCCTGCTCATCCTTCAGGGAGAGCTGCAGTGTCACCTCCTCTGTGAAGCCTCCAGGATTCCTCCAGGACCAGATGCAGGCAGAAATTTCAGGGCTGTGCCTACGTAGGAAGCAGATGAGGTGTCCTAGGAGCTTCCTGGCCTGGATGCAGAGGCTACCTTCATTCAGGACCAAGTTCAGAAAGAACTACTAAGATTCTAGGGCATCTTCCAGGCCACCAAGGAGATAGTGTGGAGCCTGGCATGTTATTTAGTCAGAAAAGAGAAGGGAGACCCTGATTCACAGGCCTGAACACCAGCAGGGCATTTAGGATCCAACACGAGTGGACATTAATGGAAAACCCACTGCAGGGTTCAAAATTGGGAAAGGAGTACGATAAAGCTGTGCATTGTCATCCTACTTATTTAGCTTGTACGCAGAGTACATCATGTGAAACGCTGGGCTGGATGAATCACAAGCTGGAATCAAGATTGCCAGGAGAAATACCAACAACCTCAGATACGCAGACAATACCACTCTAATGGCAGAAAGTGAAGAACTAGAGAGCCTCTTGAGGAAGGTGAAAGAGGAGTGAAAAAGCTGGCTTAAAACTCACATTCAGAAAACTAAGATCATGGCATCTGGACCAGTCATTGCACGGCCAATAGAAGGGGGAAAGGGATAGATTTCATTTCCTTGGGCTTCAAAATCACTGCAGATGGTGACCGCAGCCATGAAATTAAAGGACAGTTGCTCCTTGGTTGGAAAGCTATGACAAACTTAGACATCACTTTACTGACAAAGGTACAGTTGATACAATGTTTTTTCCAGTAGTCACGTACTGATATGAGTTAAACCATAAAGAAGGCTGAGTACCAAAGACTTGATGCTTTTGAATTGTGGTGCTGGAGAAGACTGTTGAAAGTCTCTTGGACTGCAAGGAGATCCAACCAGTCAATCCTAAAGGAAATCAGTCCTGAATATTCACTGGAAGGACTGATGCTGGAGCTCCAATACTTTGGCCACCTGATGTGAAGAGCTGACTCACTGGAAAAGACCTTGATGCTGGGAAAAACTAAGGAAAGGAGGAGAAGAAGGTGGGAGAGGATGAGATGGCTAGATAGCATCACCAGCTCAGTGGACATGACTTTGAGTAAACTCTGGGAGACAGTGGAGGGCAGAGGAGCCCGGCATGCTGCAGTCCATGGGGTCGCAAAGATTCAGACACAACTTATCAACTGAACAACAGCAACACTGCAGGTCACTGTTGGGCCCCAGGCCCTTAGGAAACAGCAGGGAACAGAGCTTGCCTCCACCCATGTATTATCTCATCAGGTCATCTGAGGGGGCAGGCCAGAGGTGACGAGGAAAGGGAAGCCCAGAGAAGCTTTTGCTGCCCCACAGCCGCTGTGCAGTGGTCATGGATGGGCCACTCTGAGTGGTTACCTCTGCCTAGTCCTGGAGGCTCATCCGACCTACAGCAGCATCCTCCACTTGTGGACCAGACCGTTGCATCTTGGGAGCAAAGAGAACCAAGGAAGCCAGAGATGGCTTTTTAATTTATGCTGTGGTATGAACTGGAAAGTCAGGGTAGAGGAATTTGGGGGGGAAAAAAAGTATATTTTAGATACTTCAGGAGATCGTCCCATTTAAAAGAAATGTGGTGAATCCTCTTCTAAAGCAAACATGTCCCAATTTATCTGTTTGTTAGCTGGGCTGTTTTGTGCCTTGATATAAGTAATTACTTATTGCACAATCCACATAGCAGCAATCCCTTTTGTCTGGCTTGCTTGTTTCCCTTGAATTTGTACAAGGCAGTTTGCACAGACGTTTCCAATTGTTCTGCAGTGGAATTTTTCAATCTTCCCTTTGTGATTTCTTCCAGAGCCTCAATGTCAGAGAAAACTCACTCCTCTGCAAAAGTCATAAATATTTACTTAATTTTGACTACTTTTTCATTCAATTTTTATATTTGACTTCAGTTTTTGAAAACTGAGATGTGAATCTAGACATCTATGTGTTTTTATCAGATTGCGAATCAGTGATCTCAATTGTTCTGAGCCCCTGTTTCACCATCAGTTATTTAACCGTTTTCTTGTCAACCTCCTCCATCATTCCCACTCCTCTCCCAGAGCTTATGTGATCCTCGGCTGTGTTGTCCATGTGTCCACATGCATGTGTGTGCAGCTCTGCATTTTTCTTGTATGAATGAGACTATATTATATGTCTCATTCCGTCATGCTTTCTCCACTTAACACTGTGTCTTGGAGCCCCTTTCATGCTGTTCACGGAGGCCCACACTCCACTTACTAATGCCCACACAGTATTCCTTAGGATAAACATGACTTATGAACCAGCTCCTGTTTATGACCATCTGGGTTGTTGCCAAGAACTTAAGGGGCCTTCCTGATGGCTCAGACAGTGAAGAATCTGCCTGCAACGCAGAAGACCTGAGTTCGATCCCTGGGTTGGGACGATCCCCTGGAAAAGCAAATGGCAATCCACTCCAGCGATTTTGCTTGGGAAATCCCACGTACAGAAAAGCCTGCTGGGCTCCGTCCATGGGGCCATATAGAATCAGACATGACTGAGCGATCACAGTTTTCACTTTCCCGTTTCTCACTATTGTAAACAATGAAACAATAAACATCTTTGGCACATAAATCTTTGAAGACTTTATGTAGATCATCTCTTTTGGATAGATTCCTAGAAGTGGAATTGTTAGATCTGGAGTTTTGATATCTATACTTATCAAATGATCTTTAAAAGCCTCTCATCCCTCTTTGCCGCATCTACTGCGAGAATGAAGACCATTCTCAGCAATCAGACTGTCTACATCCCAGAAAATGTCGACATTAACTTGAAGGGACGGACAGTTATTGTGAAGGGCCCCAGAGGCACCCTGCGGAGGGACTTCAATCACATCAATGTAGAACTCAGTCTCCTTGGAAAGAAAAAGAAGAGGCTCCGTGTTGACAAATGGTGGGGAAACAGAAAGGAACTGGCCACTGTTCGCACAATCTGTAGTCACGTACAGAACATGATCAAGGGTGTTACACTGGGCTTCCGTTACAAGATGAGGTCGGTGTATGCCCACTTCCCCATCAACGTTGTTATTCAGGAGAATGGTTCTCTTGTGGAAATCCGAAATTTTTTGGGTGAAAAATACATACGCAGGGTTCGAATGAGGCCAGGGGTGGCCTGTTCAGTATCTCAAGCCCAGAAAGATGAGTTGATTCTTGAAGGAAATGACATTGAACTTGTGTCAAATTCAGCTGCTTTGATTCAGCAAGCCACCACAGTTAAAAACAAGGATATCAGAAAATTTTTGGATGGTATCTATGTATCTGAAAAAGGAACAGTTCAGCAGGCTGATGAATAAGATCTCAGTGATCCTGCTGCAGAAACAACAAGATAGCAGATGGTTCTATGGACTCAGTTATGATCCTTTAAAGAGACAATAAAAACTCTTGATTTGAAAAAAAAAATAAAAGCCTCTCATCCATTTTCACGCCCACAACAATATACAAACATTCCTATTTACCTGCATATATGTTAACACTTGATGTTATCTTTCTTTGTAATTCTTGATTATATGACATGAAAATAAGCTCTCATTGTTGTTTTAACATGCATTTCTTTTATTACCATGGACCATGTGCACCTTCACATGGACAACACAGGACGAGATGGTTGGGTGGCATCACTGACTCAATGGACGTGAGTTTGAGTAAGCTCCGGGAGTTGGTGATGGACAGGAAAGCCTAGTGTGCTGCAGTCCATGGGGTCGCCAAGAGTCGGACACGACTGAGCGACTGAACTGCACTGAGTTCTCCTGTGTAAAATTCCCCTGTTGAATAAATAGACAGAAACAAATGGAATGTCACCCAGGTTTTCAGTAGATGCGGGGCGTGGGGAGGGTGAGAAGGAGGAGAGAGCAGTCGTTTCCATGGGGGAGGAGCTGGTGAAGCAACAAGCAACCTTTTCTCCACCCTCTGATCTCTGCGGCAGAGCTGAACGGAGCTCACAGGGTGTGGAAGACAGGACAGGTGGGCCCAGCCAAGCAGCACTTCTCAGGACTGCCGTTTACGACGGCGCAAGTTGTCCCTGGACCACAGGTACCTTACCACGGGGTGCAGGTGGGGCTAGGCACCAGCCAGAAACCCAGGCACTCTCGGTTCTTGGCTGAGACTTGTGCAAGTCATCACCTGCCGGAGCGCCTGTCTAATTCACACAGAGGCTCCAGAGGCGGCAAAGGGTTAACCTGGCTACACCAGCCTTTGGAGGCCCACGTGGTCAGGGAGTAGGTGGGGACATGGGCCGCAGGGCTAGGGGACCTTTGAGACTGCCTCTCACCTCTGCCACCCCAGCCATATCTTCAGAGGGTGCTGAGGCACCCCCATTCTAGCACACACCTTCCCCACCCAGACCCAAACCCCCTTCTTTCCAATGGGGGGACCATGGTTCAAAGTAGGGAGAAATACAAAAGCTGGCCAGGCTTGAACAATGTGGCAGATGAATTACTCAAGCCACCAAACACCCAGGCACTACAAGACTGGACTCTCACCTGGCCTTGAACTTCAACAGACCCTTCTGTGTCTGGCAGCAATGAGTAGCTTTATAGATTTCCTGCGGTGAGACGCCAGTATTTCTCAAGGACAGGAAATGCTGTAACAGAACTCCTTTCTTTTGTGGACTTCAGAGAGGTTCCAATATGGTATCCCACTAGCCTTTATTTATTTTCTGGAACATAAGGAGTTAAAATAAGAATGAATCAAGTCGCTGTAAGTATAGAGCAAGGGATCCACGAAGATGATTGTTTGGGACATTCAAATTACTGGTGGTTTAGGGCCACATGGAGGGTTTCCCAGGTGTGGTAAACAGTCTGCTTGTCAATGCAGGAGACGTGAGAGAACGCAGGTTCCATCCTTAGGTCGGGAAGATCCCCTGGAGGAGGGCATGATAACCCACTCCAGTACTTTTGTCTGGAGAATCTCCTGGACAGAGGACCCTGGTGGGACACAGTCCATGGGGTCGCAAAGAGTAGGACAACTGAAGTGACTTAGCATGCACGCACGCACGCAGGGTCATGAGGAACGCCATGAGAAAGGTAACACTTTTGTTATGACATTTCATCAACTCCACTGCTTCATAATGGAAAAGTGTAAATAATCTTGCTCTCTTAAAAACCTAGGGACAGAATGCTAAGGGCTTGTGGTTTCTCCAAATTTACAACATTATTTTGTCCAAATAGTCGAGGGATGAACTAAGAATATCCGAGGGGAGTAATCGGCTGCCAGAGATGGCGTGATTATCAGAACTTGGGGCTGGGCAGGTCAGACTTCAGGCCTGCATTCATCACCGACACGCTGGAAACAGGCCCAGAGAGAAGGGGTACATTGCTCATGAATCTTTAGCTTCGTGGGATCAGAACCCAGACCAGGGCCAGGACTGTCTGATTCCTTTCTCGAAGCTGGACTATCACACCCCGCTTCCACCCCCATCCATGGCCTCCAGCATGGCTGTCCGTGGTCCAGCCTCAGCACCAGCCCTTCTGCCTGGAATGGCACCCACGACCTGCCAGGAGGAGGCTGGCGTGTCCTTTGGCAGAGGGCAAAGCCAGTCATCCCTCACCAGCTAGCACTGGCCGGCATCCGCACACACTCCCCTTGCTCCAGCAGATACGGCCAGACACACCCTAATCAGTGGGAAGTAAAGGGATCCATCCAGGGCTTTGACGGCAGGATGGGAGTGTAGACCCAGGCTCCCAGCTTCCCCAACAGACCCTCAGCTGGGGACCAGAAGGACCATTTTCCAAGCAGTAGCAAATCTTTTGTGCTTCCCCCACCATTGCTTCCAGGAACAGTCTGTCAAAATAAATCGTATATTGTGGATTCTGGGGGGGACTGGGGGGACCAGCTGTTACCAAAATGCCTGGGCTAATTTTAAATCTATTCATTATGCATGATTAATTACCGAAGCCCTGAGAGAGAGACGTGAACATAGCTCCTATAGCATGTCAAAGTCACTCCGAGGATGTACTGAGTCCTCCTTTCGTTGTTGTTTTTGTTGTAAATTTTTAATCTTAGGGGAGACTTAGATTTGCTTTGATGTTTTTGAAATATGGTTGATTTACAAAGATGGGCTTAGATTTGTATACAAGTTGCCATGGGACAGCATTTGTGTGTACCCTAAACCCTGCTTCCCCTGTTATTAGCATCTTACCTTATTGTGGTACATTAATGTGTCACAGGTAATGAACCACCGCTTTAAACTAAAGCGCATATTTGACTCTGGTTTCCTTCGTTTTTAGCTAATCTCCCGTCTCTCTGCTCCAGGATCCCAGCCAGGATTCCACATTACCTGCCCTCATGCCTCTTTAGGCTTCTCTTGGTTCTGACGATACCCGAGACTCTCTGTGTTGTCAATGACCTTGACAGTCTTGAGGGGCACCAGTCAGCTATTTTGCAGAATGTGCCTCTATTGGAATCTGTCTGATATTTTCCCCACTGGCGCTGTGGGTTTTGGGAAGGAAAACCACAGAGGTAAGGTGCTATTTTCATCACATTGTATCAAGGGTGCCTACTATCACTGTGAGTTGTCATTGTTGAGGTTAATTTTAACCATCTGCCTAACAGCGTTCGTAAATGCCTACTCTGTGTTCCTAAGATTTCTCCACCGTAAAGTTGCTCTTTTTTCCTGTTCTACTCACCTCCCATATTCTGTTCTTTGAAATAAAGTCACTGCATGAAGCCCACATCAATTCTTTGAAATTCTTCTGCACAGGAGGGTTTATCTCCTTCCTCCTTTTATTTGTTTATTCATTCATCTAGTTAGCAGTATGGACTCATACTTACTTAATACATCGGGTTATAATCTGATACTACCATATTTATTTTTTGTTCAATTTGGGAGCTCTTTCAGTTAGCTCCTGTGTCTTTGACATAGCCTTATCACTTTCCGTGCGTGTGTGTGTATGTGTGTGTGTGTGTGTGTGTGTGCATGCATGCACACATGTGTCAGCACTCCCATACTTTCTGGTGTAGGACACTGTGGGTTTATCTTGCATATGTCCTTCTTTAGTCCTAGAATCAGTCAGTTCTCCAAGGATCCCTGGTTCCTTTCATTGGAGAAGGGTATAAGAAACCAAGATCTGGGTGCAAGGTATGCACCTTGCTACTGGAGGGACACCATAAATTGGGGGAGTTTCATCATCTGCAACGTGGAGGCCCCCAGGGCTTGCTGGTCTCCCATTCACATCACTCATATGTTACAAATCAGAGACTCGGTTTCCCAAGGCAGAGGTGAAGCATCTTGCTAATTCAGTCTCCTGGCAATACGGCATTCCCCTGAGCCCTAGGCTTGAGTGGTCTGAAAGAGAGGCCCCCTAGGAGATCTCATCCCCTTATCTCCAGATAGGAAAATTGAGTCTCCAGAGCAGCAGTGTCTTCCTTAAGATCCCGGAACGAGCTCACAAAGCTGGGCCCGTGGCTAGACAGCCTCCAGATTCTTACATGGCCCCTCCTCCAAGCCTGGCACTCGTCCATCACCACCACCTCCCCAGGTTGCGTCATGGCTGGACACTGACTGATGCCATTTCCCGTAAGGAAAATGTTCCCGGAAGTCGTGAAACTCTTCCAGCCCCATATTTCTAACCTGGGAACTCCGTGTGGGGTGTATCTTCTCCAGCTCACAGCCTTTCTGCTCAGTCTATGTGTCCTTGTAGAAAAAATGCTACTTGGAGAATTTCTCCTCTCTCAATACCCATCTATCCCGGTCCCAAGGGACAGAACCACCCCCCCATTGTCACACTTGTCCCATGGGCAGAGCTCCAACGTGATGGGGAAAGGGTTCAAGGAAATCTGACTTACCCACCTTCTTGCCACCTTACACCCAGATTTGTCTTTCTCAGGAAGTGGTGGCCTCAATCAGAAGCCACTTGCTGCAGCCACTTCCCTTAAAGCCACCTCTAGGGCTTCCTGGATGGTTCACTGATAAAGAATCTGCTTGCCAATGCAGGAGACAGGGGTTCAGGCCCTGGTTGGGGAAGATACCACATGCTGCAGTGACTGGGCCTGGGTGCCAAGGCTGCTGAGCCTGTACTCTAGAACCCAAGAGCCACAGCTACTGAGCCCACGTGTAACTAGAGTAGTCCCCCACTCACTGCAACTAAACAGAAGCCTGCACAGCAACCAAGACCCTGCACAGCCAAAACTAAAACAGGCAAAAAGCCCACCTCGAACCTCCAGGCTGGACATGTCTCCCTTAAGCGGAGGCCAGCTTTCTTCTTCCTATTTCCTTCTAAGGGAATCCTTTCCTCCGCGCATTTCATTCTGATCCCATCCTCCACTGCACGTGGCATTTACTCCCGCACCTCCTCTTCTCACCTGCACCACCTCTACCATGGGGACACAGTGCCTGCCACTCAAAGCGACCTCCCTCCGTTGGACTGCCTGGGACACTTCTAGGAAGACAAGCACAGGCTGCCAGGGTTAACTTTAGTTCATTCATTTTATAGATAACTGTGTGGGGCTCGGAGAGGCAAAGAGACTGGCTCAAGGCCCACAGGTCTCTGGAAATGAACCAAAATCGTCTATCTCAGATGCTCTACCATGAAATGACCTATCTATCTATTTATCTATCTACCTATCTATCTAGTTCGACCTATTTATTGATCTAATCATCTACCGATTTAAGATCCTCACAGTAGATTTGGCGGTCTCCTAGGGTGGAAGTTCACTTCCAGGCAGGCAGGGATGTTTCCTTAGCCCTGGTGGGGTTATAAGAGTCCCTATGCCCAAGGAGACAGGGGTCCTGAGGAAGGAAAGCTGCTCTTACATGCCACCTGCCCTGAGCAGCCTTCAGCACCATCGCTGGGCTCAGGGTCAGATGTCAAACTGTCCCTTTTCCAGAAGCCGCTGGAAGCTGTGGAGAACTTGGTAGAAGAAAGAGGATGCTCGGTTTCCCAGCCTGGATATTGAGGAGCTGGCACAAAGTGGCTCTGAGGAAGGCCTTGGAAAGTCACTTCGTTCATCCTGCTAAGAACACAGACTCCTTGCCTCTCCTTGAGTCTGGTTTCCTAAGTTTTGGATGGGATCTCATCCAGGGGGTTCTAAGACCCAGCATATTTGTAAACCCCTGTGATGGGTTGTTTTGACATCAGGAGAATCTGCAAGGGACAGTCAAGCCTAGTGAAAATCAGGGCTGATAAAACCTCCTCCCTTGGGGGCTGGGCTGCAGAGAGAGCTTGGGCTTTGGGTACCAGGTACCAAGCGGCCCTAGCGTCCATCATCCGTGCCCCTTACTCACCAGAATCCAGGGAGCCAGAGTCTCTGCTCCTAAGCAACTCCGGCTCCTGAAACTCTGGAGCTAATATGTGCAAATTACTTCAGGGAATGTCCATTGCCCAAATCCAATTTGAATACCACTATGTTGCTAAGAGCACTTGCCACTGCAAATGAGCTAATGCAAGACTGACGTTTACAAAAGTCTTTACAGAAAAGTGAAATGGCCTGGGCGGTGGGAAGATCCCCAGTTTGCAAATTTCCTTCCTGCTTTCCTTTCCTTCTTGTTTATTCTTCCTGCTCCTCTCCCCCGCTGCATCCCCTGCCCTGTTTTTTTTTTCTCTCTCTCTCTCTTTTACTTCTGCATCCTGAGAACATTTTAATTTTAGAAAGAAATGCTATATAGGCCAAAGTTATGTGATACGTAGACGTGTGGAGTGTGGGAGGGGAGGATCGGAGGAAGTATATAAACACCTACCAAATTCCCAAAGCAAGGAATTAGCTTTGAAGACAATTCTACAAAAACAGTAAGCCCAGCAGTGGTCTTCAGTCTTCACAGTCTTCCTAGAGGCAGCCCCTCAAGTGTCCTAATACTGAGAGGTGCAATGACTTGCTTGGTTCCTGGGGATCAATCCACCTTCATCCCAAGGAAGGTCAGGGCAAGCATGAGAATCAAGTGTGTTCCTTTTAGTTGGAGACCGTTGGTTTACAATATTGTGTTAGTTTCAGGGGTACTGTATAGTGGTTTAGTGTTTTTGTAGATTATATTCCATTAGAGGTTATTCCAAGATAATGGGTATAAGTCCCTGGGCTATACAGTATATCCTTGTTGCTTATCTATTTTATAAGCTTCTCTGGTGGCTCAGACAGTAAAGAATCTGCCTGCCAGATTTGATCCCTGGGTCAGGAAGATGCCCTGGAGAAGGACATGGCCACCCACTCCAGCATTCTGGCCTGAAGAATCCCATGGACAGAGGAGCCTGGCGGGCTACAGTTCATGAGGTTGCAAAGAGCTGGACGTGACTGAAGCAACTCCGCACGCATGCACACACACACATGATATCTGTCCACCCTGTATTTCCTGCTTGTCCTCCCACGTTCTCTCTCCCATTTGGTAAACCCAAGTTTGGTCTGAGTATCTGTGAGTTAGCCCTGTTGTGTAAATGCATTTTTCTGGCTCCCCACAAAGCAGCTCAAGCAGACGTCACTTTGCTGCCCAGTCTCTCCACTCTTGGCTGAGCCTTTTAGAACGTGTGACTGGTAAATCCTAATCTGAATTTAGGATTGCATGAGAAGAGATAGAAATCTAGGAGTGAACGTGAAAAGCAGTTTCCCAAATAAGCAGGAGCACTTTAGTTCTTGAGTCTAGAATGGAAGTTGATGGGTTGATCCAAAGGCTGCCTTGGAGAGGAGCATTGGCTTGGGGTGGTATCAGGTGGGATGTTTTATAGAAAGAAACAGGAGTGTTGGTTAGTCAAGCAGAAGTCCGTTAAAAGAGCACCCATTCCATCTGAGAATTTCCAAACAACAGCTGTCCTCCTCGTGTGCCGTCTTCTTGGGCTGTACTCCCAGCCTCCCCACTGCCCACCGTGCTGGGACTGACAGCCGCTTTCTCCTGGGCCAACACCTCTGCTCCCTGGTTCAGCAGACTCCCTCCCTGGGTCAGCTGTGCTTGTCATTTCAATGAAACAGTTTACAAAAACTGATGAAATAAGGAGCTTTCTAGGTGCCGCTAGTGGTAAAGAACCCGTCTGCCAATGCATGTAGACGTAAGAGATGTGAGTTTGATCTCTGGGTTGGGATGATCCTCTGGAGGAGGAAATGGCAACCAACTCCAATATTCTTGCCTGGAGAATCCCGTGGACAGAGGATCCCGGTGGGCTACAGTCCATGGGGTTGCAAAGAGTCAACACAACTAAAGTGACTTAGCACGCATGCATGATAAAATAAGAAAGCCTGAAAGAGAGTGGTTTCCACAAAAACTAAGTTCAATTCTTTGAAAAGTCTCTTTCTATCAAGGGATCTCACTAAAAATAACTGCAATTGAATTAGGCATGGGTGAGATGGCTTTAAAATATTGAAGAGAGTTGTCTAAGCCTGAAAATATGTGCACTTACAAGGCTTTAAATTCTCACTTATTTTAAAGAAAATTGGAAATTATAGGCGATGTGTTTGGGGCAGGCTTTACATAAGAAAGAAGGCTGGAAACTCCAAGCAAAGGGCTTGGTCTCAGAGAAAAGCTCTGGGCATGCCATGAAGTTCTTGGCTAATGGATGATGTAGGTTTTAAGTTAAAATATAATAAACTGTTTGATGTGTTATTGTTTTATGATGGAGGGGAATTGTAAACATCGTGATGGGTCATGTACTGCTCACAAAGGAGGTCAGGTTTTCCCTTCGCCAGTGGAAAGCCCCTGGAGAATTCTACATAGGCAGTGATGTGAGTGGTTCGACTTCCCAGGTAGATCCCTGACTTCGTAACAGAGCTGGATTGCAAGGGGTGGGGATGCAGGGATCAGAAGAAAAGATTAGCAAAGAGGCTAGAATCTGGGATGAGTGATGAGTCTTGAAACAAGCAAATGGAGATGGGAAGAACAGGACAGAACAGAGAAATATTTGGGAGGTAGAACAGACAGGATGAGGTGTTTGGATCTAGGCAGTTGTGGGCTGGGTGACTGGAGATGCCTGTAATTCATTCTTGGGAGAGATTCCTCTGCACTGAAAAGGACCAGGCAAAAACGTGATTGAAGCGAGACAGCAGTTGGCGCATGCCCTGTGCTGTGTCTCAGATGAACTTCCTCTTCCCGTCTGTCTTCCCAGGACAAGCATGTCTTCCAGACCCGCATGGAAGTGTCCAGTTCTTGAAGCCCCATCCCAAATGGAACCGGTCCCCTAGATGGATCTGCAATCCTCCTCTATCACAAGCTCTTATATTGTAGCACTGAACTTACTACCTTGAATCCTAGAGTTACTGGTTTGTTCATCTCTCTTTCCCACTGAACTGTGAGCCTGAAACCAGAGGCAGCATCTTCCTCAACTTCACGCCCTTCATTCATAGCCCAATGTCAAGCGCGCTCTGACACCTCAAGCAGTCATGATTAGTCATAAACTAATCAGCAGTTGTCATCTTCCCAGTGATTGTTTGAATATATTGGTTTCTCCGTCTACTCTACACTTTGCCATAGCTTCTCTGCTGATAGTAATTTTCATCAAAAATTTATCAGTTCTGCCCTGCCTCCTATATCCAAAAAGGATCTGATACAACGGCATCGGTGGTATGTAAAACACCATAAGAGCTTGTTGTTGTTCAGTAGCTAAGTCACATCTGACTCTTTGTGACCTCATGGACTGCAGCATGCCAGGTTTTCCGTCCTTCACTCTCTCCTGGAGCTTGCTTAAACTCATGTCTGCTGAGTCAGCGATGCCATCCAACCATCTCATCCTCTGTTGACCCCTTCTCCTCCTGCCTTCAATCTTTCACGGCATTAGGGTATTTTTCAATGAGTCAGCTCTTTACATCAGGTGACCAAAAGTATTGGAGTTTCAGCTTCAACATCAGTCCTTCCAATGAATATTCAGGGCTGATTTCATTTAGGATTGACTGGTTTGATCTCCTTGCTGTCCAAGGGACACTCAAGAATACTCTCAGAGCGTTAAATCTGTGCAAACCATTTATAGAGATTAAAAGATTATGCAAAGTTATCAGAACCTAAGAATATTGTTATTTAGCATCGAATTTGTTCTTAAGATTACTGACTACCCAATGCTAAAAAGGCAATTAAGCAATTTTTCAAAATCGTGTTTTACCCAACAGTTGCATAGGATGCCAACAGGCCATGTTAGTGGGAGAGGGAAGACCACAGGGCACCCTGGGTGTTCTGTCCCCAAATTAGTTTGAAAAGTTAAAGATGTTCTTTTTATTAGAAAACTTCCTGAGGCTTGAATATGTCCAGGCAACATCCTGAAACTCTCAGTGCCAGGTATGGGGGTGGGGTTGGGGGGAGAATTTAACCCTTCATCTTGGCACTTAATTAAATCTCCCAGAATGTTGCTCTGTGGAACCCCAGGCTGGGGAATATTGGTTGGATGCAGGCAGGAACACTGCAGTGTCAGGAGAGGTGGCTACAGTCTAATCATTAGGAGCCCTCAGGCAGATGAGCCGCTGTTCCATATGTATGGGCTGGTCAGAAAATTTCGCCTTCTGTTCTGTGCATTCTTTGTCCCTCCTTTTATTTAAGGTATGGTTTTTAAATACAGTAAAACCCCTTCCCCTTTCACGTTCATTTCTGCCGATTTGGACGAACACATGCAGTAGTGTAACCACCGTTACAACCAAGGTACCGAACAGTTTCATCACTCAACCCCCGATTTCCTCGTATCCCCTTATAATCAAGCCTCCCCCCAAGCCCCCAGGCAACCACTGATCTGTTTTCTGTCTCTACAGCTTTGCCTTTCTAGAAAATCATATAAATGGAATCAAGCAGCATGGAGCCTTTTGAGTCAGTATAATATTGATGAGTTCACATAAGTTTTGCTTCTCAATGGCTCATTGTTTTTACTGCAAGTGGGGAGGGACCGTCTCCATTGATTATCCTTCCAGCAGTTGAAGGACATGTGGACTGTTCTTGGCGATTACCGAGAAAATTAAACTGGGCTCCAAAATCACTGCAGATGGTGACTGCAGCCATGAAATTAAAAGACGCTTACTCTTTGGAAGAAAAGTTATGACCAACCTAGATAGCATATTCAAAAGCAGAGACATTACTTTGCTGGCTAAGGTTCGTCTAGTCAAGGCTATGGTTTTTCCTGTGGTCATGTATGGATGTGAGAGTTGGACTGTGAAGACAGCTGAGCGCCGAAGAATTGATGCTTTTGAACTGTGGTGTTGGAGAAGCCTCTTGAGAGTCGCTTGGACTGCAAGGAGATCCAACCAGTCCATTCTGAAGGAGATCAGCCCTAGGATTTCTTTGGAAGGAATGATGCTAAAGCTGAAACTCCAGTACTTTGGCCACCTCATGCGAAGAGTTGACTCATTGGAAAAGACTCTGATGCTGGGAGGGTTTGGGGGCAGGAGGAGAAGGGGACAACAGAGGATGAGGTGACTGGATGGCATCACTGACTCGATGGACGTGAATCTGAGTGAATTCCGGGAGTTCGTGATGGACAGGGAGGCCTGGCGTGCTGCAATTTATGGGGTCGCAAAGAGTCGGATACAACTGAGCAACTGAACTGAAGAAAATTCCTATAAACACTAGTGCATCCATGCCCGGTCGCTTCAGTCAGGTCTGACTCTTTGTGACTCTGTGGACTGTAGCCCACCAGCCTCCTCTGTCCATGGGATTCTCCAGGCAAGGATACTGGAGGGGGTTGCTGTGCCCTCCTCCAGGGGATCTTCCTGACCAAGGGTTTGAACCCACATTTCCTGAGCCTCCTTCATTGCACATGGATATTTTTACACTGAGCCACCAGGGAGACCCATAAACATCAGTACATAGGTTCTTAATTTTTTGTGAACACAAGTTTCAGATCATTTGGGTACATACCTAGGAGTGGGAATGCGTGGGAATGCTGAGTCAGGGGTGAGCGTATGTTTAACTCTGGACGAAACTATCGCACTCTTCTTCCAGGGTTGTAAGCTTCTGTTCCATAGGGGAGCTGGGGGAGCAGAGTGGTCTTTCTGCCCTCCTCCTGCTGTCCCCTCCCTTAGGGAGCCCCACCAAGGAGACTTTGGAAGGTCTCTGGCCCCTAGTCTTTTGTGTGAGCAGCAGAGGAGGTTTGTGGAGGACACCCAACCCGGGTACGAATCCCCCTTAGGTCTGTGCCCCCGTACCCTGGTCATCTATAATTCCTTATTTACCTACTCCGACTTTAGCAACTTCCTAACATCTTAGCTGAATTCTCCTCAATGGTGTCCCTTTACGCAGGTGCTCAGAGCGCTGTCTGAACCTGGAGGTACCAGCCTGTCCTCAGATGTCTGGTTAGTTGGTTGCCCTGTGACCAGGGCTCACTGGTGGGTTCAGGAAAAGGTGTGACCCTGCAGACTGCCCATCTCCTAAGGATGGGAGCAAGCCTCTTTCCAGCTCTCTCCATCCTCTACGGAAGCTGGAAGTCCTGCTGATGAACATCTAATCATGCGAACTTGAACCCTGGTGTACCTTTCTCCTCTGACTCAGGGGTATTCAGAGAAAGAACAGGTGAAGTCTGATGGAAGATTATTTGTTCATTTGGTCAGTCTTTATTGAGCCCTACTTTGAGCCAGGCGCCGAGCAGGAACTGGAGATTGAATAGTGAATTAAGAGGGCTTGCTTGCTCCCAAGCAGCTTAGTCTAGTAGTGAGGCAGGTGCACAGGTCCGTGAGGACAGAGTGCTGCAGCAAATGTGGTCCAGAGGGTAGGAAGTGGGAGGTGTCCAGGGAAGCTTCCCAGAGAGGGTGATGTCTGAGACCGACCTGAACCTGGCCAGGGGGCACAGGGTGGGCTGTATCAGTGGCGAGTGCTGTTCACGTGGTTGGAGCATGGACATGGCATACCAGGGGGCTGGAGAGAGTTGAGTCTGCTGTGCCCAGCAGGCTGATTCATGGACGGGTCAGAGTGCGGCTTTGGGAGACAGCTGGGCTGTTGGGTCTCTAATCCTGGCCCTGCCACTTAGCATCTGGGTGGCCTCTGAAACACCACTCACCTTCTCTGTTCCTCAGTTTCCCCTTCTTGAAAGTGAAGGTGTGGCAGCCCCTACCTGAGACCCTTGTGAGGGGTTAGGTGTGTGATAACCCGGAAGACACGGAACTCAGGGCTGGGGTTATGAGAGCTCCAGGATTAGCCAGAGTCAAGCAGGAGCCAGGCCCGGAGGGGTCCAGAGAGCCACCCTACCGTGCTGGATAGGGTCTTGAAGGAGTGGGGAACACTGGAAGTTTTCAAGCAGGAGAGTGATATGATTAGATCCACTTCAGAAGGTAAATCTGCCTGGAGAGCAGGTGGAGGGGTTGTGATGGAAAGATATCAGAGACATGGAGGGCATTTAGGAGGCAGAGTTGATGGGGGTCTGAATCAAGGTGGTGGCAGGCCTGGAGAGGGAAGTGGATGGATTGGAGTGGATGGAATGTGGAGGGAAAGTGGATGGGGTGGACACACCTGGCGTTTGACTTAAAGAAAACGTGAGGGCAAGAGAGGAGCCAGGGAGAGCCCAATTTTCTGTCTATGGAGGATGCTACATGCGTATGGGAAGGAATAGAGATGCTCTTAATCCTCATAGCAGGCGTCATGTCTTCTGAAGTTTTACATTCTCTGAGCCACGTATAGCCCCCAGAATAGAGAATGTTTTGAAAAATCGGTCAGCAGAAGGCTTGCCTTCCCCACTGGTGAGTCATCAAGGTAAACCTAAGTGGAGATCTTTTAAACATCTAGCTGGGACCTCCCTGAGCTTCTTTTAACTCATCATTAAATCCCAAAGAGAAAGGTGCATGAAAAGAAGGGAAAGTACAAAGAAAGTACAACGTAGCAATAAATGTACTTCTCTGGAAAAAAAAATAAAATAAAATCCAGCACCTTGTAACAAAAACACAGTAGTTCTCTGCAACTTGCGTCTCGGCCAGGACTTTGAGGCAGCCTCCTGTTTCATGCCGTGTGAAAGACTGCCACTGCTGGGGAAACTGACAAGAAAGTCATATCTTTGGAAGTTTGGTAAAGCGGATATTGTCTTTCACTTTTCCCTTGAACTTAGTCAGAGAGGATCCCCAAGACGCAAAAGTCACCTTTTCTTTCTCTCTCACCATCTCCAACACCCATTGTTCCCTCTGCCACCCACTCCAGTCAAATATTTCAGCTGTAAAATTGGCATGATTTCAAGGTCAAAAATGGGTTCATTTTCCCTCCGGTGAAAAGTCATACACACTCATTCAATTTATAGGAGGTGATTACGATACTTTGTCCTTCAAAATGCCTTTCTGGCTTATAGTAGCACCAGAAGAAAATTCCTAAACAACCCTCTTTGAAATTCACTGTGTCTGAAGAAAGATCAGGTACAGCTTTTTCCAATAAGACATTTATTCTGCTATGTCTCTTGTGTTCAGCCAGGAACAGTCATGAGTAAATTGAGAAAGAGACAGATACAGAGAGAGACAGAGACACAGAGAGGGCTCCTCTGAATGATAAAGATGAGTGTGTTCCTCCCAGGTTTCTCACTCCAAGTTCCAAGGCTCCTGACAGCTTGTTTTGAGGCTGACTTTGTGTCCCACACCAGCCAGGTGCTGGAGGGAAACGAGTGTGATGGGCTATAGGGATCCTTCAGGATGGCCTGCTGGCAGGATGATCAGACGTAGCCTAATGCTGAAGGTGAAAGCAATAAGATGCGATCTTCATGGAGGAGCCTGGGGAGGAGGACATAAGGGTTCAACTGGTAACTCAGAGGAGCAAAGGCAGCTCTCATCTGGAGCTCCAGTGATGTCCCCAGAGGTTGGTGGAAGGACTCCATTCAATTCTCACAATGCCTCTGTGAAACGGATGTCACCATCCAGCTTGCAGACAAACAAAAGGTGTTCTGAGAGGTTAAGCAAAGGACCCAAATCAAGAGTCAAACTCAAGTCTGTCTTTTCCAAAGCTGTTACTTGTGGTAGGCAGAATAATAGCCTCCCAATGACACCCATGGGCTTCCCTTGTGGCTCAGCTGGTAAAGAATCCACTTGCAATGCAGGAGACCTGGGTTCACTGCCTGGGTTGAGAAGATCCCTTGGAGAAGGGAAAGGCTATCCACTCCAGTATTCTGGCCTGGAGAATTCCATCGACTACAGTCTATGGGGTTGCAAAGAGTCAGACACAACTGGGTGACTTTCACTTTCACAATGATGTCCATACCCTACTCTCCAGAACCTGTGAATATGTTAGGGTTCGTGGCAAAGGGAATGAAGGTTGCAGGTGGGATTAAGGTGGCTAATCAGCTGACTCTGAGATGGCAAGAGTCTCCTGGATTAGCCAGGCAGATCCAATGCAGTCACAGGGGGCCTAAAAAATGGAAGAGGGAGGCAGAAGAGAGAGAACTAGAAAGATGGCACCTGGGCAAGGATGCGACCTGCCATCTCTGGCTTTGAAGATGGAGAAAGAGCGTCATGGACCGGAAGGGCAGGCGGCCTCTGGAAGCTGGGAAAAGCGAGGAAAGGGACTCTCCGTTAGGGCTTCCAGAAGGAAGACAGCCCTGCTGATTCCTTGATCTTAGTGCAATAAGACCCGTGTTGGCTTCTGACCTTCCGTGCTGTGAGAAAGTAAAATCTGTACCATATAAGCCACAAAATCTGTGGTAATTTACTGTAATATCAACAGAAGACCAAGACATTATGCCACACCCTTCACATGAATTCTTTTTCTATCATTTCAATAGACATTTCATGCCTAGAGAGCCACTGAACTTGAACAACTGAGGCAGGGGAGTCAGGCTGCTTGATTCAAGTCTCAGTTCCACTCATTACTAGCTGTATTACCTTGGGCATATTGTTTAAAATTTTATAAGCCTCCAGCTTTTATTCTCTGTAAAACAGAGATGATAAAAATACCCCGGCCCACAGTGGTGTTGTGAGGGTCAAATGAGATAATGCGTAAGAATGGACTTGCATACTGCTTGCTGCGGACCAAGTGCTCACCACAGTGTAGTTATCACATTTTATCATCAGCTTCTTCTCCATCACTGCATCCCCATCATATCCCCATCCTCATCATCACAGATGTCATTAAAGAGTCTCTTTGTGGGGTGGGGGAAGGTACTGGGACCTGTGGGGATTGGATGTGAATAGACAGTTGAAGCCTTTCCAGCCCCACGTCCTGCCTCTGTAGACATCTCTGTGCGGCATCCTCTCGCTGCAACTGGAGCCTCCCCTTGGGTTAAACCTGGGTCTTTTGGAGCCAGGACATGCTCTGGGCTAGGTCTGGGGCACGTTGGCATGTACTTCTTGATGTACACATCTGAGCTCTGCCCATCTGTAGTTCCTCCCCCTCCCATCCCAGCCCCAGGGCCCCAGGGACCAAGGCCTTCCCTGGCAGCAGCCCAAGATCAGGTAAGGCAGAGATGCCTCATTCCATGAAGGGAAACCGAAGTTCAGATTCCCAGAGAGACCGTCTCTGGGGTCCTGCCAGCTTCTCCAGAGATGACCTGATTGACCCCAAGTCCTTGAGCTTAGCCTCTGTCCTGGCCAGCCCCCCCCCCCCACACACACACCTCTGTTCCCATCCCTCACCTCTTGGCTCAAGGCCTCCATCCAGCAGGACTCCTGTGCTGCTCTAGCCAACTGGAGCAGAAAGGGCACCCGATTCAGCAAAGCGAGAATTTGCAGAGAATTCCAGGAGAGGCAGTTGGGTTGCAAGGGATGGGAACCACAAGTCCAACTTAAAAAGAGGTAAAGATGACTAGGGGGCAGCCCTGTGAGGGTACCGCAACTCCAAGGACAGAAAACCAAGTGAAGCCAGGTCTCTCACACGCTGGAACCAGCAGAAAGCTGCCGGGAGGCCAGTCTCCCCTATCATCTCAGACAAAGCAAGTCCTGCCCACCTCTCTCCTCACTGGACATCTGCTGTGAGCTCATCACTACTATGATGTCATTGCTGCTAGGCCACAGACAAGATTGGATATATTAAATCATGTGTTCATCCTGATATCTCTGATTCAAAGTCAAGGCCAGGGGGCTCTTCCTCACCTTCCACCACCCTAGATTTGATTCTCAACTTCTTTCCCAGGGAGAACCCTGGTTCTCAAGAATGTCACTATATGTGGTCATCTGCTTCACCCCATGATATATTCAATACATCCAAGAGCATCAACCCTAGTCCTAGCGTTAGTCGTTCAGTTGTGTCCAGCTCTTTGCAACCCCATGGAGTGTAGCCTGCCAGACTCGTCTGTCCATAGACTTCTCCAGACAAGAATCCTGGAGTGGGTTGCCATTTTCTTCTCCAGGGGACCTTCCTGACCTAGAGATTGAACCTGGGTCTCCTGCATTGCAGGAGGATTCTTTACCATCTGAGCCAGCAGGGAAGTCAACAGAGTCAGACCTACCGCATTGTTACCACTACCAACAGCAAACCTGCTTGCTCTTCTGTTGTCGTTGGAATCTATTGCAACAGGGGTGTGCGTTCTGGGGACTCTCTTCAAAGGCAAGGGCCACTTTACTGCTTCAACCAACAAGGCACCAAGAGATCCAGAAAAGGAGGCACTGGCCAGTCCGCCTCTGCCATGGGTGCCTGCCCACCCTTAAGCTCAAACGCAGCCCTGGATGGCACACACACAGTCTCCATGGTAAAAACAGAGGGCCAGACCCTCAGGAAGCTGGGTTAGTCAGTGACACTATTTTACCTGGTGTTTGCAGCCAAATAGAGCTTCAAGGGTATAAGATGTCCCCTGTGGCCCAGCCTCAGGTCAGACACCTCTGGAGGCACAACAAACATGGCTGCAACAGACAGAACGCACAGTTTCCCGAGGGTGTCTGAGCCTGCTGCTAAGCGAGTTTCTCTACATTCATTGCCGTCCTCATGCACTCACTGGCTGGCAGCCTTGCAGAGCTCCCAAGCTTGCTGGGGGCCCATTGGAAGCCTCAGGTCTGCATGGCCCTTACTCCCCACACGCCGAGCTCTCTCCACCCTGAATGGACCTCCATTTCTGGATCTGAATGGATGATCACCCCGTGGGGCTTGGGAAGGCTTTCTATGGGCCAGATTATACTCTCCAGAAGTACGGAGGGGTCAACGCCTGGTGGGGCAAGTCTGGACTCAGAAAACAGAGCCGGGTGGGTCAATTCCTGCCACCTTCTCCCCCCAGGGAATGGAGAGTAACTGCTAATGGGCACAGGCTTGCTTTCTGGGGGTGATGAAATGTTCTAAAATTGGATTTTATCGATGGCTGCACAACTCTGAATATGCAAAAACTACGGAACTGTACACTTTAAATGGGTGAATTATGTGGTATGTGAGTCATATTTCAATAAAGCTGATATAAGTGAAACAGTGAGATAAATATATGTTATTTTTTAAATGTATATGTATGTATGGACACATACATAAGGTAAGATGTATGTGATGAAAGATATATATGTGTGTGTACATGTTTCTGTGTATATATATATAAATATATACAATTGCATCGATTATTTGAATATGAAGAACAACACATATATAGAAAGAGGTTACAGCTGTTGACTGTTTTTTGGTTCTCTTCTTCCTACTTTTCTGCAGAGTTTTAATTTTTAAAAATAAAATTTTGGGGAAAGTAAACCTGCTGTCATAGAACTACGGGGAGGAAACCCACATTTTTGAGTCAGTCAGTGGTTTCTGCCCTGTTAGGACTCTGCAAAGCCATTCACTTGACTGCTAACCATTTGGGCCCTTGCCAAACGATCCCTACCCCAGCTGCCCGGCTCCACAACTCACAGTCAGAAAATTCAAGCTTTCGAAGCTGGATCTTGCGGGCCTGCCTGTCAGGGGAGCAACTTAGTGAGGACTCCGCCTCCTTAGAGTCCCCTGGGGCACCTGCTGATCACGCGGATCCCGGGGGCTGGACCCCCTGCATTAGAACCTCTGGCCAGATGTCCACAGGTTGAACCAGCTCCTGAGACGTTCTTGTGCCCGTTCACGCTGCAAAGCTCTAGATGAGTGGATTGTTCAACGTGCTTTTGCACCTTCGTCGGCCATGGGTTTTGAGGATACATAGCGAAGATTCTAGGTCAGCATAGACAGCTATGGGTGTGAATGCAAAATGCAGTCACCCCACCCCCACCCCCACCCCACCCCCGGAAACAGACACTGTGGATATTCCCAGAGACACAACTGACGTCACGTAGCCGTCTTGTCAGAAAGGATTCTTCTCAACGCGCCGTCGCCTCAGGAAACGTCAGGGCTTTCCCCCGGGTCCCAACGGCACGCCTGTGGAACAGTAAGAACAATGAGCTGGCGACACCCCAGATTTCATGCCCCCGACTTTGGGGCAAGAATGGAACCCGGAGACGCTCACGGATCACGGCGTGTGTTTCCTCCCACACATCTCCCCCCCTGGTGCCCGACAGCAGGGGGATGACTCAGCTGCCTGAGGCTGCCACCCACCCACAGGACACAGGTCTCAGGAGGGGCCCTGAGAAAGGATGCCTGCAGGTGGCTTGCTTCCTTAACATCCTGGTGCTTGACCGAGACCAGCCCTGTTTTTCACATCTTTGTCAAGGTATTGCCCCTTCCTTCATACCTACCTCTGACTATGCGTTTGATTAATGACCCAAAATATTATCTGTGATGATCTGTAGGCCTCTGACAGAGTGAGAAAAATAATCTCATTAAGTCCTCTTTTTTTCTTTTTTTAAATGTTTAAATAAGATCCACTCAGAAGAATTTCAGGTTATGCTCCATTGAATCAGAAGATGAATCTTGGCAGATGAGAGACATTTAAGTCCATTTGCAAAGATTTGTTTACTTGCTGTTGAGATATATACATTTTTTAACAGCCAAGTAAGACCCAAAATACTTCCCTGACGGCTCAGATGGCAAAGAAACTGCCTGCAATGCAGGAGCTGCTGCTAAGTTGCTTCAGTCCTGTCTGACCCTGTGCGACCCCATAGATGGCAGCGCACTAGGCTCCTCTGTCCCTGGGATTTTCCAGGCAAGAACACTGGAGTGGGTTGCTATTTCCTTCTCCAATGCATGAAAGTGAAAAGTGAAAGGGAAGTTGCTCAGTCGTGCCCGACTCTTAGCGACCCCATGAACTGCAGTCTACCAGGCTCCTCCGTCCATGGGATTTTCCAGGCAAGAGTACTGGAGTGGGGTGCCATTGCCTTCTCCTGCAATGCAGGAGACCCGGCTTCAATCCCTGGGTTGGGAAGATCCCCTGAAGGAGGAAGTGACAATCCACTCCAGAATTCTTGCCTGGAGAACACCATGGACAGAAGAGCCTGGTGGGCTACAGTCCACAGGGTCGCAAAGAGTTGGGCACGACTGACCAACACTTTCACAAAATCCCAAACTGCTTACTGCTTGAACTCAGGTTTGTGAGAACAGAGAAAGAATCTTCCTAATCAGAATGAGGAGTTTTGTCTGGATAATCTTACGAAGTTTATTTGAGGGGGAAGATATTAAAATGTAAGTAATTGCTCATATAGTGGTATCATTAGATGGCACGAGTGAGGTTTCTGCCGGGCTTGCCCCCTGCTCTGAATTGTCAGGCGACACTCTCCACTCGAGGCTTCTCCTGACTGATCGCCCCGGCAGGCTGGCTGTCCTGGAGGTCAGGCCTCCAGAGGAGAGACAGGTCTGGAGCAGAGTTCAAGGCCCTGCCCTGGCTGGAGGGTAGGCAGGAAAACGATGGCTGGAGCTGTTTCTCTGAGCCTGGCTGTGTCAGTGGGACACAGGAGCTGGGGACAGAAGGAAGGCTTTCTCTTTTCCCCACCTGCCTTCTAGGGGGTGGTCAGCAGCTTGAAGAGTTGTTAAGGGGCAGTTGGGATATTTAAACAAAGTGAAATTTGGGGAAAGTTGGATCTAGTTACCTAAAATCTTAGCAAAACAGTGTGAGAAGTTTCTCAGAAAAAATCTTTGGGTTATGTGTATAAAATAAACCTTACTAGCTACCCAGCACCTTCTCTTTTTTTGCCTTTTCCTTCTTCTTCTTCTTCTTTTTTTTTTTTTTTTTTTTTTGCAGTACTGTAAGGCTTGCAGTATCTTAGTTCCCTGACCAGGGATAAAACCTGTGCCTCAGAAGTGAAAGCCCCAAGTCCTAAGCTCTGGACCACCAGGGAATTCCCTCCCCAGCACATTTTTAGTAGAGCTAACCTCATCATCAAAATCTCTGCTGCTTTTTGAATCATTATCTGGGCCTGTCTTTGGCTCAGAGTGCTTCCTTTGCCTGCAGTATTTGAAAGTGTTATCTCTCAAACTATGTAAATTGCCAGGCCAGCTTAGATGCAGCTTTTTCCAGGAAACCTATCATGATTGGTCTATGGAGAAATTGTATCTTTCTCTTTAAACTCCCGTAATCAATCATTCCGATCTCTCTCTCTCTGTAAGATTTAACTGGATGCTTGCTATTTTTATTTTTAGATCACTCTATTACAGTTTATATATATTCTCTACTAGAATCATAGTTTAGCATGCTATTTAAATCATTTACAGTAGCTTTATAGTTAGACAGACATGTGTTGGAATCCTGGCTTCACTACGTACTGGCTAGACTTTGGGTAGTCTTTTACTTTATATCTCGGTCCTTTTTTCTATGAAATGGAGGGTTATGGACTGAATATTTGACTATGCCTCCCAAACTTGTGTGTTGAAACCCTTACCACCAGTGTGATGCTATTAGGAGGTGGGGGCCTTTAAGAGGTCATTAGGTATAGATGAGGTTATGAAGATGGGGGCTCCCATGATGGGACTGATGACCTTATAAGAAGAGACCAGAGAGTTAGCTCACTCTCTCACCCATGTGAAGACACAGTGAAGAAACAGTCGCCTGCAATCCAGGCAGCTGGGCCTCACCAGAAACCAGATCCACTGGTAGCTTTGCCTTGGACCCCCCAGCTTTCAGGACTGTGAGAACAAATCTCTGTGATTTAAGCCACTCAGTCTGCGGTACTTTGTTATAGAAATCAGAGCTGACTAATACAGAGGTCTAGTAAAAATACTGACTTCCTAGGGATTCTGTGAGGTTGGATGATGCAGGTATGCTTGTGAAGGCTTAGAAGATAGAAAGGCACATAATAGATGCCCAGGGCATGCTGGTCATCCTTGTCAAATTGTGATCTCCTTAAAGTACAGACCACAGCTTGTTAACTCAGCTTCCACCCTACAATGCAACACCTATCAGTGTGCCTTGCTCTTAGCAGACATTCAGTGACAGCTTGCTACATCAAAGAGTGAATTATGAATTAATAATGAAATGATATCCTCATCTGCTCTTCAACTTGGCAAGTATGCCTCCTCTCCAGAAATTCCATGACTGATCTTAAATTTTTTAGCTGCAAGCACATCTGGCTCCTGATACTCAAAAGGAAAGGTTCTCAGTGAAGCTTCCCCTCCACATTTTCTCTGGAGAGTACTTGGACAGTGGCCCAAGGTCATTCTAAGAATTTGCAAAGACCAGGAAAGAGGAAGGGAATACACAGTAAATGCATTCGACTCTGTTTTGAGCACTGTATATGCCAATTTCTTTATGTTTGTTTCTCATTTCAATCTTTAAGACAGTGTTGTTATTCCTTTTCTTTTTTTTTTTTTTTTTTTGTATAAAGAAACTAGAGCTTCAGGAAGCTAGGTGGTTTATTTAAAGTTACACAGAAAGTGGCAGAGTAGCATTTGATAATCATCGAGGCATCTCCAAAATCTTACTTTGCCTTCATTGTGGGTCCCTGTGTCAGTGACAGGGCCAGCATTGGCTGCCTGATTAGCTAACCCACAATTCGCATCTGAAATGGCCAAATAGAGATTGAGAGAGGACAAAGCTAGTGCCTGGAATGAAGGCCAAGACTTGTTTAAATCAGCAGGCAACAAGCTTGGTGAGTGGTAAGATCCTGCAGAAGCAGGGAAACGGTTATCATGTGTGTGTTGGGGGGTGCGGGGGTGTTGAGGGGTACTGTCAGTACCATGGACAGCTCCCCAGTGCTTCTTACGGAGAGAATGTGGGGGTACCCTGGGCAGCTCCAACCCCTCCAGATAACTGTCTTAAATGGGCTCTGCTTAGAGAGACTGGTGGAAAGAAACCCAGCTCCAGGCTTCCTGGGGAGTGAATCTATCAAGTATCACTGAAGACTGATGTCTTTACTTTAGGGCTGAGAGTGGGTGAAGGGCTTGGTTGGGCTACTTGGAAGTCAACAGGCTGACTGAGATTTTCATGGACTGGACTCTCCTCCATTGGCCTCCACTTCCTCCAGGGCGCAGACCATGCTTTCTGCAGCAAGGGGTCCCAACCAAGTGCCTCTTAGCCAAGATCTTGGCACATAGAGTGTCAGGAGCTCCTGGGAAATGTCAAATTTTGATTGAGTAGCAAAAGAACCTTTAAATTCCCAGACTGAAAGCTAGTAACTGGCTACAGCTCCTTAAGCAGCATTCCTAAACCTCTCCCTGAAGTATCCACAAAATTTAGACAAAGACGACCAGTCACAATAGCACTGAAAACTATGATGCTATGTGAACTGAGGCTAAAATCTAAGGCAGATGGAGCTCAAACAGCAAAACCTACTGAGGCTCTGCCTAATGGGATAGCAAATCACAGACAGTTGCCAAACTCCCCTACCTCCCACCACACACAAGCCACACATACACACACCCCACACACACCACAGACAAACCACACACCCTCCTACACACAAGCCACACCCACACACACACATTAAACACACCTCACACACACTCCATACTTCACTCACACACATCACACACAAACACACATGAATGTTGCACATATTTCACACACACATTACACACGTACCTCACTTACACACTCTCCATATTATACACACATACTCCATACATCACACACACACCACACATCACACTAACCACAAACAAAGCAAGGAAGGGACTTAGGAGACTACATTTAGGTCATGGCATCACTTATGATTATTACAGAGCAAATTAGTTTAAATTAAAATCTTTAGGTAGCAAGCTAATTCATTACTCAGTGTTTAGCTATAGCTCCAACCAGAAAGGATGTCATTTGCCCCACAATTTTTCTTGTTGTCTGAGTTGTACGTTGACAGATGCTTGGAATGTGCATATCAAAGTTGGCTGAAATTAATAACTGAGGCTAAGCATTTCCAGACAGACCTAGATAATGGCAATGACAGGATTTGGAGGGTTTCCACTGCATTTACCCCTTCTCTGAGCTCCCTAAGGTAAGAAGTTAGGCAAGACTTTCCCTGAAGATACTTACACAGAAGAAAATCAAGATGCAAGACGTGCCCCTAGCAGAGTCCCCTGGGGAAGGACGGGACACCCTGGATCAGCCCTTCCTTGGACCCAGATGTGATGCTGTGAGAGTGGCCGCCTGCAGCAGAGGCCAGCCTTGCCTCCTTGTCAGGTAGCACCTTAGAAATTGTAACAAACTAACACAACATTGTTAATTAACTATACTCCAATATAAAATAAAATTTCAAAAGATAAAATTGTGATGTAAATTCCAGTATTTCCAAATGGCTTAGGAATTGGCTCCTAGACTGCCAAGGAGGGAGGGCTGCCTTGTAGGAGAGAAGGAGAGAGAGAGGGGAGGGGAGCAGGAGACTGGGGGCTTGGAAGTGTGTTGGAGCTGCCCTGCCGGTGCCTCACCTGCCTGCGGGGCCATAACAGCAAAGGCACCACATTGTGTTTGGGTGGCAGCCAGGCTTTGTGCATCACGGCCCATCCATCATCTCAGTAACAAATGCTTCAGTTCACTTACCGGGAAGTAATGAGCAAACTGCATTTTTTCCATCACATAGATGAGAGGTGCAGAAATGTGCGGGTGGCCTTGGATACTTGGCAGCCTGGATAAACTTACTAGAAACAGCTTATCCCAGGGTTCCCGGGTGGCTCAGTGGTAAAGAATCTGCCTGCCAATGCAGGAGACCCAGGTTCGATCCGGGAAGATCCCACATGCCACACAGCAACTAAGCCCGTGTGCCCCAAGTGCTGAGCCTGTGCTCTGGAGCCGGGAGCCACAACTACTGAAGCTCGTGTGCCTGAAGACTGTGCTCGGCAACAAGAGAAGCCTGTGCAAAGAGAGGCGGGTGCGTGAGTGGCCCACATACTACAATGAGGAGGAGCCCCTGCTTCCGCAACGAGAGAAAATCCTATGCGGCAGGGAAGATCCAACAGAGCCAAAAATGAGTTCATAAATAAGATTTTTTTTTAATTTATTTTTAAAAAACAGCTTATTCCTCCAGGAAAAAATGGACAAATGCGATTCTGCCCATCCTTGGAGGTAGTGGACCTCGGAAAAGGCCTGCTGAGGTTAGGAAAGGAGAGGTCTTTTCCTGCCTCTCTTGGAACACTACATCCTCTCCTTGGCCTCCACCCCAATCCTCCATTGAGGAAAGTCAAAGTCATTGTCAAGGCCAAGAGGCCTGTTGGACATGGCCCTAGGAGACAGAGGCTATAGAATCAGGATAAAGGATTTGAACCTCTCCTGTTGTACCCTTGCCTGGTAGGGCTTCCCTGATGACTCAGATCCCTGAGCTGAGAAGATGCCCTGGAGAAGGAAATGGCAACCCACTCCGGTGTTCTTGCCTGGAGAATCCCATGGACAGAGGAGCCTGGTGGGCTACAGTCCACGGGATTGCAAAGAGTCAGACACGACTGATTGACTACCTGAGTGACTACCACACACACACACACACACACACACAGAGGTATCTTCACCTGGTACCCTCACCCGGAAGCACTTCCTCTCTTAGAATTGTCCACTTCCAGATTGCTCCTTTAGGTTCAGTGCTTCTTTTCGTTTGGAAGCAGATGATCATCTTCTTAGAAAGACAGGAAGGGACTGGCTGGTGATCAGGAGAGATGCTGTTCAAGGTGCTTAGGACCAGTGGAGGGGGTTCCTTGCTGCTCTGTTCACCCAGCCCAGCTCGCTAGAGTTGGGGACCAGAGAGGGACCTCAGGCTTCCTCTGTATTCAGCAGAGGAGCTTCTTGCATTTCTTACAAGGGCTTAGTTTTCAGATCTGGTGCTAAGCCCTTTCCTGGACGCATCATATAAATCATCAGGACCATCCTCTGGCATGGGGATCTCTGTAACTGGGGGAGGGTTGGGACCCTGGCTCTCCCCAACCCGTCACCCTGCCATTCGCAGGCCAGGCAACGTCAGCTCATCGGGTCACCTGCGCATCAGGTATTTTTTAGTGGCATTTGCCCATGTCCCTTTAAAAATGATTTCGCATATTTGCTGGCTGTGCCCTCATTGCTGTGAGGACTCTTCTCCGGCTATGGTGAGCAGAAGCTTCTCTCCAGTTGCGGTGCGCGGGCTTCTCATTGCAGAGGCTTCTCTCGTTGTGCAGCACCATCTCCAGGCACACAGGCTTCAGCAGCTGTGGCTCGAGGGCTCGGTGGTTGCAGCTCCTGGGCTCTAGAGCACAAGCTGAGTAGTTGTGGTGTACAGACTTAGTGGCTCCACGGCATGTGGGACCCTCCCAGATCAGGGGTTGAACCCTTGTCTCCTGCGTTGGCAGGCAGGCTCTTCACCACAGAGCTACCAGGGAAGCCCTGGGTCAGGGATTTTAAAGATTAAGAAACTGAAAGTCAAAAGAGGCATGGAACACTCCAGGAGCAACGTGAACAGAAAGTCAGGCAAGAACTCAGCTGAGGTGCGGCTGCCTCCATAGCACATGCTCTTTTACCCCAAATTCACTTCTTTGCCTTCCGTTCAGTGCTAATCTTGCCTCTGTCACCAGCAACCCCAACTTCCCTCTGACCCCATGACCATCTCTCAGATGCAGCCAGGAGCTCAGTGACTCATACTCAACCTGCCCCTGAGAGTCTCATCCTCAGACCATGTGAACTTTGGCACATTAACTGACAGTCTCCTTATCAATAAATACACAATGCACATTAAATAAAATGATGTAAATATAGCCTTCATTCCAGCATCTGACACAGAGTTGATACTCAATATGCTCTGCTGGTGGTGGAGGGGTTATTATTATTATTGCTGCTACTGTTGGCAGTTCTATGTATCCGGCTTGTCCCGGTCTCACCAGCTGGATGTGAACCTCAGAAAAGTCCCGTCCTGCATCTCTGAGACAATATTACTGAAATAGACAGCTTAGTGATGTGAAGAAATCACATTCCAGAAATCACAGCTTCTAGCTAACCTGTAAGCTATAAAGGTTAAGAACAGTTTAAAAAAAAAAGAAGAAGAAAGAGGGAAAAATGTCTATTTTTATGCCTTGAGACAGACAGCCTTAGCAAAGTAACAGGTCCTCTGCAAAACGCTTTTTGAAAATAAGTTTCTTATTTTAGCTTAATGACATTCCAGACTGAGCCAAATGATTAAATATTGAAACAGGACTGGCGATCTTGAGTTTCATCCGCTGATCAATTTAAGATGAAGCAGCAGAAGGGGAAAAAAAAAAAAAAAACACGCAAATGTCAAATAACCAAATCCAAATGAAGTCTGAGCCTTTGTAAAATGTCACAGGAGGTACCGGCAGCATTTATACATTATTTTTAACTGGAAGGTAAAATACAGAAGGAAGTGATCAGGACTTCCCCCCCACCAGGTTCTGCCTGGGAAGCCAGTGCTGCTGAGAAAGGTCATCCTTGTTGACTAACAAATGTACACAGTAGAGGATCAGAAAGGCCATAAGTAAAGTAATAGACACACATCCTGCCAGGGCTTCTTTCTGTGAAGCCAGTCAGTGCCTGGCAGGTATGAGAAAATTCAGAGCAGACAAGAGAGGAATCCGCACACCGGGATCCACCGCTGGCCCCTGTGGCTCAAACCTAAGCCCAGCTGCATCAGTATTTGGGACTGACAAACTAGGAAAGCCAGAATAGCATCACTACCATACCCCACAACTTTGTAGCAGTTTTCATAAAAGCAAAAGACTGAAAAAGTCTAAATGTCCATGGGGCTGGGGAGTCCACTTGAAGAAACCATGGTATACTTTTTCAATAGAATTCCTTGCAAAGGAATGAGAGATTCTTTCCACTAAATTCCCTTTTGCACTATTTGAATTTTTACTGTGTGTTTATATCACCTTTAACATGATAAAATTAAAAAAATTAAATTAAAAAATAATTAAGATTAACAAACAAGCCGAAATCCAGTTGAAGTCAAGAATTGCTTTTTCTTCAACCTGTCTTCACCCTGCCTTTGCCCCTAGCCTGGGTCTGCATGATGTTGAAACAAATGATTTATTTGGAGAGTTGGATCCAAGTGGTTCAAGAATCAAGCTATGCAAACTGTGAAATTAACTTGCCCAAAGAAATGCCCCAGCAGCCCTGGCTGGACACACATTTATGTTAAAACTTGATCAAGCAGCACGCACAGCCCGGCTGCCTCCTGGAGTCACAAAGTGGCTTTGGCCCTGCACATACAGCAGATGTGAGTCCCCTGGCGTTGACTGGAAGACAGTGGTCCATCTGGACCAAGAGTGCTGTCTTCTCTAGTTACAGAGGACTGGTAACTGGAGTTAACTGGAGTTAACTGGAGTAAGTTATTTCTTACTTCTCAGCTAGCCTCCTTGCTGGGACTGAGAAAAGAAACATCTGATGCTGTCTGCTCAACTGATGAAAGAGCCAGTCTCTGACATGAAAAGAATGAAGGATGAAGCCCTTCCAATCTGGCTCAGGAATGAGGGAATGAGCGCACAAGCAGTCACGTGATAGCCACAGTCTTGGCCTTGGGCAGACCCTGATCACTTTTGCTGAGTTCCCGAATGAGGCATTGTTCTCTTTTCTCCACCTCCTGAGAAGGTACCAAGAGATAGCTGAGGAGTAAGTCCAACAGGAATTGGTGCATTTTGGATGACTGAGGCCAAAAGTGGGTGGCGGGTGAGTCAGAAGGACCCAGTGATGCCTGAGTTAATTCAGTGATCAGAGGCAGATGCTCCTAGTTATCAAAAAGGAATGTGTTTTCAAAACCTTTTCTTTTGAACTAGTTATAGGTTCACAGGCAGCTGCAAAAATGTGTAATGAGGTCCGAAGTTCCCCTCACCCCAGACCACCAGTGTTGACCTCTCATTGAACTGCAACACAGTAGCACAATCCAGGGGTTAACACTGGGGCAGCCCTCAGAACACACCCAGAGTCCATCAGGTTTACAAACTCTTGCTTGTGTGAGCACGTATGTGTCATTCCATGCAATTTTATCACACATGTGGATTTGTGTAACCACCACCACAGTCGAGACATAGAGCTATTCACCACCACAAGGCTCCCTCCCCTCAGCAACCTCTCTCTGCTGTTATCATTTTGTCATTTTGAGAAAGTGCTGTAAATGGAATCATACAGGATACAGCCTCCCGAGACGGGCTATTTTCCCTCAGCATTATCAGAAATGGAATGGCTTTATAAGAACCAACCCTCCCCAGCAATTAACACAAGTACAACTCTACAAGCCTTGCAGTTTGGCTGTCTGATTTACAGTAAGCCTTTAATAGGGAAGACGCAGCCATTCTACCAGCCAACCCACCGTTGGCTAGGGGGAGCTGATTGTAAATAAAGAAGAAAGAGGGATATGATGCCAGCCCTGATGATGGTGAAAATGATGAGGATGATAAAGGGCCAAAGGCTGAAAGTGGAGAAGGTGATGCTAATGATGGTAGAGGCAACAGTCACAGCAATGACAGCTATGCCAATAATGAAGGTGGTAACGACCCTGGCGATAATCGGGGTGCTAAAGACAGTGTGAGTGAACACTGTGAGGGAAGGATGAGGATAAAGGATGGTGGGAATGGATGAGGATAAAGGATGAGGATGGCAATGGTGGCTATCTCCATGGAGCTGGTAATGACGGTGATGAGGAAGACTTTAGAGTTTACAAAATGCCACAGTTTACATTGTCATATTCTCTCAACAAAACAGTTAGGGTGATTTCATTTTGCAGGTGGGGAAATTGAAGCAAGAATAAGTGAATGGTTCAAGGCACTTACTGGTAAATATGAGAGCTAAAGGAGACAGAATTCTTGGTCATTCCTGGGGAACCACTTTAGCTCACTTAGCTTCTTTCCATTTTCCCCATCCTGCCTGTGAGAACCATAGGGCTACAAGGAAATGCCTGTTTTGATAATGAGTAATGAAGAGGAGAGTGAAAAAGCTGACTTAAAACTCAACATTTAAAAAACAAAGATCATGGCATCCGGTCCCATCACTTCATGGCAAATAGACAGGGAAAAAGTGGAAACAGTGACAGATTTTATGTCCTGCAAAATCATTACAGACAGTGACTGCAGCCATGAGATTAAAAGATACTTGCTCCTTGGAAGAAAATCTATGACAAACCTAGACATTGTATTAAAAAGCAGAGACATCACTTTGCCAACAAAGGTCCGTCTAGTCAAAGTTATTTCCAGTAGTCATGTATGATGTGAAAGCTGGACCAAAAAGAGGGCTGAGTGCTGAAGAATTGCTGCTTTCAAACTGTGTTGTTGGAGAAGACTCTTGAGAGTCCCTTGGACTGCAAGGAGATCAAACCAGTCAACCTTCACTGGAAAGACTGATGCTGAAGCCGAAACTCCAGTACTTTGGCTACCTGTTGCAAAGAGCCTACTTATTGGAAAAGACTCTGATGCTGGGAAAGATTGAAAGCAGAAGGAAAAGAGGGAAACAGAGGATAAGATGGTTGGATGGCATCACTGACTCCATGGATATGAATTTGAACAAACTCTGGGAAATAGTGAAGGACAGAGGAGCCTGGCTTGCTGCAGCTCAGGGACTGAACGACCACAGTGACGTACCATTGCAAGGCAGCAGGGGTAAGGGGAGCTGGGATTCCTCCGTCCCAAAAAGGGATCCTAGCTCAGCTCCACCTCCGCCAACTCTGCACAGATCTCTAAGCCCTTCCTTCTGTCATATCCACTCTAGAGGACACAGCTCATCTCACACCTCCTCAAAGACCAAGGAGACAGTCATCTAGACCCAGAAGGCAAAAGGATTCATAGCCACACACGCATTGGTCTGAGAGCCGTGGCTGGTCACAAGGAAGAAATAATCAAACAAGTCAGTAGCTTGTTTCCACAAACAAGGTGGCCGAGTCCATGGGGAAGGAGAAGGGAGGGGAGGAGGCGATGGGGAAGAACTGGGCAGTGCTCCAGCCGATGGGGTAGACCCAGAGGGAGACGTGGGACAGTGGGTGACTCATGAGCCCCAGCTCACCAGGTGAGTTTTTAAAGCTGCTTTAGAGCATGTCTGTGGGGTTGATCTCAACCCTTGCATCTTGCACTCTTAGTCATCAGTCTGGAGGCTGCCCTTCATTACTTTTGAATGCAGCCAAGAAGAGTGTGGTTGTTTGAACTGTGTCTGTGTCCTCAAAAGCCAGCAGAGAAGACAGAGGTGGCCAGGAAGGGGGACTAAAACATGGCCCTCAGGGGCGGCGGCGACACAGAGTCAAACAGGTCTCCCAGCTCCCCGCCAGGTGGGACGTGGCGGGGAGCCGCTTGATGCAGACGGGAAACCTGCTGGAGAAGGTCCTGCCACCTTGTGTCTCAACCACGTCTCAGGATGCCGTTGCACGTGCGCTGTCGTGTCCGACTCTGTGTGACCCCATGGACTGTAACCTGCCAGGCTCCTCTGTCCATAGGATTTGCCAGGCAAGATTACTAGAGTGGGTTGCCATTTCCTACTCCAGGGACCTTCCTGACCCAGGGATGGTCTCTTGCATTGCAGGTGGATTCTTTACCACTGAGACACCTGGGAAGCCCAATTTGTACTACAGAGTTTCCCATTATCTGGATTTTGCTCATCAAATCCCCATGGATTCAGAAACTTGTTTTTCTGTTAAAGTGGTAGTTAGAATGGGATTCTTTATCAGATTCTGATTTTTTTTTTTTAATATTTATTTATTTGGCTGCATCAGGTCCTAGTGGCTCCATGTGGAACTCTCGCTGCGGCCCACAGACTCTAGCTGTGGCACAAGCTTAGTTGCCCTGCAGCATGTGGGATCTCTGATCCCAGCCAGGGATGGAACCTTCACCCTCTGCCTTGCAAGGCAGATTCTTAGCTGGTGGACCCCCAGGGAGGTCTCTCTGGTTTGATTCTGTTTGGTTTCTTTTTCTAGCAAGACTACTGTGTTCTTCCAGCAGAAAGCACATAATGTTGGCTTTCCCCCATGCTGTGATTTTAGCCATCGCAGAGAATCATTTGTTCTGGTTTTAGAGCACAAAGGTAAATTCATGGAGGACATGAGGACCAGAAGGAAGAGCATTCCAGGCACAAGTGAAAATGAAAAGTGCGTGACTCACCTGGGACTCAGCATGTTGGAGCAGAGAATACATCCTAAGCAAGGGGGGAAGCTCAGCAGCAAAGCTCAGATATTCCAGAGCCTGGACATTATCTCAGTGGATGATGGAGAAGATGAATAGCCATGGATGTTATTCCATCCCAAGAAAAGAGGAAATGGCTCCTCGTTCGATTGGGTCTGCTGTCATAGGAAGCTAGGTTCACACTTGGCCCAGCTCCACTCAGACCAGCCTCTGGATGGCTGCAAACAGTCCCCCCTTCATACGAGGCCAGGGTTGTTCCTTGTCTAAAACTGCCATGATAGAATTTGTTCCTCTCAAAAGCGCCATCATCTTTGAGTCTGACTTAGTCTGCTCATGGTACCACACCAAAACACCGCAGGCTAGACGGTTTAGCAGAAATGCACCATCTCACTAACGCCACTGTTGGTTCCAGCTTCACCATTTATTAGCTCTGTGACCTTGTGCATTTACGCCACCTCTCTCCACCGCACTTTCTCATTGGTAAAAAACTGAACAAATTTATTTTTAAAACATGGGATTCATATTTTAAAATCAATTTTCCTAAGGTATAATTTACGTACAACAAGTGCATCCACTTCAGTACCAACTTTGATGATTTTTGACAAATGTGTATTACCCAGGCAGCCACCACCACAATCAATATAAAGAACATTTGCACCCTCAAAATTTTCCTTGTGACCTTCTCCTATCAATTTTATCCCACACCCCAGCCCTAGCCAACCTGCTGTGCTGTCGCTACAGTTTTGATTTTTTTCTAGAGCTTCCTATAAAGAGAATCAGGCTTCCCTGGCGGCTCAGCTGGTAAAGAATCTACCTGCAATGTAGGAGACCTGGGTTTCATCCCTGGGTTGGGAAGATCCCCTGGAGGAGGGCAATCATATGCTTGTGCTCTTTGGTTTCTTTTACGTGGCATGTTTTTGAGATTCACTCATGCTGTTGGACGTCAGGAGTTAATTCCTTTTTATTCCTTTATACTCCAGTAAGTTAATATATCACAAAATGCTTGTTGATGAATGTTTACAATGTTTCTGGTCTGGAGAAATTATGAATAAAGCTACCAAGAGGATTGTATAAAATACCTGTGTGGAGTAAGACTTTGAGAGAAAATTCATACAATTTTATTAATAGTCCTGACAATATTTTTGTATCCAGAACATTTTTATCTTAATAATAAACACACCCACATGTAAAAGAAATTGCCATAGGATTTTAAAGGGCATTTTATGATTTCCCTGGCGATCCAGTGGTTAAGACTCCATGTGGACTCAGACTTTGATTTCTTTTGGGTAAAGACTTAACAGTGGAATGGCTGGATGTTATGATAAATATATTTTTAACTTTTAAAGGAAACTGCTAAATTGTGTCCCAAAGTGGGTGTATCATTTTACATTCTCACTAGCAATAGGTGAGAGTTCCACGTACTCCCCATCCTACACTTGATATTGGCAGTTTTTTAATTTTTTCCATTCTATAAAGTGTAAAGTGGTATTTCAGTGGGTTTAATGTCTATTTCCTTGATAATCAGTTGACCAGTTTTTCTGTCATTTATTAGCCATTCATATATCTTTTCTTGTGAAATGATTTTTTGTTTATTTCATTTTTTTATTTACTTAGTGCCACACTGAGTGGCGCTGGACTATTAGCTCTCCAGCCAGAGATTGAACCCACGCCCCCTGTAGTGGAAACACAGAGTCTTAACCACTGAACCTCCAGGGAAGTCCTGAAATGTCCTTTTAAACCTTATGGCCACTTTTTAAAATGTGGATGTTTGTAATTAAGATAAAAGTGTTCTGGATACAAAAATATTGTCAGGAACATTAATATAATTGTATGAATTTTCTCTCAGTATGTGGCTTGCATTTTAAAATTTTTCTTAAAACTATCTTTAGAAAAAGAGTTTTTAATTTTGATGAAGTTCACCTCATTCATTTTTAAAAATGGTTTGTGCTTTTATGTTCTGTTTAAGAAATGTTGCCTACTCCAAAGTAGTGAATATTTTATTTGATGGTTATTATTTTTGTAAAAGGTGTACAGTGTTTGCTTTTAAATCTAGGTCAATGATCTTCAAGTTTAACCTTTGTGCTTGGCATGAGGTAAAAGTCAAAATTCATTTTTCTCCATATATATATCTGTTTTATTCCCATACAATATATTGAAACGACCATCCTTTCCCCATTGAACAACCTTGGAAGCCTTGCCACACTTAAACTGATCACATATGTAGACATATTTCTGAAATCACCTTTCTATTTTTCTATGTATCTATGCTTGTACCAGTATAACAGCCTCTTAGTTATTTTATTACCATGGTTTTATAGCAAGCTTGAAATCAGATAGTGCAAATTCTCCAATTTTTCCAAAATTATTTTGGCTATCCTAAGTCCTTTATTTTACCAAATAAATTGGAACTCCTTAAATGGTTTAAGAAAATATTAAAAGTATCTAGAGGAAAAATATCTATTACCTTCAAAGAATGAAAAAAAATTATAACAATGACCAAGTCCTCAGTGGTAAACAGGAAGCCAGAGGGTTAGGGTTAGGGTCTTTGTCTTTTACAAAAAAGGAAGGTGACTCAACTGATCTGATTTTTGAAAAAATTCTTTTTTTTTTTTTTCTGAAAAATCTTAAATCCTCAAAATACTGAGGAATTTGAATCTGTTCACTAATTCTGCTTCATGATTCTGAATGTTTATAATATATGGTAGCATAAACAGAATTTATATTTTGTGTTTAATGAATATAAACTTGGAATGTGTAAAAATGCTTGATTTAACTTTTTAATCTCATTAGCAAAGTAGAAACAATGCTTTTATTAAAGGTACTTATTTATCATTTTATAATTTTTCTTTTTAAATGTTCTATAATCATGGAGTCTTAGTATCCATAGTAGTTAAGCCTTAACTTCCCAGGCTTCTTACTGGGTGCTTTTTAAGAATCACCTCCATCTTAGAAAGATGGACTTTTTATTAAGCTCCTTTTCCTGAGTACAGAAAAATTACTGTAGGAAAGCATTGTGTCACCAAACTGCTTATGTAAGCTAAATGGAAAAAGAATATATAAGGTTTTTCCTTCATATCAGCTGAGAGTTGTATCTGAGTGGAATGATTGAATAAGATATTTTTAACTATTAAGGAATAGTCAATGGGAAATAAAACATAAGGTTACCCCCCCAAAAGTGAAAGTAATAGGTTAGGAATACATATATATCAGGGAAATACTCATAAAAAGAGAGCTGGAGTAGCTATATTAGCTTTAAACAAAATTAATTTCAAGGCCAGAAGAAAAGAAAAAAAGCATTACGGATAAAGAAGATCAATGTGTAATGGTAAAAGAAAGGGCTCCCTGAAAAGAAATAACAATTCTAAATTGGTACCTATCCAGTCATATAGCCTCAAAATGTATAATAATAATAACAAACGGAAAGAGTAAGAAACCATCCATCAATTTGGCAAAAGTTTTCATTTTTCCCCCTACGTGGAGGCTAGCTGAAGGAAATATAAGTTGCAATAACTTTGGAAGCAATTCGACAACATTTATTAAAGCTGATGAAAAGAAGCCCTCCAGCCCTGGGTCTGCTCCTGGGTTCCCTGCCGGGACCATGTCCACTTCTGCACATGAGCAAGAACAAGGGTGTTTATTCACTGAAACCTTGCTTGAAATAAGGGGAAAAGGCATACTACCCACATGCAACTTGACTGGACAAACCGGGATAGTCATATGACAGAATAACATACAGCAGCTTAAAATAAATGAATGGACTGGCCTCAGTAACAAGGTGGATGAATCCCCAAAACATAAAGAACCACAGCAAACAGCCATCATTGTTTTTTGGGTTGCTTTCCCTGATGACATTTCCTCTGACTGATGGCACGGGGATGGCTGCCTTCCCAGGGCGGGTGATCAGGGCCTGGGCTTGTGGGTGCACCGCAGATACTACCAGTGTGTTCTCTGGAGACACGCCTCCATCAAGCACTGCTCCCCCTCTCTTTGGAGGGCCCTGAACACAACAGCCTGGGAGTGGGGATGCCCAAAGTAGGTGCCTAGAGAAACTCCCCCTTGGAGGTTCACAGCATTGGGGCATGACTTTTTAAATCATCCGGTGCTCCCACCCACATTCTGCAGGGAGAGAGAGAAGGCTGGGAGAGGATGCTGTCAAGGCCAACAAATGCTGCAGAGTGTGTGGCGTCAGGTCTGCAAGCAGCAAGCATGGTTTCTCATGGTCAGGCCAAGACGGCCTTCACAGCTTCCCAGGGAGGGATCAGACTTCGCATTAACACTTCCCAGGGGAATGTGCTGGGCTGAGTTCTGCGTGTTTGCAGTTCTTCCAGACTGCTAACTTCAAAAGACATGCAGAGCAGAGACGGGCCTTGATCAAGACCCACTTTAATGTTTACGTCTTGTTTTCTTAGCCAGACCCCTTGAGACAAGAGTCTATATCTTAGTCCTCGTATCATCTATTGGGAAAGTGAGTGACAGTGTTGGTGATCAGTCATATCTGACTCTTTGCCACCCCATGGACTCTAGCCCATCAGGCTCCTCTGTCCATGGGATTCTCCAGGCAAGAATACTGGAGTGAGTAGCCATTCCCTTCTCCAGGGGATCTTCCCAACCCAGGGGTTGAACCAGGGCCTCCTGCATTACAGACAGATTCTTTACCATCTGAGCCATCAGGGAAGCCCAAGCAGTACCTGGCATGGTTGTTGGTAGCAAGGGGCACTCACCCACCAATGCCTGGTGGTTCCATGCAGGCTCACACACATATTCATGCATTCAATTATTTATTCATGGGTTCAGTCAATGATACTGAATATCTGCTCTGGCCTGGTCCTGATGTAAAAATGAAGAAGACATGACTGAATCCTTGAGGAGCAGAGTTCAGTGGAATACACCTATGTAACAGAGTTCTGTGGTGCCAGGATGGATGCTGGAGAGTGATGGTCAGTGCGGTGCAGCTCAGGGAAGGAGCCTGGGGAAGCAGGACAGGGCTGAGGGGCTGGGTGTGTGATGAAGGCTTGAAAATGGAAGTACATTTGAACTGGGTCTTGGCAGCGGGCCGACAGAGGGCAGGAGAAGACTTTGGAATCACAGAGAAGTACATGAGGTCACTGGGCTTCCCACGTGGTGCTAGTGGTAAAGAACCCACCTGCCAGTGCAGGAGACATAAGGGACATGGGTTCGATCCCTGGGTCATGAAGATTCCCCAGAGGAAGGCATGGCAACCCATTCCAGTATTCTGGCCTAGAGAATCCCATGAACAAAGGAGCCTGGTGAGCTAGAGTTGCAAAGAGTCAGACACGATTTAGCGACGACAGTCCATGGGGTTGCAAGAGGGCGGACCCAACTGGAGTGACTTAGCTCAGATGCATAAGGGATCATTGAGGCTTCCCTGGTGGCTCAGATGGTAAAGAATCTGCTTGCAATGCAGGAGACCTGGGTTTGGTCCCTGGCTTGGGAAGATCCCCTGGAGAAGGGAATGGCTACCCACTCCAGTATTCTTGCCTGAAGAATCCCATGGACAGAGGAGCCTGGTGGGCTACAGTCCATGGGGTTGCACAGAGTCAGACACGACTGAGCGATGAACATTTTCAGTTTTTTCACAAGAGATCATTAGTTAGTGAACAAGTGATTTCATGTGCCTGGAACATGGGAGGAGAAATTGGGTTGATGGAGGAGAGGCTGGATAGGGAGATGAAGCTGGGCCTTTGGGCTTTTGGGTTGGAGCCACAGATAGCATGCTGAGGAGGTGGGACTCTACCACACAGACAGCAGCCACAGTCATAAAGATTTGTAGTCACAGGGGAGGGGGACACAATCCGATGATGGTGTGGCCAGTGATCAGGAACAGGGGGGGGGGGGGGCATCAGGAGGCCACTGCGCGCATCCAGGCCTGAGATGATGAAGCCCTGAGCAGCAACGCTCAGTTGGAAAAGGGAAAGGCGCTCTGGTTGGCTGTGGACATCACCCTGAAGGATGACTCATCTCTTGAACTCCCTTGGCCTCTTCAAGTACAAGCTTAGGCTGGCTCAGCTTGACCCCAGGCTGTATTAACTTAAAAGATGAAAAACTGTAGTCATTTACTTAGACAGAGAGGTAGCTTTGGAAACACATTTTCTCAAATTGTGGGTTGACTTTGCATCAGGTTGGTCCCATAATGAGTGATTAATTGAGTTATTAATAGTTATGCACGGCTGGAAGTGTTTGAGCAAAAATGATAACTGGCAATTTGAGGAACACTTGAGAGCTTTTCCCACCGGGTGATGCTAAATGGGATCAACTCTAAAGCTCGAAAGTCTGATAATTTTGTGATTCTGTTGTCCAGAGAGGAGGTAGAAAAACCTTGCCCTTCATGGGTTCATGTCCTGAAGGCTTTAACTCATGGCTGCAGGGCAAAGTTGAGTTCCCAATAAAATTTTATCTGCATGATATGAAAAGCTTCCAAGTGGAAACCAGGGCTGCCGGTGACTCATGTTATTGAAATATCTTTCTAAGCCACAGGAACTCAAGGATGAGACACACAGTTCACTGCCCAGAAGAATTTAAGCAAGAGAGAGTCTGTTGACAATAGGTCCAGTTTTCCCTGTGCTGCCTTTGATATATTCTTGCCTTTTCAGCATCTCCTAAGTGTCACTCTTTTCTAAAATGAGGAAGGAAGTCCAAGTGGGATTTGAGGAGTCTGGAAACATCACCGGCTTGATGTGGAGCAGGACTGCTCCCCTGGATAATGCATAGGAAAGGACAAGTTGAGAGTCTGGGAGCATCACCAGCTTGGTGATCCTCAGGATAACTTGTCTCTATACATAGGAAAAAGGTTTTGCATCATTGAAGTTGAAAATTCCTTGGAAACCAAGTGGAGAAGAATAAAGATTCTCTCCCCATTGGATGCAAGTATGGCTTTCCCGGAGTTCCACGTTTGCTGGCTGCCACAGTGTGTCCCGGGATAGAGCAAAGTAGTCGTAATTTCCCTAGATAATTCGCAAAATGCTTACCTTGGCTTTTAGGTCCACATTCAGAGGGTAAATACAAGGACGACCATCCCCCAGTTCTTGGGGGCACTGAGGGGGCTTGACATGTGTCCCCATCCTCAGCGGATACTGTCAGGCCAGTGACTGTCATGCTCTGAGAAGAGAGAGCGGGGCCACCTCATGACCTCAGGGGACCCACTCTGCTTGCCCCCAACCACGCTCTACAACTTACCTTGTCTCCTTTCTGTTACACCTTTCCTAGGACCTGTTCAGTGGGATCATTGCTCTTCCGCTCACATCCCCAGCACTTCCCCACCTCTGAGACTCAGCCTCCTTGAGAAACTGACAATTTGAGAAATTGTCAATTTCTCAAAAATCCTGTCACTCAGAACTTGTCTCCTCTTGCCTAAGACTCCTTGGCATTCATGTGTTTGTCTTTCTTTGCAGGGAGCCCTCTGCCCCATCCCCACTACCCACAAAGTGCAGTTGAAATGCTACATTTACCCAGAAGACTGGTCCTAATCCTCAGTTGAAATGAAACTGTTTGGGGGGCTCATATAACCTATTCTACCTTTCATGATGCAATGAAGCCTCTCTGCCCATATTACAGTGACCCAAATACAGGTCCCATATCTAAGTCACAAGCTCCTTGGGATCATAAACAGAATCTTCTCTGAACTGATGTCTCTAGCTCCAAGCATGGTGCCAACTATATAGTAGATACTTCAGCAAGGAATATGGCATACCTCTGATCCCTCTGGATACCAGAGTGTTCTACTAAGGACATACGTTACTGTGGACAGGTCCCTCCAAAGCTACAGTGGATTTGCCAATATAGTCATGATCAGACAGCATTCTTTATAATACAATCATGGACTTTAAAGTTCCTCTTAAAAATCCTATCAAAATGAGTGTCCTTTCAAGTTTATGAAAAATTCATTTTTCCTTTCATGTTATGAAAAATCCATTTAAAGATGATATGCACTCAAGGGAAATAAATACAGCAAAAAGGTCTTTGCAAACACCTCTGGGCTGACATCAGCTCTGCATAAACTCCAGCCCACGTGCTCCAGGCCGTTTGCCTCTAATGACAAAAACAAACAGCCTAATGAAAATAGAAACATTCTGTCAATTGCACAGTGAGAATTTGCCTAAGTATTTGAAAATATAATTGGGCTATATTTTTACAGGTCTAATCAAATGTTTTCTGTCCCAAGAGCTTTGGCAATTATTGGCCACGAATCAAACACAGGATATCTGAGGATGCTAAACAGGGCACAAACTTAGTACTTTCCCCTGGCATTAAAAATGGAAAAGGGTTGAAAACCAGAAAGCAAAAAGACGCATTTGCCTGCACCGGGCAAAGAATAGAATCAAGCAGTTCAATCGGCCCCAGAAAAATGGAATATGAGGAATGTTTGCAGCAACTTCCTTATCATCTTTGCCTGCAAATCCAGTCTTCTCCCCAGGCTTACTCGCTTCTTCTCAGGCTGGAAGCTCGGGTACTTCTCTGGGAGCTGTGAAAATTACCCAGCATCTTCCCTGGGGCTGCAGGCCAGGTGCTCTGAGGTGGGGCTAGGACTGACACGCGCGATCAGCACCCCAGCTGCTGTTGTTCCTGGTGAAGTGCGAGAGCTCCAGCCCTGCACCTTCCTCTTGCCATCCAAGCAGACCCAAGGGAGTCTACTGTCACTGGTCAGAGCAGAGGTCAGTGTCCTTGCACGGGGCTTTGGCACTGTGGTTTGAGCTTCTGTCCCTTGGCCTGCCAGGAGAGAGAGTGAGAGAGACTGACATTTACAGAATCCAAGACGATTCCTCCCTCGTTGCTCCTGACAGGCTCCTTTCAGAAGTGAATGCCAAATCCCCATCTTTTTAAAAGAGATTTGGCCCACGCAAAACTCAGGGATCAAGTTGTTGGATGTTTTTACCCCTAATGAGGGAAGTTCAGATGCTTTAACAGCCAGTTTCTGCACATTGAATTGCCTTGGTCATGCTGTCCATCTAATTTATGCCCTCAGATTGCTGGGCACGCAGGACGGGCCAGTGTTTAATATTAGGAGGTTCTCTCTGGATTTCTCTGATCTCTAGTCTGACATGTGGCTCTGTCACCACCTTCCTTAAGTGGGACTGCTGGGTCAGATGACTGCCCACCTGGGGAGAGCTCTCTTGGGGGACCTAGAAGGACAGCTGAGGTGGCTGCACGTGGCATCCAAAACCTTCAGAAGCAAAGGAAGAAATGGGGGCCTTGCAGTTCACCAGCAAACCTCTAAGATACAGAGCTGCATGAAGACAGCTCTCAGTGTGTGTATAGCTAGGCTCAAGCACCTGGGCACAGGAGAGACCCAAGCTATGGAGCTGGCAACATCCTCCATGCCCCCAGATCTTATTGGAAAGTTAGCTGTTCTCTTAAAAGAACAGGACAGACTGTCAGCTGTAGACTCTCTACCAGGGTCAAGGCTGAGAAGATTTTATGATCAGTTCCAGTCTCTCTCTCATTCCAAGTAAACTTACAAATAACTCGAATGAATGGACAGACCTCAGGAGTGGGGGTTTTGAGTCCTTTAACCTGAGATGGAATCCCGGCTTCACCCCTCGCTAGAGGCAACCCGAAGAGGAGAGTTTCAGTGTTAAGCTGTCCCCCATCCCTTCTGCTCCCATTCATTCCCCCTTAATAGTCTCTGCAAAGGGCTTCCCTGGTGGTTCAGTGGTAAAGAATCGCCTGCCAACGCAGGAGACACAGGTTTGATCCCTGGTCTGGGAAGATCCCACGAGCAATGGAACAGCTAAGCTCCTGAGTCACAACTAGTAAGCCTGTGCTCTAGAGCCTGGGAACTGAGACTGCTGAGCCCATGTGCCACGGGTGCTGATGTCCGAGTGCCCTAGAGCCTGTGCCCCACAGCAAGAGACGACTAGAGAGTGGCCCCCGCTTGCCGCAACTAGAGAAACGCCTGCACAGCCCAAAGTAATCAATAAAGTATATTTTTTTAACAGTCCCTGGAGGAGGCCCCTGGGCTTTTCCGCTCTTCCAATAGAGATTTCCAGCCATTTTCAGGTGAAAAAAAGGAAAACACAGACCCGAAGAACCTCTGGTAGGTGCAGCCCACAGCCTGGGGACCCAGAGGCAGAGTTATTCTGAAGAGCAGCCAGAGGGGCTGGCCTAAGGCCAAGGCTGCCTCCTTGCTGTCCTTCCTCACCTTCTGGGGTTCCTGGGGGTGGAAAGGAGAGAAACCGACTCAGTGACCTGAAGGCCAGGCCACTCATTAACATTCTGGATAAAGAGGACTGAGAACCCACTCCTTCTCATTAGCAACCTGAGTGATGCGTGGTGTCTTCTCTTGTGCCAACGTCCCATCCACAGACCCCTCCCAGGCCCTTTCTGAGCCTCTCAGCGAAAACACATATCCTCTTTACTAAGTGCCAATTCCCTGCCAACACACACCCAGGGAGCCAGGACGTGCGTGTATTTAGCACATATGAGACACATGCTGTGCTTTCGACAGGCAGGTGCTGACAGCAGGCGCTGTAGGATAGGAAACTTGGGGCGGGGTTGGGGGGGCTTGGGCTGGGGGTTGGTAAGAGGGGACAGGATACAGAGTCCCCTTTCCAGGACAGTGCAGTCCCCTCTACACAATTCTACAGGACAGGTAGAGTTTTCTATCCTGGAAGCCTGTTTCCTGTGCCCCAGGACCTGGGGGGCGAGAGGAGTGGGCTAGACTACCTGAGGCACGAGGGTCCCCTTTCTATCTAACAGCTGCTTGTGGGGGCCCGGGATCCTGGCACCTGGGCACGGCCACTCGCCAGCCTGCAAGCATGCTGACTGCCTGCCACGGCTGCACACAGAGAGGGGCTGCAGCACGCCCTCTCGAGCCGCACTCTGCAACGTACAAGCTGCACGACCACAGCCTTGGGCCAGTGACTGACCTTGGTTTCATTCATCACTTAAGACCACGTTTCCTAATCATGAGACGGTGAGGATAAGTAATGACAATAAATGGTCATCACACCTTCTTTTCCCTGCCTCTACATGCCGCCCCCGCCCCCTCCAAGTATTTACGCTGGTCACCTCCTTCTGATTTTGTTCAAGTTATCTTTCCACTTCAGGGCAATGTAATAATTCCTGGCTTATGTGTTTGCATACCCATTACCTCTTTGGATCCTTCAAACTGGGAGTGGATGGTTTATTGTTTCTGTGTAACTGGTGAGGAAATAGACGTGGAGAGACTAGGTCACTTCGCACAGGACGCAGAACGGAGTCCCCATAGTCCAGGTTCACAGATTACAAGTCAGTGATCGTGCTCTCTGCCTCCCCCTGGTGGAGGTGCAGGGAGAGGAGCTGCCGTCGGGCAGTGCACCCCACCCTCCGTTAGCACCGCAGTCCCTGCATCGCTGGTGAGAATCTGTTATCCAACCCTCACGCCGCCCAATGTCACGCATTCAGCGTTTTTCAGCGGTAACATCACCATACCTTGTTGTAAAAGAAGCAAAGATACAAGAGCAGGTGGCGTTGGAGATGAAACGTCCCTACTTGGGACCTAATACCTCCCCCTTCCAGGATCCTCTGTGAAAGTTCTAGAACCTCCTTCCAGCCCTTTTCCTGAGCATCTTCATGTATGCTCATGTATATGTATCAGTTCACTTCAGTTCAGTTCCATCACTAGGCTGTGTCTCTTCATGACCCCATGGACTGCAGCACGCCAGGCCTCTGTCCATCAACTCCCAGAGCCTACTCAAACTCATGTCTATTGAGTCAGTGATGCCATCCAACCATCTCATCCTCTGTCGTCCCCTTCTCCTCCCTCCTTCAATCTTTCCCAGCATCAGGGTCTTTTCAAATGGGTCAGTCCTAAACATCAGGTGGCCAAAGTATTGGAGTTTCAGCTTCAGCATCAGTCCTTCCAACAAATATTCAGGACTGATTTCCTTTAGGCTGGACTGGTTATATCTCCTTGCAGTCCAAGGGACTCTCAAGAGTCTTCTCCAACACCACAGTTCAAAAGCATCAATTCTTTGGCACTCAGCTTTATGTTTCTAGACAATATCTATTATTCTGAGAATTGACCTCCATAACGTGTCTTTGGAGCTCTCCAAATCCACTGCCTCATTTTTAAGGCCTCTAGAGTATATGGTTGATCTCTGTCTTCCCAGTACCCCCATGACAGACATTTAGATTGCTTCCTTTTTTTTTCCCCCTTAATTTGAATGTTATAAAGATCATTGGGGCTTCCTGGGTGGCTCAGATGGTAAAGAATCTGCCTGTACTGAAGAAGACCCGGGTTCAATTCCCGGGTCGGGAAGATCCCCTGGAGAAAGGAATGGCTGCCCACTCCAGTATTCTTACCAGGAGCATTCCATGGTCAGAGGAACCTGGTGGGTTACAGTCCATGGGGTCGCAAAGAGTCGGACATGACTGAGTGACTGACAGACACGTAATGACCATTCTAGATGGTGGTCTTGGTGCCTATGAATAAAAACATCCATATTACACCCATTTTACAGATGAAGAAAATGAGGTGAGATGAGGTGAATAGATTTGCTGGGACCAAAACATGGGAGTCCATAATCTTCCACCAAAGCTCTGTTCTTCGGAGCCCAAAGAAGAGAATGCTGGGACTTTCACAGAACGGGCAGATCTCATTGTCACAGGGCATTCGGAGCTCATGTTCTTCCTCCATCCATGGCAGCCAGCGCGAGTCTCTAAAATGCAGCTCTGCCTGTATCACAAGCTCTTTATTTTGCTACTGGACACTGCTGTCATCAGTAAGGAGTCCACAGCTCTCAGATGCTCCCAGAAGTCGGTGTGACCCACTGCCCCTCCAGGGCTTGACCCAACACTTCATCCCCTTGGGAGCAGCCTCACCATCCTCCCCCGTCTTCCCTCAGGCTCTCCTGCGCTGCCACATGGCTGTTGCCCTTGAACTTCCTCTCCTATGCCGCTGCTCACCTAGTCACCTTCCCTCAGCTCTCAGGGCCCCTTGGCCTGTCACCTCACCCACAGACTTTATCACCCCAGACTGCAGCTCAGTGCTTGCCTGCCTGTCCACACCAGGCCGGGAGCCGCTCGGGACTAAGGATGCTCCCGCCGCGTGTTTACTGGTACGTCCCTCGAGGGCTATTGGCCTGATAATGACTGTGGGTTTGTAGCACTATTGAACACACACTTGCATTCATGCCAGAGTCACACTCTGCTCTCTGCCTGGTGCCCTCAGAAGTTGGGTATACTCAAGTGTCGCTGACACTCCCACCTCAGTGCCTTGTGACAGTCACACAGACACCATGTAAGGTCACTTCAGTTGGCTTTCTTTTTGCTGCTAGAGTAGCCAGAGGCTCAGGGTTTCCCTCAACAGAAGAGGGAAAGACAGAAAAGAAGGAGACCGATGAAGAGGGAGAGATGCTCGCGAGGGGATGTCTCCACTGAAGATATCTCCAGACACAGCAACCTCGGTGGCTGTGAATATTGCCTACTTAAACGCAGCTGTGTTTGGAGGCCATGAAGCAGGGAATACTGAAATGGGCAGAGGCACTGGTGCACTGCTGCAGGATCCCCTCCCGGACCCCCGGCATGAAGGGAAACAGAAGCACAAGGAAACGTGCTCTCATGATGAGAACTTCCCGGAAGCCCAGATACTGAGAGGACCTGGGGCAACTCCACCTGCAAAGACCTGGGAGATCTGACCTTCTGATGTCACTGGCCCATCTACCTGATGCTGCTGGTTCTGTAAACATCAGCCTTAACAGGACCCTTGGAGGGCTTGCTACCCACGCACATGTTATCCCAGCATCCTCAGTACCTGTGTTCAGCATCATTGCTGCAGTAACATAGTCCTGGGACGTGGTTGTCATCATCCACTGTGCAGTTGAACAGTGGAAGTTGGAACTTGGAGAGATGAGCCTCACGCCCATAGGCTCAGGAGGTCTCTGTCTCCTGGCATTGCCGCTGGGTCCTCAGAGTCCATGGAGGCTGCAGACAGAGGCACCATGCCATCTCCACTTCCCTTCCCCTCCTCTCTCTCCCAGCTTCCTCTGTCCTCTGCTATGTTCCGTGCCAAGTTTCGTCCTCGGAGCAGACTCCGTGGGTAGTTGTTCCTAGGAACATACCGTCCCCAGGAGAAGACCTGCTGCCCTTGTGGAAGGGTCCGTGAAGCAAAAGCAGATTGAAAGCTCGGGGACTGGGATATTTTTGATTTTGAGGCAGGTGGCTGAGGCAGGATAATCCCTAAATTTAGAGAAATGTGTAAAATGTAGGCTTTAGACTCTTCTTGGGGGAAGACTTCCTGCCTGGGAACCGGGCATCTCCGAGTCCCTCAGCTGGCAGCCCAACTCAGCTTCTCACCAGTGCATTTGCAATGAGTTTCAGGTCAGTGAATGCCCATTCTTCAGGAGTGGTTCAAATGTTAGAGTCATGCAAAAGTTCCTCCATCTTCCAAGGGGCTGGATAGCAGTGTCCAAACTACAGAGGAAGAAAAACCAGCAGAAAGAGAATGGCCAACACATCTGAGAGGGCAGAGGGAAAAAAATCAGAGAAGAAATTATCTGTCAAGAAACAATAACCAAAATTAAAGGGAAAACATGGGGTTATAAGAAAGCCAGGAGAGAGGAGAATAAATTAATGATGTCATGAGGAAGGAGCTGGAATCTAGATGGTGTGTTTGTCTTCAGGGAACCTGGCATGGTTTCCTTAAGTTTGCTTCACTTAATTGGGACCTTGCTGAGGTAATGGAGACCTAGAGACCTAGCAAGATGCCCTGAGTGGTTCTGTAGCAAAGGCTGCTTTGGACAAGTCAGCTCTAGAGAACATCATTGGGGCAATCAGGGAAATCAGAGAAGGGTCTTGGTGGTAGATGGCATACAAACATTCTGAAACTAAGAGCAAAGTGGAGATTGTTTACTGAAAAAAAAAATCAGATTATGAAACATTTTGTGCAGAATGATCTCATTTGAGTGAATTAAAAAAGGAAGAATATGTACTGAGGTGTTAATGGTGGAAAGCTCTGGTTGGTAGGAATGTAAAAAGTTTCATTTTTACTTTCCCTTGACTATATTTTCCATTTTCTCCAGCACATGGGCAGGAAGATGGACCTGGCCTCTTCAACCAGTCTGTGTCACTCCACTGAGCTAACAGGGACCTGGGAGCATAACAATGTGCCCTGAGTGGTCCTGCAGAGCTTCTGAAACAATGAAAGATGAATTTAAAAACTAAACAGTTTAGGCAACATTACCATGTTAGGTAATGTTGGGATGACCCCCTGGAGAAGGAAATGGCAATCCACTCCAGTACTATTGCCTGGAAAATCCCATGGACAGCGGAGCCTGGTAAGCTACACTCTATGGGGTCACAGAGTCGGATACAACTGAGCAACTTCACTTTCTTTTCACCATGTTAGGTGGTGTTAACGGAGAAGGCAATGGCACCTCACTCCAGTACTCTTGCCTGGAAAATCTCATGGATGGAGGAGTCTGGTAGGCTGCGGTCCATGGGGTCGCTAAGAGTCAGACATGACTGAGCGACTTCACTTTCACTTTTCACTTTCATGCATTGGAGAAGGACATGGTAACCCACTCCAGTGTTCTTGCCTGGAGAATCCCAGGGATGGGGGAGCCTGGTGGGCTGCCATCTATGGGGTCGCACAGAGTCAGACACGACTGAAGCGACTTAGCAGCAGCAGCAGCAGTAGTAAATAACCCACCAGCCAATGCAGGAGACTTAAGACATATGGGTTTGATTCCTGGGTTGGGAAGCTCCCCTGGAGGAAGAAATGGCAACCCACTCCAGTATTCCTACCTGGAGAATCCCATGGACAGGGGAAGCTGGCAGGCTACAGTCCATGGGGTCACAAAGAGTCAGATGTGACTGAAGTGACTTAACATGCATGCATGGAAAAGAAGACCATACGCTGTGCATCTCCGTGGCTCCTGGAAGCTGCATGCCACCCTGGTGTTCCTGAGCTCATGGCAGGATCACTCCAATCTCTGCTTCTATCTCCACGTCTGTCTTCCCAGGGTCTGTGTCTCCGTTCAAATTCCCTTCTACTTATGAGGACACCGGGCGTCAGATAAAGGTCCACCCTAACCCAGGATGACTTCATTGTAGCTAATAATATCTGCTAAGAACTTATTTCCAAATCAGGTCACATTCTGAAGTTCAGTGTGGACATGAACTTGGGGGAAAGGGAACATCGTTCAACTCAATACCTGTAAGGAAATGAATCACCTACCAGATGCAAAGATAAGGCACTTAGAACCATGCCTGGCGTATAGAAAGCAGCATCGAAGTGATGATGATGAGATTCCTTCAGCTGGAATCTGAATCTGCCTGCTTACCCTGCAGATATTCACAACCAGGAAGACATTCAAAGCTGCAGAACCAATAGTCCAATCATAAACATTCTCCCCATTTTATTGCTATGCATGTTTTCATTCCTTGGTGGACTGCACCCACATTCCACGATAGGTTGAACCCCTACAGCAGGAAGTGGTGAAGTGGGAGGTGGGGAGTGGGATAGGGTGACGATGTCCACCAGGAAGGCTCCTTGGTCCTTGGGCCTGCGTTTGGTCACCCTCTCCTCTGTAGGCGATGTGGCCTAGCCTCTCTGGACACACCACTCGGTTCTTACAATGCTGTCACTTCCTGTTGGCATCCTGTCACTTCCTGTTGGCATCCTGTCACTTCCTGTTTGCGTCCTGTCATTTCCTGTTGGCATCCTGTCACTTCCTGTTGGCATCCTGTCCCTTCCTGTTTGCGTCCTGTCACTTCCTGTTTGCGACCTGTCACTTCCTGTTGGCATCCTGTCACTGCCTATTTGCCGGCACAGGTGTCTTGGGTCCCAGGAAGCTCAACTGCACTGAGTCTCCACAAAAACAAGGGCCTCCAAAGGGAATTGTAGCTGCCTTCATCATCCCAGCCACTGCCGCACTGGGGCTGTAGGTGATCCTGTTAGAAAAACCACCTCTGATTTTTAGCCAAACTGGAGGCAAATGCGTTTTACATCTTTGCATTTCCTCTCAGCCCTGTAGGAGCTCCCACTTCAAGTTTTTTATGTGCAAAGCTGATGTAGAGAGAGCAGCAGGGTGAGCGGTAGGAGAGGAGGTGTGAGGAGAGCGCAGGGGTCCAGATCGGCCTCCAGGTGTCTGTGGGGCACAGTGACTCGCTGACTTGAGGTGGCGTGGCATCCATTTCCTGCCAACAGATCTCCCCTTTTGCCAAACTAGTTCAAACTGGGATGCTGCCCATTACAAACAGGACGTGCAGCCTAAAATAACTGGGTATGTGCTTGGGACTTGAGGGTAGTCCCTGTCCTCTTGGGATTGATTTTTTTTTTTTTTGGAAGAAAGGAGAAAACTGAACACATAATTCTAGCTGTGACCAGAGTTATGAAAAGGAGATACATGGGGGACAGTGTGGTCTGATGCTTGGGTTTTAATATACTCCCTTGGGCTTCCCTGGCTCAGCGGGTAAAGCGTCTGCCTGCAATGAGCAAGACCCAGGTTCAATCCCTGGGTTGGGAAGATCCCCTGGAGGAGGAAATGGCAACCCATTCCAGTATTCCTGCCATGGAAAATTCCATGAACTGAGGAGCCGGTAGGCTACAGTCCATGGGGTCGCAAAGAGTCGGACATGACTGAGCGACTTTCTTTCTTGTTTCTATAGGAAATAAAACAAAGAAAGAAGTGTGTGTGTGTGTGTGTGTGTGTGTGTGTGTGTGTGTGTGTGTGAGGGGGGGGGGATTAAACATAAAAACAGCATCTTGTCCACCCCAGCTGAATATTCAGAAATAGTCCCCAAATCTTCAAAAACAACAATGTGCTAAGTCACCCAGGGTTTTATTTTTCAGGTGCTGGTGGGTGACAGGTGTTCTCTAAATCCAGCTCTTTTGTCAACTCCTCAGAGTGTTTCTAACACTATTTCACAGAGTAAAAGACTGGTGATGGAGGGTGGAACCTCCCCCAGGCCAGCCAGGGATGGGAAGGAGGGGGTGTCACCTACTACCTGAAGGGGCTTGTGCCTGGGGGCATGGCCACGTGTCATGTTGCCCAGGGAGCCTAACTGTGTCCCAGCAGAGAGCATCTGTTTGTGCCATTTGTGTGTGGTTAGTGACATCTATCAGCTTAAATCTAAAGCGAGGTTAAAAAGAAAGGACTGGCTCCTTCCCCCTGCAGTGCTGAAGGTTCCTCAAAGGCTTCAGGTGTTCTCACTCTGTGCATTTGCATAAAATATTCCTTATGTGGAAGATGCCTTTCCTTGTAGGAAAGTTTCAAGGCTCACCCCAGACGTTATCTGTTCCCTGGGCAGGCGACACATCATTAGCAAGCACCTTGAGTGCCAGGCCTGTAGCATCTTTGTGCTCTCAGTGAGGTCCAGAGGCACTCTGTACTTTATTGAATGAAAGAATGGGAGAATGGATGGATGGGTGGATGGATGGATGGTTGAATGGATGGATGGATGAATGGATGATAGATGGATGGGTGCATGGTTGAACGGATGGATGGATGGATGAGTGGATAGATGGATGGGTGGATGGATGGATGAGTGGATGGATGCCATGTGGGAAAGTGAATGTGACTGCTTTAAGACAGCTTCTTAGAATTAGCTTAAGGACACAGAACTGATTCCTAAGTTATCAGTGAAAAGTAACTGCAAGCTTCTGAAGTGACAGACACTGTTATGGGGCAAGCCTTTTGCAGATTCTCTGGGGTTGATAGCAAAGCCCCATGCCCTGAGGAACCCACCGCAGCCTACATGGGCCTCCTTTAGGAGCTCTATTTCTTTCATAAGAAAAAAAGCTTCTTGATTCCCGTATGGATGTATATAGCGAGCCTCAGCAAAAAATAAAAAGATAAAAACCAGCACAACCCAGAGGAACCAAGAGCCTGGGTCTTGTCTCAGCATTGTGTGACTGGATGTAAGGGTTGGGGGTTCCAGTAGCTGGAAGTTGCAGGGATGGGGTGGGGCCAGTCTAGGATTTCGGGACCATCAAGTTGAAGTTCATTGGCCCTTTGTCTGTTTTCCTGTTGTGGGCACTGTGCCCACTGATGGAGAAGACATAACGTCTGAAACTGCCTTCAAGTCCCATGTAGATGCAACTTGCCAAAACCTGGAGAGAGTGAGTGAAAACTCCCAGAAGTGGCAGAGGAAACAGTCAGCAGCAGTGAGCCTGCTTTCCCCAGTTCATGTCCTGACCCTTCTTTTAACTGACTGAAGAGATGGCCTGGAGACCGCTCAGGTGGCAAAGAATGTGGGCTTCGGAGCTAAACAGACCCTGGTCCTAACGCTGGACCTACTGATTCTTATTGTATTAATAAATCCTGGGCCAGTTGCTTGATTCCTCCCCAAATCCCTCTGTAAATGGGGATAAAAACGCGCTGTGAAGTGGAAGGATGAAACAGCATGAAAGACCCTGTTGATGCCCCCAGCCCTTGCCACTGTTCTGACTTTATATTGATTAGGGGAGCTGAGAGTGCTTTCCAGAGAGGACCTCAGCTTCCTGAACAAAGCCGAGAAGGGGTCTGAGTGCTGGGGGTGTTGGAGGTAGGAAGGCGGATTTTTCAGGAACAGAAGGAGGCGGGAGATCCACAAGAAGCCAGGAACTTTTCTCCAGGCTCCTCTACCTGGGCTGCTGTGAGGGGAGTGCCCTCAGGAGCTGGGACCCTCTCAGCCAGGATAGCATCGCATCCAAAGTGGATATATTTAGTAGATGTGTCTTAAGCCATGTCCGACTCTTTGTGACTCTGTGGACTGTAGCCCGCCAGGCTCCTCTGTCTATGGGCTTCTCCAGGCAAGAATACTGGAGTGGGGTGCCTTGCCCTCCTCCAGGAGATCTTCCAGACCCAGAGATCAAAACAGTGTCTTAAGTCTCCTGCATTGGCAGGCAGGTTCTTTACCAGTAGTGCCACCATTTAGCAGATAAATACGGAATAAAAAGACAGTCAATATAATTACTCAATATAGAAGTTCAAATTAAAACTACACTGAGATGCTTTTGCCCACTATCAGAATGGATATCTTTTAAATCAGTGACAATACCAAGTGCCAGTGAATGTGCAGAGCAACTTGAACTTTTATGCATATCTGATAGGAGTGTGAAAATGTCACAACCATTTTGAAAACCAGGGTGACAGTGTTTTATAAAGGGAACATTTCACAAGTCTTTCTATGAGGCAGCATAACCCTGATACCAGAACCAGACAAAGCCAGTGGAGGAAAAAAAACCATGGGTTGACATTTCTCAAAATGCAGATTCAAAAAAACCTGAAAATCTTAGGAAGAAGAATGGTCCGCTAGGAACGGAGAGTTGGTGCAGCGTTAAAGAGTTAATGAATGCATTTCCGTAGACAAACATCATAAAGGAGAAAATACAAAGAATGACACTTTCCCCAAGTTAGTCTACGGCGTTGACGTCATCAAAGTCAAATAATAATACCAAGCATTTTTTGTTTGTTTGCTTGCTTGTTTTGGGTTTTATGAACAGTGTAAGTTCAATATAAGGGACTTCCCAAGTAGCTCAGTGGTAAAGAATCAGCCTGCAACACAGGAGACCAGGCTTCGATCCCTGTGTCGGGAAGATTCCTGGAGAAGGGAATGGCTACCCACTCCAGTATTCTTACCTGGGGAATCCCTTGGACAGCGAGGAGCCCGGGAGGCAGGGTAAGTTCAATATAAAGAATTATTAACTATAGTTACTCAGAAGTAAAGGGAACTCTAAAGATCAGAGGAAGAGTCAGGTTGCCTTTTTTTTTTTAAACATGGTAAAAGATTTAATTTCTTTTTCACTTGTGAAGATACTTTTCCCATTAAAAATAAGAAAATAAATTATCCAAATTTATAAACCTACATAGGCATTTATAATGCCAAGAAAACTGATGTTTCCAATTGTTCCTTCATCTCCCTCTATAAGCAAATCCAATAAAATACCCATCAGCATGTTTTCTAAAAATTAAATTGGCAAGCCAATTATAAAGTTTATATGTCATCAAAGGACATCTTTAAGAAAAGGAACAGACAAGCCATGGGATAGGAAAGTAGTTGCAGCACATAAATCCAACAAATGTCTGCTATCCAAAATATATTTGAAAGCTCCTACAACTCAATAAAAGAAAGATCAACAGCCTGCTTCAGTGTTAGCTGCAATGTAAAATTGTATAGGTACTTTGGAACTCTGCTTGGCAGTTTCTTGTAAAGTTAAATATAAACGTAGGCATTTACTGAAGGGAACTAAAGCATACGTATGCTAAAATAAATTGTACAAAAATGTCCACAGCAGTTTTATTCAGCATATCCCATAAAACAGGTGTCCGTTGTCAGAATATGGCTCAACAAAATGAGACATATTCATACAATAGATTTCCACTCAACAACAGAAAGGAATGAGCTAGCAAAATACAGGACAGCATAGATCAACCTGAAAAAATAATATGCGGAGTGAAAGAAGCCTGATATAAAAGTGCACACACCGTATGGTTCCATTCATGTGAAATTCTAGAGCTTGCAGAATTAATCTAGATGACAGAAAGCAGAGCAGTAGTCAGCTGTGGGGTGGGAGGGGGTGGTGGACTGACTGGAAAGTGGCCTGAAAAACCTTTAGAGGCTAAAGAAACATTATGTGTCGTAATAAGGGTATGGATTACAGATGATGTATTTATCAAAACTCATCAGTGGTATGTGATTTGTGCTTTCACTATGCAAAGCAAACCTCAGTAAGAAAAAAATTCCTTATAATAAAAAAATTTTTTTAAGTGGATCTTCATAGGAGAAAAAAAGATGCTTCCAATATTGGAGTCACAGCATATGAACAGAATGACTCAGGAGATCTTACTGGCCACTGAAGTGCCTCACCGTTGGGGAGTAGGGTGAGGGGAGGGCCCAGTCATCCACTCTCGTCTGCCTGGATCAGCCAAGGGGGAGACCCTTTGGTAGGACCCTCAGGCACCAAAGCTATGACATCTGGTTGGGACAAGAACTTCTGATGCTGACAAGTGGTGTCTGAGAACATGTGGTCAGCCTTGGGTCTGAGGGAAGCACCTCCCTGACTATAACAGCCCGACCCTCACCTCTCTGCCATAAACTAATAGTTTGGTTTTCCATAAAGGGCCTCTCAGTGTTCATACAAAGTAAATAATGGACGTTTCTTGCTTTTGAAATCTTGCTCAGCCTCAGAGTTGTCATTTAGTGGAAGAGATTCATGTCTGCCTCAGTTTCCTACGTTACCAAACCACTTTCCATGAGAAAGTATCACCTTGATGTCTCTAGCGAATCTCTCTCTCTGTCTCTGTCTCTCTCACATGTACACATAGACACACACAAAGGCACGCACACGCTACCTCTGTACCTGAGTGCACACACACGCTACCTCTGTCCCTGAGTGCACGCACAGAGCAGGGCTCACTAAGCACACACAGGCCCCTAGGTGTGGTAAGCTGAGCCCTTGATTGTTCTGATCAGGGCACAGAAAAGGAATAGAAAATGCCCACCCCAACACAGACCTCCAAAGCTGGAGTGGCTCGTGGGCTTTAGCTGCACGGCCTCAGAAGGCACTGAATTCCAGCCAAACAGGGAAGGAAGGCCCACAATGCCTGTCTCTCCCTCCTTTCCCTGCTCCCTCTCCCCTTACCAAGTCCCTGGTGACATTCTCACATAGCCTAGATTCACGTGTGAGATTGCCTCACCTACCCAATTCATTTCGAGGATGGGGAGTCTGAATTACATATACCGACAGTTAGGGGCAGTGACTAGACCAGAATCCTGAACTCCTGCCTTCCAGGATGCCGCCTGCTGCATGATGCTGCCAGCCCAAGGCCTCTTTCTCATTGAAGAAGTGGATGAGAAATGCTAACAGGAATTTCTAACAGGAATGCCTGTTAGATAATATTGGAAAGTGATACTCAGATCAAGGGCTTCTCCCATGCTGAGGATATGATGGAACCATTGCCCCAGTCCTGGGGTGGGGACACAACTAGGGCAACTTCAGAATCACCAGTAAAGGGTGTCTTCCTTCAGACCACTGGGAGCATATACCCACAAAGGGAAAGATCCTGGGAGCAGCCTGCAGGAAGCCCAGCAGAAGTCAAGTCAGGCCACATATAGGTCAGAAAGCATCCCAGCATGAGCTCTGTGCTGTATTTGTTATAGGAGCTGCAAAATGGACAGAGGAAGTGAAATGGTTTCAAAATATTGCACATCTCAAAATGATATGGCGATACAATTCCATGATTATAAGCATGAGCTTTGGATTCCAACAGACTTCTCTCCGAGACTTCCAATACTGCTTCTCAATAGACACGGGTCCATGAGCCTCAGTTTCTGAGTATGCAAAATGGGAGGAAGTGGCCTAGAATCTGCTAAATAAATGACAGCTGGACCTGGCTCGTTTTTATTTTATTTTACTAATTTATTGGCCATGGCTGTGTGACTTGTAGGTTCCCAGTTTCTTGATCAGGGATTGAACCCAGGCCCTCAGCAATGAACGCATGGAATCCTAACCACCAGACCACCAAGCAGGAATTCCCTGCTTCATTTTTAAAGACCTGACTTCAGAAGTCAATAGACACAGCACCTGGAGGTCAGCGCTGGGCTCCACAGCCAATGTTTCTTTGAAAGTGATCAGAGGACAGGAGAAAGAGTGGGAAGAGAGGAGCTGTCCACTGTCTCAGTGCTGAACTTTCTGGAATACAGTCCTTGGCAGGAGCCTCCTGGCTTCCAACTGCTTAGGTCCCCTGGTTCCAGGGAGTGGTTGCAATGAAGTAGAGATAGGAGTGGGACAAGAAGCTTGAAGAAATATCTCTTTCTGAACATTCTGTTCCTGGGGATACGCGACAAGCTCCACTGCTCCACTGCACCTCAGAAACAGGAAATGAACAGAGGCTAGACAGCCTTAGATGTCAGTCCTAACTCTGAGGAGCCATTGTTCATGGACTGGTTCAGCGCCTCACAGCCTAACACTCAGGAAGATCAATCACACCCTTTTGTCCTCCTGGAGCCCATGCAGGCTGCAAATAAAGGACAGGCTGCCACCATGGGCAGGTTTAATGGATTTTCAAGGCAAAGTGCAAGCCTCCCTGGCTGGCTGGGTGGGCAGTGGTAAGCTCAGCGGGGAGGAAAGGCCCCATATCTGGGCTAGGCAGACTCTAGCTGGACTGCAACTCCTCCTGTTTTCCCAGCTGTGGGGGCAGCTTTTGGTATAGGTTGTGGAGCCCCGAGCTAGGTAAGGTGGGGAGGGAATTGGCATTCCAATCTCAGCCCTACCACAGGCCATGAGATCTTGGGCAAGCGACTTAGCTGGAAGACTCTGTCACCCCATCTGCAAGTGAAATGGCAGTCCCTGGCAGTAAGACCTGGCCCACAGGGAGCTCTCAGACATGGTTACAAGTATCCATTATCACTTCCTGACTTCGTACCTGCCCCCCAGCTGGCATGCAGCCCAAGGGTCCCGTTTACAAAGGGAGGTAGAGGAGGGGAGAGTGGGAGCGATGGTTGATCAGGCATCACCAGGAGAGCTGGAAGCAGGGGCATTCAATCTGCGCACCAGAACAGAGTCACGGTGATTCCACACATAGGTGCTGAGTCAGATGCGAATCCCTCCATGGTTCTGACACCCTGCGCAGCCACTTAACCTTTTCAACCTCAATTTCCTAAGCCATATGGTGGGGATAACTGCAGTCTCTCATACAGGGCAGTGGTGGAACTTAAATGAGATTAGGTAGGCAGAGGGTCTGGATGACAACCAGCCTCTGACAGGTGACAAGCATTCCATGCATCCTGTGTCCCCTCAGACAGAGGTGGCTCAGCTATTCCCAGGAGATCACCAGGAGAGGCTGTCAGGTAGCTGATTCCTTGCTCCCTTCCCTGGGCCCATTTCCTGCTATGCCTGGACTGTGGGGGCTGGGACAACCATGGAAGCTGAGGAGAGAAGGCTCTGCCCAGAAAGCCAGCTCCTCTGATAACCAGCATGTGAGCCAGAGCCCGGACGATCCCATTGGAAAGACTCTGCTCAGTTGATTCTGCTTGCCCAGCCGGAGGGCTGGACCAGGAGGTGTGCAAAAACAACCTGCCTGGGAAGGAACCACCAGTCTGGGAGTGGGCAGCAGCTGGCAGCAGAGAGCGAGAACGCTGGACAGTGAGTCATGGCCCTGAGCAAAGGGAGCATCTCTGGGTCACTCCTTGACCCCCCCGGGGTTCTCTAGGTCACATGAGGTAGCGGGTGTGTAAGTGCTTAGAAAATGCAGACCCGCTGGGAGACTCAGGGATGTGTCCCTATAGCAGTTAGAGGTTTCAGGGCCTGGAAGCTGTCATCTGAAAGGGACTGACATTTCTGTCCTTCAGTCTGGCATTGGGCTGGCCTCCAGAATTTGCCATCCCCTGCCTTTTCAGCCTTTCTGATGGCCTACCTTTGCTCCAGAGCCACAGATACACACCAGGCTTCAGCCTCTGGGCTCACATTCAGGCACCTCCCTCCCCTGGAACACAGGTTTCCAGGCTTCCCCTCCACTTGCAGAAATCCAGAATCCTCCATTCCCCAAAGGGATGTGTTCTCTGTAGCTACTTCAGTGAGACCTCTCTTGGGGCATTGGTGACACTTTGTATAAACCTTTCCTATCTGTCTAAAGATAGCTGTGAAGAGGACCACTTCAGTGTCAACATCTCATTGTAGTTTATGAGTCATGCGTGTCTGTGTTCAAGCACATGTGTGTGATAAATGCAATGGGGAGAACATGTTTCAATGTTAAATAGATGTGGATTCCAATTCACACGATGACTCTACCTTCTTAATTTACTTATACTGCCTTATTTATGGGGCTTCCCTGGTGGCCCAGATAGTAAAAAAATCTCTTACAAGGCAGGAGACCCAGGTTCCATCCCCGGGTCTGGAAGATCCCCTGGAGAAAGGAATGGGTATTCATTCCAACTTGGAGTGACCTTGAGCAAATTAAGGACCTTTCTGGGTCTCAGCTCCTTCACCTCATCAAGTTGGGATCATGATATCTGTGTTGAAGGGTTGAGGCAAGGATTCCCAAAGATAGGTCTGTGTATCTGCCTCCGTGTGGAACTATAGTAAACCATCAAAGCGGGTGAGACTCAGCCCTGCTGAGCCCTCCCTCGGGGCTCAATGACAGCACTTAATGACTCGTGTTAACACTGTCACGAATATCCCATCACTTCTTTCCAGCTCAGAGAAGCATGACGTGCAGATCTGGCCACAGTGTTGCCTCCTGGCAGGCACACTCCAGGCCCTGAAGATTCATCTCCTGGTCATGTGGGCCCCCTTTCCTGAGGAGCAACAGAAACCCCATATCAAAGCCTGGACAAGGACAGGCATCTTGCTTCCTCGGTGAGCGTGACCTCATTGCTGGTCTGGAGCTGTCAGACCTGTGCTCAGTGAAGCCCAGCCTGGGAGCTGAGAACCTGGTCCCTAAGGAGACCAGCCCTCCCACAGCACCACCCCCCCCCCCCAGCTGGCTCCACCCTAGGAGAAGGAAATATTGTTCACAACCAGAAGAAAATGAGCTTCTTTTCTTTAATAAACTGAGTTAAAATGTTCTGAGCAGCTTTCTGCCATTTTAACCTTTCAATGTTGCCTTTAAAATTTCAGAAAGCAAATGATTTTCAAAATGATGTGTGGTGTGTGTGTGACCCTTGGTTTATGGCTGCTGTGCCTGGTCACCTGATCACCAAGATCATTTTGATGTTGCAAAGTTGAGATACTTTCTAGTTCCAGACCAAGGACACTCACTTGAGAAAGTGACTGAGGACCTCTGGAATGTGCAGAAGGGGGGCAGTCTATGGAGTTAGAGATGCTGGCTTCATCCCTGACCAGTTTTGTCACTTAATCTTTTTGAGTCTCAGCAGCTTCATCTCAAAAATGTGGATGAGAAGCTTTTTTTTTCTTGTCGTTGGGCAGAGATGAAATGGAGTGCAATAATGTTTGGATGTGTCTTATAAACTCCACTGTGCCGTAAGAGATGAGTTAACACTTCACTTTGCACTTCCTACACATGCTGGTGACCCTCCAGCAGGAAGCTCCAGGCCAAAGCATTAGGCCACTGCTAGAGGATGTACCACGTGATGAGTTGGCATCCAGCCCCGCCACCTGACCGCTTCTCCTGGACTTTGCTCCTCAGGGCATAGTCATGGACCACGCTCATCAGTATCACCTGAACAGCTCACTAAGAATGCAGATTCCCAGACCAACCTCAGAAGTATGACCCAGGAACCTAACTCTTAACCAGCACCCCAAGCTTCTCAGGCGATTCTGATAAACCCTGAAGTATAAGAAGACTAGACCCAACAGTGCTCAGAGCAATGTATTTAGCTCACGCATTTATTCCACAAACAGTACCTGGTCACCTGTCTCTTGCTAGGGGCTACTTGTGGGAACAAAGTCTTTGGGAGCAGGGGAGATATGCAAGTGAATATCTCACTCTGATGCCAAGTATCTAACGAAGACATAGCCAACCCTGAAGTCAGCAGGCCACGTGATGGGCCAAGCGATGAGGAGATGGCTGGCTTCCGGTTCATTTCCTCCTCTGGTGGGCACAGCTCTGCGCACACAGTGTCTTAGTTATTTCTTACCAGAACCCTGAGAGGTAAAGAAGGACAATGAGGCTCCTTGAGGTCTGGTAACTTGCCAGGATCCTGTGACATCAGTGGTGTGTTAGTAAAAGTTCAGTCACAGGGTAAGATGGGAGCCCTGATCTGCACACCCTCCCCCTGGGATCTTTTTTTTTTTTTTCTAAGATTTATTTATTTTTGCCTGCACTCCGTCTTCGTTGCTGCACACGGGCTTTTTCTAGCTGTGCCGAGTGGGGGCCCTTCTCCAGTTGCAGTGTACCGGCCTCCCACTGTGGTGGCCTCTCTCATTGCAGCCTGTGAGCTCCAGAGTGCAGGGTCTGTAGTTGTGGTGCTCGGGCCCAGCTGCCCCTCGACATGTGCAATCTTCCCGGAGCAGGGCTTGAACCTGCATCTCCTGCACTGGCAGGCGGATTCTTAGCCGCTGGATCACCCAGGAAGCCCTCCACCTGGGGCCCGGACAGAAAGAGAGCAGGGCCACAGCTGGGGCATGCTTCCCGGAGGAGGAGATGGGAGCCTGCTTGCTCAGAGTGCTCAGGGTCTCCACCAAGCCACACCAGCCACCCTCCTGCCCTTTTTCTGAAGGTTTCCTGCAGGGTGTGTCATTCAGGTCCTTCGCAGACTGGAACCAGCTGCCCCACCAGACCCACAGCACATGGTGTGTGGGCTGGCAGAGGGCCACAGGGGAGCCTGGGCTGGGAGTGCTGAGTTATCAGCCACCCCAGGGCTCTGCTGAGACTGGCTTTGGACAGGCAGAGCCATCCATCCACCTGTGAGCACTCAGGGCCAGATAAAGGCCTCTCTGGACTAGGGGGTGTCTCAGCATCACCCCAGTAGGCTTGAGGATGCGGCTGAAGCCCAGGCTGAAGGGCGGTGGGAAGACAGCCCCGTGAACCAAGCGCCCCCAGGAGTGTAGCTGCTGCCCTGGGGACAGGCTGGGGGGACCCTGGGAGACATCAGGGGCCAGGGCCTTGATCACAGAGGTTGGAGAGAGGTGTGTTCCTTCCCATTTCAGCAAACAGAGCTCCTGCCGCTCAGCCCACAGAGGGAGAAACTTCAGCACTGCGAGGCTCCGAGGGACAGGTGGGGCAGGACCTCCCCGTCCACGTCTGGCCAGGCTAGCTCTGGGGCTCGGATGGGTAGCCCTGAGCCATGAAGGTGCCCAGACATCCCTCCCTTTTCTCGGGCAGACTTCCTTGACTCAGCCTGTCTTTGACACACATTCAGGGAGGATTGGGGAGTGGGGGTGGGAGACAGGAAGCTACCAAGAGCCAATCACCCCGCACCGGAGCCTTCAGGGCTGGTTCTTTCTGAGTGTGTGTGCGCGCGCGCTCGCGCGCCTCAGCGGGGAATTTCTGTGATAGAAGCAGCCAGATTCTGGAGTGAGCCAGACGAGAGGAGAGGGAAGAACAAGAGGGGAGGAGAAATCTGGTGAGGGGTGCGAGAGACAGACGGAGAGAACAGCAGTGGGTGAGAAAGAAAGCACAGCAGAGGGGAGAGAGAGAGAAAGTGGAGAGGAAGGCAGAGAGGAAGAGCGAGGAGAGCGAGCAGCGGAGAGACGGGAGGCAGAGAAGGCAAGGTTGCAGGAGGGGCCGCGGAGACCGAGACGGAGCGCGGAGGGATGGGGTGAGAGGCGGCCGCCGGCGCCCGCAGCCCGGGATCCGAGGGCGCGCAAAGCTCCGGGTTCGGCGGCGCACGGGCGCTTGCCCGGGAGGTGGCGCCGGGCTCCGGGGCGGCCGCGCGCCCTCTCCGGGGGGCGGGGGACTGGGGGAGCCATGGCGGCGGGGACCGGGGGGCGCGGGGCGGCGGCGCGGCCGCCGAGGGGCTGAGCCGGCGGCGGGCTGCGCCATGGCGGCGCGGGGCGGCGGGCCCTGAGCGCCAGCGGCGGGCGCGCACCATGAACTCGTGGGACGCGGGCCTGGCGGGGCTGCTGGTGGGCACGATGGGCGTCTCGCTGCTGTCCAACGCGCTGGTGCTGCTCTGCCTGGTGCGCAGCGCCGACATCCGCCGCCAGGCGCCGGCGCTCTTCACCCTGAACCTCACGTGCGGCAACCTGCTGTGCACCGTGGTCAACATGCCGCTCACGCTGGCAGGCGTCGTGGCGCAGCGGCCGCCGGCTGGGGACCGCCTGTGCCGCCTAGCCGCCTTCCTCGACACCTTTCTGACCGCCAACTCCATGCTCAGCATGGCCGCGCTCAGCATCGACCGCTGGGTGGCCGTGGTCTTCCCGCTGAGCTACCGCGCCAAGATGCGCCTCCGCGACGCCGCGCTCATGGTGGCCTACACGTGGCTGCACGCGCTCACCTTCCCGGCCGCCGCGCTCGCCCTGTCCTGGCTCGGCTTCCACCAGCTCTACGCGTCCTGCACGCTCTGCAGCCGGCGGCCCGACGAGCGCCTGCGCTTCGCCGTCTTCACGGGCGCCTTCCACGCGCTGAGCTTCCTGCTCTCCTTCGTCGTGCTCTGCTGCACGTACTGCAAGGTGCTCAAGGTGGCCCGCTTCCACTGCAAGCGCATCGACGTGATCACCATGCAGACGCTCGTGCTGCTGGTGGACATCCACCCCAGGTGAGGGCGCGGGGCGGGGCACTCGGTGGAGGAGTGGGGTGGGAGCTTTGTCGGGGAAAGGGGGTCCTTGACTCCCCCCACGCTCCATCGTGCAGCTTTGGGCAAGCTCCTTTAACACCGAGCCTCTGTGTCCTGTTTGGAAAACTGAGGTAGGAGAAAAGGGGCAACGTTTTGGGTCTCAAGACAGGTGCTTAGAGCATCAACCAAGCAGGACCTCCCCAAAGGTGGGTGCGATATGAATGTATACAGTCCACGACTCTTGGGGATGGAAACCGCAGAGAATCGGGACTTTGCCGGACTTCTTTGGCATGTGTAGTGTTCACTTTAAGTAACAGCATATACGGGAAGGCAGTGATCTCTGTTCACTGCTGAAGGCCTTTGCATGGCTCCCATCAGGCCCTGAGAGCCTGGCCGGGATGCTTGGGGTGCTGCTCAGAGCTCTTCAGACAGCAGCGTGCCGCTCTGCCGGCTCTTTCCTTTCTCTGGTGCCTGGCACTGCTTCTGTCTCCTGCTCGTGTGTGTGTGCGCGCGCGCGTGCAATAGAAAGAGAGAGAGGGAAGGGGAGAGAGAGTGAGTCCTGGGCGGCCCCTTCCTCTGTGGTCCTTAAAGGAGCCTCTGAAGGGCTATGGCGGGGTGAGGGGGGTCCTCCTGCCCCCCCCCAGACAGCACCCTCTGGTGTCCCCTGGACTTGGAGTCCCTGCAGAGGGAGGGTGTCATCCTGAGACTCCCATGGTGAAACCTGCCCACCCACCTCCATTCTCCCCTGGCTGCTGTTTCTCAGGAAGGCAGCTCGGGGTGGGCAGTACGGGTTAGGGTGCCTCCATCTCCCCACCCCGACCCCAGGAAGTCTTACCATCCTCCCTACCCCTGCCCCCCAGCCCCTCAGGGACAGAAGGCGGAAAGACTCAGCTGAGCTGTCCTGAGAGCACCTTGGCTTTCCTTACGAGGAGAGGGGAGTGAGGAGGGGGACTGCTGCTGGGTCCCTGTTCTATAGACTCTGCTATTTTATGTCCTGATGCTCTGGACCCTTGAAAGGCGGTTTTGGTGTCAAGATGGCATGAAAAGTGAGGCAGGCAGAGAGGACCGGTGCATGGGAGGCCAGGGGCCAGGGAGGGAGCTCTGTCCTCAGGGTGCGAATGCCTCCAGGGCCAGGGAGAAGCAAGCTCCTAGGTGAGGGGAGGGGAGTCAGTCTGACCAAAGGCTCCTTCAGTTCTGAGTTATTTTGCGCATGAGCAAAAAACAAAGAGAAAACCTTGAGCTTCATGCTGTCTGGACACAGAAGGGCATGTAAGCCTGTGCTCCCCACTCCCCTCAGATGGTCCTTCCAGATTACACGCCGGCCCAGAGCTTCTAGTTGCAGAATCTTCCTCCCAGAATCATGTACACTACGTCCATTGTGAAAGACACCAGGGCGTGTGAACCATGTATGACAATGTGTGAGCTCCACACACACAGGCTTACATGCTCGTATTTCAGCTGCCTGTGTAACGGACCACAGGTGTGCACCGACACAAAGGCTCGCCCTGCCTCGTGGCACGTGGCCGTGCATGGGTCAGTATCACCTAAGGATCCCCTTCCCATCACCCTGGGGTGAGAGGACCTCCCTTGAGAAGGTGCGTCTTCTCTAGGACATTCACGGGGAGCACTCTAGAAGCTGTAGGCAGTGTTATTGAACTCCCGGCACTTGAACGAGTGAGCCCACTCGTCAAGAACCTAACAGGGGAGGAGGGAATCAGCTGGGAAAGGAATCAGTTCTTATTTAGACCAGTACAAACCCCATCACCTCTCTCCCTTCAACTTCCAGAACAGGATGATGGTGGGTCCTTTTCAGCCCTTTTAAGATACTACTCAGTCATGTCCACCTCTTTGTGACCCCATGGACTGTAGCCCACCAAGCTCCTCTGTCCATGAAATTTTCCAGGCAAGAATACTGGAGTGGGTTGCCATTTCCTCCTCCAGGGAAATCTTCCCGACCCAAGGATCGAACCTGCATCTCTTGCATCTCCTGCATTGGCCGGCAGATTCTTTACCACTGTGCCACCTGGGTGGGCTCCAATTTTGCAGATGTCTAATGGCCTCCAGGTCAGACACCATGGAAAGAGCTCCTGGGGGAGTCAGGAGAAGAGGCAGCTGCTCTGCTGGCCGCTGGGCCTCTCTTCCCTCCTCCGCGCCGCCCCCCCCCACCCCGGCAGGGGGATGCTCGTCACTTCTGAGCCCCAGGAAGCCCCAAGGAAACCCTCTCCCCAGAGCCCTGGGGTCCTGCAGGGCCAAGGAGCAAGAGCAGCCTTCAGTAGGGAGAGGAAGGGCTTCTGGGGGATGGTGGGGGGGGGGATTGCCTTGTGCTGATTCCAACAGGCCCCGCTGGCGGAGGCTGGTCGGAGGTTGCAGAGGAGTGGGCGGGCGCGACAGCCCTGTCCCTTCAGTGGCCACAGCCTGCCCTTTTCTATGGGGTCCACTCCCAGAGGGACAGCGTGAGCGCTGGCCTCACAGGAGGGCACTGGCTCTTGGACAGTGGATCCTCAGGCTTGTTTTTTGGAGGCTCCAAACTCATCCTCCCCACAAGTGAGAAACGGCACAGTTAGCTCTGGGGTAGCGGGGAAGGAGGCTGCCCCTAGGCCCCCCGAACCTCCGGCACTAAGGCTTCAGGCAGCTTCCAGGGCCAGTTGGTGCCAGGAGCTGGGGGAGTCCAGTCCCGATCAGTAGAAGTCAGACTTCCTTGTCCAGGGTGGCAAGTCACGGTGCGTTTGTTCACTGGAAGATTCCCTTCACAGCCACCGCCCTGCTGGCCTCCTGGGACTTAATTTTGAGTTTTCCCTGAGGCCCAGGGTGGCATTTGTCAGGAAGCTCCCGAGGGATGCTGGCTCTTCCTGCAGAACATTTGACAGGGAGAATGACAGGCTGGATTCCTCTGCTTCAGCACCACCGCAAGGTCAGGGACTCTCAGCTCTAAGTTGAATCAGGGACCCTGAGAGACCCTCCCTTCTCCCATCTTTCTGGAGTGGTCTCTCGGGTTACTGCAGGCACAAAGGAACTGGGAATTACTAAGTTTTTACCCACCTGGGCTCTAACCAGTCAGTCTACTGGCTTCAGTTCTCCCAGATCACAACTTGGAACCAATTATAGTCAGATCCTGTCGCTGGTGCCCTCAGGGACGCGGATGGGGAGCCCTGACGGGGAGCCTTATTGGGGGCCCCTGCATGGGGACCCCTGGTGTTGATGTCGCAGCCCTGCTCTCTGCGTCCAGCTGAGGGCGCCACTCGCCGGCACAGGTTCATGACTTCAGACTGGACCTTTGGTGAAACATACGCATGCTTGTGATCAAGGGCTACAGGGTGAGAGCTGAGCCAGAGGGTCTCAGAACTGTGCAAAGCCAGATGGAAGGGCCTTCCCTGTGCTGTTGATTTTGTAGATGAAGAAGTTGCGGCCCTCAGGGAAGAGGGGGCACTTGCCATATTTAACAGATCTAGATTGTGGCTCCACCTGGATCTGCCCCCAAGTTTTATGGATTATGTGGCAATAGTGCAAATGGAGTTTCACAAGCCATCTACATGAATACTGAGAATTTCAATAAATTCAACTTCAGTTCAGTTCAGCTCAGTTGCTCAGTCGTGTCTGACTCTTTGCAACCCCATGGACTGTAGCACCCCAGTCCTCCCTGTCCATCACCAACTCCTGGAGTTTACTCAAACTCATGTCCATTGAGTCGGTGATGCCATCCAACCATCTCGTCCTCTGTCATCCCCTTCTCCTCCCACCCTCAATCTTTCCCAGCATCAGGGTCTTTTCCAATGAGTCAGTTCTTTGCATCAGGTGGCCAAAGTATTGGAGTTTCAGCTTCAGCATCAGTCCTTCCAATGAACACCCAGGACTGATCTCCTTTATGATGGACTGGTTGGATCTCCTTGCAGTCCAAGGGGCTCTCAAGAGTCTTCTCCAACACCACAGTTCAAAAGCATCAAGTCTATGGCACTTACAAACTGTTAAATGAAAGATATTCTAGCCTTCTGCCTTGAGAAGTATGCATTTATAACGCTTTGCAAGGCTGGGTTTAAACTGAGGGTTCTCAGGTTCCTCGGACGTGGTGGGGAGAGCAGAACTGGCTTTGTGCACACAGCCCGCCTGCCTCGTCTCCCAGCCTGGCTCCCCCAGCACAGAAAGGGGCCTCCGGTGTACAAGGTGGACACTGCAAGATCTGTGTCCACATGTTGCTCACAGATGTCATGTCTCTGGTCTCCAGCCGAGCACAGAGGTGGCACAGTCCACCCTTAGGAGGAGGGGCCCAAGGATGATGCCTGCACACCTCCAGGAAGCAGGACCAGGGCGTTTGGGCAAAAAATTCCATGTCCCTAGGGCTTGGTCTGGGCTTGCCAGGTGGCACAAGTGGTAAAGAACCCACTTGCCCATGCAGGAGACACAAGAGACTTGGGTTCGATCCCTGGGTTGGGAAGATCCCCTGGAGGAGGGCATGGCAACCCACCCCAGTATAATTGCCTGGAGAATCTCATGGACAGAGGAGTCTGGTGGGATACTGTCCACAGAGTTGCAAATAGTGGGGCATGACTGAAGTGACTTAGCACATACACACACACACACACACACACACACACACACACACACACAGAGCTTGGTCTAGGATGGAGCATGTGGGTTCTGAGTGTGCCCATCCCCTTAGCCCTGAACTCCTCACTTCCTGGGCAGGCCTGGGTCCCTCAGTATCCAGGGCCCAGGACAGGCCCCCACTTTTCAGGTCTCAGGGCAGGACTGCTCACACCAGTCCTGACCCCAAACTCGAGGCTTTTCTCCAGGTCAGTCAACCTGTTTCCTGGCCTTTTGTTTCATTTTCCTAAAAGCCGGAAGGCAAATCCCGATGTCTCTCTGAGTCCTGGGCCAGCTACTGTCCTCTGTGCGTCAGTCAGGACCCACGCCCCACAATGTTTTAGCCACAGTCACCTCATGTACTGACTTTTCAGATATCCCCAGGATAATCCATCCCTCTGCCCCATTCCTGAAGCCTCCTGGGGAACATGTCTTTGACCTCACATGTCACCAGGAGAGCCCATCTCCTTTTGGCTCAAGGGAATGCTGTGTCTTGTCACAGCCTTTGGAACCAACTTCGCCCCCCTGCTCCGCCCTACCCGACACACACACACACACACACACACACACACACACTGGCGCTGCGCTTGCACTCTGGGCCAACAAACCTGGCCAAGACAGCTTCTGGCCTCTCAGCCTCTGCACCGCATGGGAGCCCAGACTCAAGCTCAGATCTTACCTGGCAATAGTCGCTAGTCGCTGTGTGCTCTCTCTCATAAATATAGGAAGAGAAATTTTGCAGTGGGAGGGAGTTTGGGGGTTCAAGGTAGTGCTGGGCCATAGTCATTGTCTCATAGATATATACTGAATGAATAATACTTAGGATCCACACTGAATGAGCTCTGACTCTGAGCAAGCACTGTCTTAGCTCCTTCCGGGCTGTTTACTTAGTTAAACTCAATAGGATCCTGCCACACAGGTACTTGCATTGTCCCCATTTTAGAAATGAAGAGGCTGATGCACAAAGAGCTGTGTAACTTGCCTAAAGCCACACAACAGGTCAGTACAAGAAGCATAGACTTAAGCCCAGAGGTCTGGCTCTGGCGCTGCTTGTGTGCTGACCTCTCAGTATCAACCAGAGAGGACTCTCGGCCATGGAAGGGTTCACAGCTTGACATTCTATTGATAAGCCTTGCTTTGTCTGAAAGGCTCAAGATTCTGAACTCTCAGCTTTGAAAAAATCTGTGCTAGAGCAGACTTCTACTATCATCTCTTTTGATAAGGTCACTTTAAAATGATTGAGTATTAATTTTCTTAAGGGTTGTTCATTAATTCAAATGGCATACTCTTGTTACGTTTTTCTGGGTACAAGATGTTGAGCTTCGTAGTGTGGGAACCCAGAAAAGGAATGTGTCTGCGGAGTGCCTGCTGTTTAATCTTTCTCTCCTGTACAAAGCTTTGCAGGAACAGATAAAATGAATTCCCCACAGGTTTTTACAATGAAGAGTGACCTTGATCACGCTAGCCTCTGAAGGGTCTGTTTTATTCCTCGGAGAGTCCCTGAGATGTTTCTGTTTATCCTTTGAGGACCTTCAAAGCTTTAATGAATGTCTGTCTTTAAATATTCTTCAAGGCTCAGGGGCAGGATTGTCTGCTGTGGTGGGAGGAAGAGATGCTGCTCTTGGGGAGACAGTTGGGTCCTCAGACCCTCAGCAGGAACCCAAGTGCCCCCTCAGGGGTGGGGTTGGGGGGCAGAGGAAGCTTCTCCCTCCTCCAGAGCTGGGTAGCAGGTGAGTCCCTTCTATCTCTGCTAAGTGGATGCTCTAGCTATAGGCCTAACTGTGAAATCCACCTCTGATAAATGAGGAACTGGACTCAGAGAGGTTGAGTGACTTCCCTGAGGCCACACAGCTGTGAGGGCACAGCTGGGACTAGGACACATGGCCAGAGCTTCCTCACTGATCAGGGTTACTCTACAATGTAGAGTACTGGAGAAATGGAAAATATGGTTGGAGGTCACACCCCGGAAGAGGGCCAGCTTCCAGTGTTACCACCAGCTTCTCTGGTGCCCCTTGATGAGTCATTTACCGAATGACTTTGATCCTCACGTTCAAGGAGATGTGCAGAATCCTATGCTCCTTCCAGTGGGGGAGTGTACTGCGATGACTCAGGACTCCCAGCTCACACCCCACACCTCCTGCCATTCCTACGCTGATCGTACTGAGAGTTTTGATTGACGGATTTCATTATTAAAACAAGCGGTGTTGTAAAGAATGTACCAGACACGCCGCAAGGGTGACTGTTATTCTGATTTGCCTGGGACTGAGGGCTCCCAGGATGTGTGACTTTGAGCCTGAAAATCAAGACCGTCTCAGGCAAACCAAGACGGGCTGATCACCTCACTGCACCCAGATGTCCAGGGTGGGGACCCGTGCCTTCTCTCCATGCCCACTTGTATCTGCACAAGTCACAAGAGCCAGAGGTCTTTGTAAGAAGATGCTACAGACACCCAGGTGTAAATGGAAAGTGAAAAGATTTACGATGACTCTTGCTGTGTGACTTTAGGCAAAATTGCTCTTCTGTTCTCTGCCTTCTTGGTTGTATGCTTCAGATTTTCTGAATGAGGTGACGTACACACATCCCCAGGGAGGTGTAATGACCCCAGGGAGTTGGCAGGTGACATTCAGAGTCAGATGACCTGGGTTCAACTACGGCTATCATGTAGGGAGACCAACCATCCTGGGTTGCCTGAGACGGAGAGTGGTCCTCAGATGTGGGATCCTCGGTCTGAAAACTGGACAGTCCTGTGTAAACCATCCAGGCTGCAGGACTTTCAGTACTAAACCTGGGACGGTCCTGATTGCCCGGGGCAAGTTGGTCACCCCACTGCTGCCCTTCTCCCAATCATTGTGCAATCTTGAGCAAGTTACTTAACTTCTCTGTGCCTCTGTCTCATCTGAAAAAGTGAAGATTACAGTTTTATCAGTCCTAATCTTATAGGATTGGGATTCCCTGGTGGTTCAGATGGTAAAGTGTCTGCCCGCAATGCAGGAGACCTGGGTTCGATCCCTAGTTCGGGAAGATCCCCTGGAGAAGGAAATGGCAACCGACTCCAGTACTCTTGCCTAGAAAATTCCAAGGATGGAGGAGCCTGGTGGGCTGCAGTCCATGGGGTCGCAAAGAGTCAGACATGACTGAGTAACTTACTATCTTACAGAGATGTGAGTATCAAATCAATGAATGCAAATGGACCCCTATCACAGTATCTAAAGTGGTGTATATATTAAATTAAGAAATCAAGAAATGTGGGTGGCTATTGATATGAGTGATTAGAAATTAATTCATGATGTTAGTCATGAGTAATACATTTCAGCCAGTATGAAATCTGTCTGTACTGGGCCAGACTCCAGTTCTCAACTTTCTAAATTCCTGGAAGGATACAGTCAAGGGAGGGAAAAAAATTCTGCAGGAATTTTAGGGGACCAGTCCAAACTAACATGGAATTGTCCATCTGTGACCAGAAATCTGACAAAGAAGAGCTGTGATTAATTAGTAGAATGTTGGTTCTTGTGGAGGGAAGGGGAGGCTGCCTTTGCGCCCATGCTGCTCACGAGCCTGGCTCATGAACGTCCTCCCCACTCCTGGCCTTCATTGAACAGACTGACCTAGTTTGGTGTCAGGTCACTGCAGCCTGGCTTCCCAGGAGGCTCAGTAGTAAAGAATCTTCTTGCCAATGCAGGAGACACAGGCGATGCAAGACTGGGTTCAAGCTAAGGGTTCTCAGGCTCCTCAGACGTGGTAGGGAGAGCAGAACTGGCCTTGTACATACAGCCCGCCTGCCTTGTCTCCCAGCCTGGCTCCCCCAGCACAGAAAGGGGCCTCCGGTGTACAAGGTGGACACTGCAGGATCTGCGTCCACATGTCGCTCGCAGATGTCATGTCTCTGGTCTCCAGCCGAGCACAGAGGTGGCACAGTCCACCCTTAGGAGGATGGGGCCAAGGATGATGCCTGCACACCTTCTGGAAGCAGGACCAGGGCGTTTGGGCAAAAAATTCCATGTCCCGCTTCCCTGGTGGCTCAGAGGTTAAAGCGTCTGCCTCCAATTCGGGAGACTTGGGTTTGATCCCTGGGTTGGGAAGATTCCTTGGAGAAGGAAATGGCAACCCACTCCAGTACTCTTGCCTGGAGAATCCCATGGACGGAGGAGCCTGGTAGGCTACAGTCCACAGGGTTGCAAAGAGTCGGACACGACTGAGCGACTTCACCTTCACCAGAGCTTGGTCTGGGCTTGCCAGGTGGCGCTAGTGGTAAAGAACCAGCTTGCCAATGCAGGAGACACAAGAGACCTGGGTTGGGAAGATCCCCTGGAGAAGGAAATGGCACCCCACTCCAGTATTCTTGCCTGAAGTATCCCATGGACAGAGGAGTCTGGTGGCTACAGTCCGTGGGGCTGCAAAGAGTCAGACACAACTGAGAGACTGATCATGCACGCGTGCATGCACTCTGCAGCCCTGCCTGACTTCTGCCAAGTTACCTTCACTCCTGGATGACTCTGTCCACAGTCTTCCTCCCCGTTCATTTCTGCAATCATGTCATTTATTTTAATGTATGCCTGTGGCCGATTCATACTAATGTATGGCAGAAGCCATCACAATATTGTAATTATCCTCCAATTAAAATAAATCAATATATTTTTAATTGTCAAAAAAAATAAGTAAACAGTAGAAACACATGGCCACGTTGGGTCCTGTGATCTGGAGGACGTGACGCCTCGCTTGTGGAGATGGACAGCCCGGATGTTGCTTGTTCATTTTGCTGAGGCTGCAGGAAAGGGGTTGCAAGAACCGCTGCTCCCAGCCAGCCTGAGATGGCAGTTCTCGAAAGGCGGGGAGCAGAGCGGAGTCAGGAACAGGGTGTGGTTAGAGGTGCAGGTGGGCATCCTCAGAGCTGTGTCCCCGATTCTCCAGGGACTTAATGGTCCTGTAGCTTCACCAAGCTTCATCTCTGAAGGAATCAACTAACTTCTTCAAACACCAGTTCAGTTCAGTCGCTCAGTCGTGTCTGACTCTTTGCAACCCCATGAATTGCAGCACGCCAGGCCTCCCTCTCCATCACCAACTCCCGGAGTTCACTCAGACTCGTGTCCATTGAGTCAGTGATGCCATCCAGCCATCTCATCCTCGGTCGTGCCCTTCTCCTCCTGCCCCCAATCCCTCCCAGCATCAAAGTCTTTTCCAATGAGTCAACTCTTCGCATGAGGTGGCCAAAGTACTGGAGTTTCAGTCACCTGATAAAGTGATGTCTGTCGCCCTGGGCTGGCTGGGGCTTTGGGGTGGAAGAAATAGGGCTGAAGGTGTGGAGGAAAGGAAGCCTGGGCCACAGTGCACACAGAGTCCGGGCTGCCGCAGCTGGAGGGTACCTGCCTCCAGTCACCCAGACATGCGTTCAAGTTCTGCAACCGCTTACCAGCTGAGCAAATCATTTGGCCTCAGTGAACTCAGGGTCTTCATTGTAAGGCAGGACAAGTAGCACCTAGCAGGATCAAAAGATAAAGAATTAGAGATAAGAATTAGGTAAGGGAAAGGTAAGAACTAGAGACACTACCTAGGGAGTGTGTTTATTTGCACTTGCTTGGGCACTGTGCTAATTGCTTTGTATGCTTCAGGCATTTAATTCTCAAAGCAGCCTTTTGCAGCACTTTATTCTATGTCATTTCTTTTTTTTTAATTGGAGAACAATTGCTTTACAATGTTGTGTCAATTTCTGTTGTACAACGGAGTGAATCAGCTATACGCGTACAGAAATCCCCTCCCTCCGGCGCCTCCCTCCCACCCCACCCCCCATCTCGCCCTCTAGGTCATCACAGAGCACCAAGCTGAGGTACCCCTGTTGTACAGAAGCTTCCCACTAGCTTATCTGTTTTGCACATGATAGTGTATACATGGACTTCCCTGGTGGCTCAGATGGTAAAGCATCTGCCTATAAGGCGGCAGACCTGGGTTCAATCCCTGGGTCGGGAAGCTCCCCTGGAGAAGGAAATGGCAACCCACTCCAGTATTCTTGCCTGGAGAATCCCATGGACGGAGGAGCCTGGTGGGCTACAGTCCAGGGGGTTGCAAAGAGCCGGACACGACTGAGCCACTTCACTTTCACTTCAGTGTATACGTCAGTCCTGATCTCCCAGTTGGTCCACCCTCCCCTTGCCCCTGTGTGCAGAGTTCTGTTGTATTACTCTCCATATTTTACAGATGATGACCCAGTGATGTCAGACAAAGTACCCCAGGTCACGTGCTTACGGCCTAGTTGAGCTCGGGTCTCTCTGGCTCCATGGTCAAGTTCTTGCTCTCGCAGCCACCACCTGCATGCACGATAGTGAGTCCCTGTGACTGGCCGGCCCGCCCCGTGACTCACCTCCTCCCTCTCTTGTGCGCAGTGTGCGGGAACGCTGTCTGGAGGAGCAGAAGAGGAGGCGGCAGCGAGCCACCAAGAAGATCAGCACCTTCATAGGCACCTTCCTCGTGTGCTTTGCACCCTACGTGATCACCAGGTGAGCTTGACCGGCGGGCCCAGAGCTTGGGGCAGGTGGGGTTGGGTGCGGGGCTCCAGAGAGCCGTGCCGGCCCACGTGGCCTTAAGCTATGGCGGGCCTCACTTGGCCACGTGTTTTCCAGAGGGTGGATCGGAGGATGAGAAAGAACTTGACAGATGAGGGAGAAGGAGGCCGTATGCTTTTGCTTTTCAGCCTCAGATTCTTCTGGATTAAACTTAGGACTGAAAGGTGGTGAGACTCCCCACTTGATTGCAAAGCACATCATTCTAATATTCAGTCCCCAAACCCAGGAAGCTCTAAAGGAGGAGACAAGGGAGGAGAGATAGGGGAGAGCAGCCTGCAGGGCGTGGGTTCTTGCTGCCCACCGAGTGCTGGAGAGCCCCCCCTGGAATCCCCAGCCCAGACACCATGATCAGCAGGTGCCACCTGCCCAGGGCGCAGGGAGCATGCTCCATGCCCAGCCAGACAGGCCCACTCATCCACAGCTCCAGGATCTGCCGCTGTGAGTCCAGGCATTGTGGCTTGTCACGTTCTCTCCCTGTCCCCACCCCCCATGCCAGCCAAGGTTGCAGTACAATGGCCTCAGGGCTGTACATTCCAGAAGCCAACCTCCTCCAACTACAGAACTTTCCTTACATGTTGTAACCAGAAAAAAAAAAAAAGTATTAACCACTCAGTTTTGCTCACTGGAGAGGAAACACCCCTGCAGACACAAATTTGTATCCAGAATGACTTAACTATTTAGGCAGATGAAAACAGAAAGGATTTTGATATTCTATTGGAAACTGGATGTTGAGCCTGGGAAGTAGGAGCTGTGCAGGGTTTTGTGTGCGTGTGTGTGTGTGTGTTTGTGTGTGTGTGTGTGAAATAGAGAGCATATGGCCCATCCCCCAGCAACCTTCAGCCTCCCTTCAGCATCCCCAGAATCCCTCAGTATCCACTTGCACCCCCAGTATCTCTCAGCATCCTCAGCAACCACCAGCATCCCTCAGCACCCATATCCTCCAATATCTCTCAGCATCCCCCAGCATCCTCCTGCATCTCCCAGCATCGCTCAGCATCCCCCAGCATCTCTCAGCATCTTCAGTATCCCCCAGCATCTTCAGTATCCCCCAGCATCCCTCATCATCCCCCAGCATCCCTAGAATCCCTCATCATCCCCCAGCATCCCCAAGCATCCTCCTGCATCCCCCAGCATCTCTCAGCATCCCCAGTATCCCCCAACATCCCTCAACATCCCGCAGCATCCCTCAGCACCCCCATTGTCCCCCAGCACCTTCCTGCATCCTCAGGTGTCCAGGACCTGGAAAGGATGTCCTGCCTCACCATCCTCCAGAGAGGGGTGGCCCTCCAGGGAGGAGAGGCTCACTGTGCCCAAGCCCCTCTGTCTCTCCCTGTCGCTCCTCACACTGAGCTGAAGCCTGGCTCCCCATAGTTCCACCCATGCTCCCAATCCTGCTTTTTGCAGTCCAGGAGGACATCTGTCCTGGGGGCCCTGCTGATGGGCAGTGAGCCGGTCTTCCCCTCAGCAGCACCTGTCTTCTCTTCTCCAGACAGCACAAGCCCAGAGCATCTCTCACTGTCATTTCCTGTGGTAGCCACGCCCTCTGGGGGAAGGCTGGTGGGCTTACCTCTCACTTTAAACGCAGGGTGTCAGGCTGTCTGCAGATCTCTGTATGAGTCTGTCCTGAGCAGAGCAGATCCATCAGTTCTACCTTCTAGAACTACCCACGAGACCTCAGCCCTCCTGACAGTCTGTGCTGTGGGTGGGGGTGTCCTGTGCATCGTGAGATGTTGGCAGCCCCTCTGTCTTCTACCACTGCCCACCAGCAGCGCCTCTCCCCTCCCACTCCCCACTTTTGACAGCTAGAAATGTCCCCAGACACTGACAGATCTAGGCAACCTGGGGACCAGAACCACCCCTGGGTGGGAGCCCCAGTGTAGGTCTGCCATGCCTAGCGAGAACGTCAGAACTTGCAGAGATGCGGTTTCTGTGGGACAGGAAGCCCAGACAGTAACAGGAGAATGGGTTTCAGTTGCTCTCTGAGGGTGGGCTGCAGAGTTTGTCAGCCTGGGCTCTGGAGTTCAAACTCCAGCTCCTTTGCTTCCTGCTTGCTGTGTGACCTTGGGCCAGTGATACTGCCTCTCTGAGCTTCCAACCTGTCGTCTATAACCCAGAAGTGAGCAGTGCCTGCCCCTTAGGGTTGTTGTAAGCGTTTAAGGGCTTCAAGCCCGGGGAGCATGTGTGTGTCATGGGCTTGGTCTGGACGCATCCACCCTCCCTCCCCTACGTACCGCACCAGCCACGGTGCCTGGCCTGGGACTGGCTGGCGTGTGAGCTAAAGGGGCCTAGATAGAGGGGGGAGAGATGAATCAGGAAAGGAGGGCAAGCGGACACCCCTTCTCTTAGCTCCCACAGTAAAGGGGACTTATGGGCTAATGAGGTGAACTTGAACCCTGAGAGGACAATAGGTAATTCAGCTCCAAATTTAAGCTATTGGATTTTTCCCTGGCTTAATCGCATTTCCCCACAAAATTTTCCTTTTTTCTGATTATAGCTTGCTTCCCTCTAATGGTGCCCAGAAAAAAAAAAAAAACTGTTTCAGTGAAATTGACGGTCGGTTCACAACTCAATATGTTCTCTCCAAATGGACATGGTGCATTTGGACTTTTAAAAAACACTCATAAAACTGTTCATCTTTTGTGGGGACAGATGGCAACTTACAGGGGGAGGAAAAGAGATGGTTAGGAAACCTCTGCGAAACCCTCCCCCACCCCCACTGCCACCACCCCATCCAGCCACTACCTTGACTTTCCTGTGTGTGCAAAGGAACCATCCTAAACCAAGCTCAGAAAACATGCAAGGTTAGCTCAGTCGCGTCTGACTCTGCTACCCCATGAACCGCAGCACACCAGGTTTCCCTGTCCATCACCAACTCCCAGAGTTTACGCAAACTCATAGAGTCGGTGATGCCATCCAACCATCTCATCCTCTGTCATCCCCTTCTCCTCCTGCCTTCAATCTTTCCAAGCATGAGGGTCTTTTACAATGAGTCAGCTCTTCGCATCAGGTGGAAAGGCTGAAAGTATTGGAGTTTCAGCTTCAGCATCAGTCCTTCCAATGAATATTCAGGACTGATTTCCTTTAGGATAGGCTGATTGGATCTCCTTGCAGTTCAAGGGACTCTCAAGCGTCTTCTCCAACACCACAGTTCAAAAGCATCAATTCTTCGGCACTCAGCTTTCTTTATGGTCCAACTCTCACATCCATAAATGACCACTGGCAAAGCCAAAACACGCAAACACCCCGTCATTTCATTTTGACATGCGTTTCCCCAGCACCTTCTCTGTGCAGAGCCTGAAGGACACTGGCAGGGGAGGCGTGGCCTGGTGGGGCTCTGCAGGAGACCTCCTGTGAGGGGGGCGCAACCCTGTAGATCCGCCCCTCCCACGTGGATGGAGCCCCATGACGGGGCATCTGATGGGGAAAAGTCTCAGACTTCTGAGGCAGGAGCGAGTGAAGTGGGCGTGGCTACGCAGGGGGCAATCCCAGCAGAAGGGACAGCGTGGGCCAGGTCTGGAGCCCCACAGGGGAGCCACCAGCCACGGGTCCCACTGAAATACTTGAACATGACTTGTCCAAACTGAGATGTGCCGTAGGTATGACATGCATGCTGGGTTTCCAAGACTTAGCACGACTGCACACACACATACATATATGTACATACATACACATATATGTGTCTATATATGAGATTCCTGGTGGCTCAGCAGTCAAGAATCTGACTGCAATGCAGGATACACAGGTTCTGTCCCTGGGCTGGGAAGATCCCCTGGAGAAGGAAATGGCAGCCCACTTCAGTATTCTTGCCTGAAAAATCCCCTGGTGGGCTACAATCCGCAGGGTAGCCAGAGTCAGACATGACCAGGTACTAAACCACCAATATAAGTATAGTTAAAACTTTTCATATAAATTCCATGATGAAATGGTGCTATTTTGGATATATTGAATTAAATAAGGTTTGAAGTTAACAGAACTTCACATGTTTCTTTTCACGCCCGGGGCTCACCTTCTCGTTCTGTTGGACAGTGCTGGCCTCTAGTCAGAGAATCTGGGGTCCAGGCGTGCCCGTGTTCTTACTCCCAGCTCCCTCATCCCCTTGACCTCTAGATTGTTCTTTTCTGAGCAGGAACACCTTGGTTCCTGGGATGGTCCTTCTGGCTGCACTGCCAGAGTGCTCAGAACGCCTCCTCCCCTGTCCAGCGCCCTGCTCGGCGCAGCTCGTCTAGACGGGCAAGAATGAGCAGTGGCCACATCAATGGCTTCCTCTGTGGGTCAAGTGCATCGAGGCAGGAGTCCTCGAGGGTCTGAATGAGGGGACGTCAGGTCCCAGCGCAGAGTGGCAGGCAGGCACTTTGTGGCCGGCAGATCCTCGTGGCTAAGTCTCTTGAGATGACACCCGTCTTGGAACCACCTTCCCCTGCCCACGCCCTACCCCACGCCCCACCTCCACGCCCCTTCCATGACTGAGGACAGAAGAGATTCCCATGAGGGGCCTAGTGTTTGTGGTAGCAGGGGCCCCAGGCACACCCCGGCAGGGGGGCACGTGTGAACTTGCTCATCGCGTGTGAGGGACCTTCTGCGCTCCTGCTGTGTGCTGGGTAAGTCCAGGGTCACACCTGAGCTGCACTTCCAGTGCCAGGGCAGCAGAACTGCTAAAACAGGCGAGGTGGGCTAGAATGGGGGTGGGGCAGCATTTGCCCTGACCCCCACCTCCAAGGAGCTGGACCCAAACTCTCCCATTGTACACTGAGTCAGGGCTGAGGACTGCACGCTCATTGTGGGGAGAAGTCAGCCTCTAGGAAGGAATGCATAAAATAACCCATGCAAGGCCTTCCTCAAAGTGTACCCCCCACTATCCCAGCACTGGAATCAGGACCACTCATATTTTTGGTGGCAGTTGATTCTTCTGCTGTTGTTCCCAAGCTGGTTTCCGAGTGTGTACTTAATCTACCTGGCCTCAGAAGTGAAGTCAGGCTCTGCTCTGAAATGTAGCTGAGAATTTAACTTCTTGCAAATGATTCCCCATGGAGAACTTAGAGCCATGGGTTATGGAAATGGTAGTTTCTCTAGCAGCCGCTCATCAAAGGAGAGTGAGCTGGTTGCAGGCCAGCTGGGATCCACTGCACGTGGCAAGCCAGCACAGTTGTTGAGATGGATTCTGAGGCCAGTCCTGTGAGTGACTCAGCCAGGGTTCCTGCCAGGGTCTGCCTGGAACCAAAGCCCACCCGTGGGTCCCCTTGCCCCGCATGGAGGCTTCTCCTTCCTCCCAGAGGATATAGGAAGATGCTTGGTGCCATGACCCACTCAGAACCACAAAGCTGCAGCTTCTGCGATGATTAAGGTCAAGTTGCTCGAGTGGTGTGCTTAAACCCCTCATTGAGCCGTCAATACAGATACTACTATTTCTGCTAACTCCACAAGGACAAACTCCATCTAAGCAGCCTGCCTTGCTGCTTCTCCCCCTCCGATCTTATAGGTGGAGACATGTGCAAGCCTGTGGGCTGATGTTAGATCAGCCATGGGAAACACCGGGAGCTAGCAGAATCAGAACATCAAGAAAGAGAAGGGGCTTGTGCTGTGTATGACATCTGCCCCCGATTTGAGCTGATCAGGAAGGTCCAGCTGGCGGGGAGCGGGGGGTCCCTTCTCCTTATCCCCAGTCTGTTCACATCTGCCTGATAACTGTCTCAGATCAGGAAGCACCATTCTTGGGTTAAGAACCGCTCAAGTCTTCAAATAGATCCTCAGACTTCCCTTATTGGAGGATGTGGCGTCTCTATAACCATGCATGTGTGCTAAGTTGCTTCAGTCGTGTCTCTTTGTGACCCTATGGATTGTAGCCCTCCAGGCTCCTCTGTCCATGGGACTCTCCAGGCAAGAATACTGGAGTGGGTTCCGTCTCCTTTTCCAGGGGATCTTCTCGATCCAGTTACCAAACCCTCGTCTATTATGTCTCCTGCATTGACAGGCAGTTTCTTTACCATTAGCGTCACCTGGGAAGGCCCTTTATAACCATGCCTATCACTTGTTCAACACCTATAATGTAGCCACGATATGCCAATACCTGGTACCTGATTGTACCCTCTACAGCTCTCCTTCAAGGCGAGTGCTAGAATCCCCAGTTACGGAGGGTCAGCAAGGTGAGATGAGTGGCCCATGGCCATAGCAGCAGCGACAGGCAGATCCAAGGGTTCAAGGCCAGCACCAGGCCTGTTGGCAAAAATTTAGCCCTGCGACCATGTTGCATCTCCAAAGCCTGGGGACCAGGCACTGAAAATATAGACATGTTCGTCTGCAGGCTTTTGTCCAACTTCCTAGGCACAGGCCTCTTGGCATGATCCTAAGCATAGTATCCTGTGGGTTAAAGCAGGTAGGTGAGTGAGTCCTTTCACTAGAAGCAGCAGTGTTTGCATGCAGTCACCTCTGACCTCCCACCAGACTGACAGCAGCTTGTGCGGACCTGGAGTCGGGCCCAGAGCTCATCACTACCGGCAGCTGGAGTCATCAGCAGACGCGGGTGGCCCAGCGCTGACGATGCATCCTTACCTCTCAGATTCCCGCATTGTACCAACCAACCCAAAAGCCCCTTGCGCCTGCATCTTGGGGCATGTCAGATGACAGAGGAATGCGCTGGAAACCTCCACCCTCACTCTTTGCGTCTGTTTGGCTGTGCTGGGCCTTAGTCGTGGTGCACGGGGTCTTCTGTTGCAGGGTATGGGCCTGAGTTGCAATACGTAGGCTCGATAGTTGCAGCACGTGGGCCTAGTTGCCCTGGCGTGGCATGGGATCTTCAGGCATGGCGTGTGGGATCTTAGTTCCCTGGCCAGGGATCAAATCCATGTCCTCTGCAGTGGAAGGCAGATTCTTAACCACTGGACCACCAGGGAAGTCCCCCCGACCTTCACTCTTAATAGGGGTCACTGCCTTCTATTCACACACTTACACCAAAAGCCCTAGTGGGCCAAGTCTGGCTTTTTGCAGAGTGTGTGAGCAGGGTGTGAGGGAGGATCTGCAACAGATTCTCATCCAGAAGCTCGAATTACAGTTTTCCGAATTAAAATGCACTTCGTAGAAGCATTTGTAAGGCTGTTGTCTCCCCAGCGATATATGCTTACAAGTAATTACGACTATCTCAGATCATCGGAGTGGGGCTTCGAGGCCTTTGTGGATCCGACAGCAGCATTACTATGGCTTTTCAGAATCATGGGATTATGCCAGCAGAGGGCTTTAATATGCCCAGTGCTAATATTCTATTAATCAAAGGCCTTTTCCATGCTGATGGCTCATGAGCATTTGAAGCTCACTTTGTTGTTTAGTCGTGTCCAGCTGTTTTCCGACCCCGTAGAGCATACCCTACCAAGCTCCTCTGTCCATGGGATTTCCCAGGTAAGAGTACTGGAGAGGGTTGCCATTTCCTTCTCCAGGGGATCTTCCCCACCCAGGGATTGGATCTCCTGCATTGCAGGCAGATTCTTTACCAGCTGAGCCACCAGGGAAGCCCAGCTTGTTACCTACATATCTTCAAATACACAGACCAGATTCTCCAGAAGCCTTGAGAAGACATCGGGCTTGCTTCCCAAAGGATGTTCTGTGGCCCGCGGTGCACGTGGTGCACAGCATGTGCGTGTGTGTGCATGTGTGAATGTGTGTGTGTGTGCGTGTGTGAATGTGTGTGTGAGTGTGTGGGGGGGAGAGATGATATCATGGAAGTGTGAAGAGGGGCACCGATTTACCACTTTAAATCCGAGGGTTGAAAGTGAAGGCCTTTTCTGCACCCTAGAACTGACTCAAGGAGCTGGGAGGTTCTGCCCGGCACCCACAGTCCACGGTTCAGATCCACCCCCCACTCCCAGGCCATGTGGCCTCAGCCTGTCACTCTGCCTCAGGTCCTGCCCTGTCGTGTGAAGGGCAAGGGACGCTGCAAGGGGCACTTGAGACCATGTTTGTGGAAGTGGCTGGCAAAGCCCCGAGCCTCTGAGGACCCAGAAGAGGAGCTGGGTCTGGGATTACTGGTGTTACTGGTCTTCTCTCCCCCAGAATTTAGTTTCTTTGCAGATTCCCATCATCGAGCAGAGCTGAGACACTGGTTTCTCTGGGGGGGGTGGGGAGGTTGGAGACTGCCCAGGAGTCCTGGCAAGGGTACCTCCATCCTCCTCCCGGGACCAGGGTGGCCAGGCTGCCAGGTGGGGTGTGAGGGCCCTGTGGGTGAAGGCCGAGGGGGCGGCTTCCCGACTGTCAGCGCTCTGCTGTGACAGCTGGCCCAGAGACCTCCCTGGGACCTGGATCAGAGGGCCTTGTACCCAGAAAGGGGAGATGCTCCCTGGAGGGGTCCCCCGGAACAAATACAGAGCAAAGGGTGTCCAGAGGTGGGGACAGGCAGGTAGGCCAGGACCACGGGTGTCTGCTCTGGGTCACCTTGAGTCAGATAAACACCCATCTCCACGCTCAGCTTCCCACTTGGCAGCAGCGACATCCTGCAGCATCTCACACCTCCCACATATCCAGGCTGTGCCCTGGGACCCCCAGGGGCTCACTGCCATCTCTGAGCCATCCGAGATGCCTGGGAAAGCAGACTCCTGACCTCCCCTCCCCCTCAGTCCCTAGCCTGACCGGCTGCCCAGCCTGTGTGCTCTCACCCAGGGGCTCCTCGGGGGAGCTGTGTCAAGGTTGTTTAGGACAGACACGTGTGCATTCTAAGCACAGAAGTATAAATGTTCCCCCGGCACACTGCCCGATGGCAGAGGTTTCTCGGGCACACGCCTCAGGCAGGACCTGGAAAGTCACCTTGGTGCTCACTGGACAGTGGGGGCAGGGGGCAGGGAGCCCTGCTTTGTAGGGAAAACACCTTTCTCCCTGGAGGGCAAGGGCCAGTGCCCTGCTCCAAGGGGCTGTTGACCTCTGCTGACCCCAAAGTCGGCCCTTGGTGCCCACAGGCTCCAGGAGCTCCAAAGGGTTTGGTGCCATGTTGGTGTTATGACCAGGGGCCCATGAACAACCGGATCCTGCCTAACACCCTCTGCACACCCACAGGCTCCTCAGTGGACGTAGGTCTGTTTCCCAGCCCTGCCGCTGTAGCTAGCTGCCACTCACTGAGCGCCTTCAACAGTAGAACTGTGCAGCTTCAGTTAGAGGCTGGAAGTTCAGGATCGAGATGTCAAGCAGGTGGGTCCTTCCAAAGCTGCCAGGGTGCTCTTCCAGGCCTCCCCGCTGCCCCCCCTGGAGCTTCTGATGCCATCTTTAGTGTCACTTGGCTTCATAAGCATCACCCCGTCTCTGCCTTCATCTTGCAGCATTCTCTCTGTGTGCATGTGTGCCCAGACTCCCTGCTTTTGTAAGGACACGGCCATCACATGGGCTTAGGGGCCCACCCTTCTCCAGCAGGACTTCATCTTAACTGATTACACCTGCAACAAGCCTGGTTCCAAATAAGGTTCCGCTCTGAGGTGTTGATTGGAGAAGGAAATGACAACCCACTCCAGTATTTTTGTCTGGAGAATCCCAGGGACAGAGGAGCCTGTGGGCTGCTGTCTATGGGGTCACATAGAGTTGGACGCAGCTGAAGTGACTTAGTATGCATGCATGCATTGGAGAAGGAAATGGCAACCCACTCCAGTATTCTTGCCTGGAGAATCCCAGGGACAGAGGAGCCTGGTGGGCTGCTGTCTATGGGATCGCACAGAATCAGACATGACTGAAGCGACTTAGCAGCAGCAGCAGCAGCTGAGGTGTTGAGAGTTAGGACTTCAGCCTATGAATTTGGGGAGACATAGTTCAACCTACAACAGGGGGCTAGGGCGAAAGGAAACCAAGTCCCCTTTGATTAACTAACACCTGAGCCAATAACCCCTAAACTCAGGGCTCTTGGGCCAGACCTGCAGGCAGGGGCAGGAGAGCAGAGCTCAATAGTCCATCATGTGCAGTAGCAGAGAGGAGAGGCAGAGTGTGGCAGGCCACATTGAGCACACGGTGACCCTGCTCACGAGGAAACTGTGACTGATCGGAATAATAATGTCCCTTTCCTGGAGGGGAGGGTGTTCGGAGGAGGTGGCTGGGCCTGGTGTGAGAAGACGGGTTGGAGCGTTCCCTTGCTCAAAGGTCATCTGGGGACCACGTGGCCATCCCCTGCCCAGATATGAAATTAGAAAGAAGCAACTGTAGCAACACAGAAACCCCTGCCCATTCCCCTAAAGCAGTAGGGACTTGGAACTGTCAGAGCTGGAACAGAACAAAGCCAGCCACGGCGGACACATGGCAGGGAGGGTCCCCATGCATAGGAAAATCAGAAAGCAGGTCAGCCAGCCACACCCAGTCACAGAAGGGAGCCTCCTAGGTTCACCCTGGCCCGGGGGCCCCGTGGGAGCAGTGCCCAGGCCCAGGCTGACCTGAAGCATCTCTTTGCCGGGAGGCCTTGTGAAGGCCAGATGCTGGCTTTTCGGAATAGAAGTCCTGTGCACTGTGGAAGGAGGATGACAGAAATGCTGGGGAGCACATGGCAACTTCACGGAAAGGGAGTTCTCAGGGCCAGGGGGGGACCCCAGAATTCACCCTGTCTAATCGGCAACACAGAGATTTGAATCCCAGCGTGGCACCCAAGCAAGACGTGGGTCGCAGTCAGATGCAGCTGGGCTTCCCATTGAGGAGATGCTGGCTTGCTGCGCAGTCCCTCTGAGCCTCGATTTCCTCATCTGTAAAGTGGGACGAATGACACCCATTCTGCAGAGGGTAGCTAAGATCAGAGAGTGTGCACATCTCATATTTGGCCCAAAGGAGATGTGCAACTGGGAGTTGCCATTACTGAGCCAGGCATGTTCAGACTGGACATAAAATCTCTGAGAAGCAAATGCAATAGGTTTTACCTCTTAATTATCTAAATGGTGAAATTTAAAATTGTCCTCAAAAATTTTATTCTGTGAAATCTACAGAACCTGCAAATAATAATTTTGATCTTGCTGGATGGTTTGATGCTATTTGGCTCTTCATAAGTTCTCCTAGGAGGGCTCAAATGCTCAGACTGAATTTATCTATATGGAGAAGACAGACATTTTGGAAAAGCGACCGGGCATCGCGTAGCAACAATGTGTTGGCATTCAGCTATTTCATTGTTGTTATTAGGTGTGAATTCTAGACTCAGGGGTTTTGGTTCCCTTATGCTCATCACTTCCCAACATAGATTTCTTAAAAGTACAGATTTCCCAAATGCCAACAGCTCCATTTTTCCCCACTCAGGCTTCCAAGGAGAGGAGCAGACCATTGGCCACACTGGCCACATTGCCCCTCGGGGTGGGAGGGCAAGGGCAGGTAGTGGTGCTGGAAACAGGATGCCAGATAGAAGGGCCTCAGAATGGAGACATCAAGGATCTGTCCAGAAAGGGGATCATTGCAACAGGGGTTATCTCACCCCATCCGCTTCCTTCCTCCTCCTTCCCGTCATGAGCTCATCTTTATGACCTAAACCCAAAGAAGCCTTCAGGAAAATCACTCAAGTTGGCAACACAGGGTTACAGCCCAAGCTCGGTGATTTCGGTCCCTGGGTTCTCACCTGGGCAGCCCTCCATGCCGAGAGGCACCCTGCCTTCCATCCTGCCGACCCCTCCCTCACCCCCGCTCCCAGAAAGGATACAGATGCCAGATCCCAGTCTGAGCACAGTTAGTGGCTCTCTCCCATCACAGACTTGCTGTGTGATGTTGGGCAACCTCTTTCCCTCTCTGGGCCTTGATTTCCTCATTTGATGGTGGGTGGGGAGAGGGTAATTTATGATTTCCAAGCTCCCTCCCAGCTCTGTGGCCTTTTGTACCTTCTATTAATTCTGGTTAATGTCCAAATATGGCCAAAGGTTCTAGAGGCATTTGTGAGAGAAGAACTAACGTATTGATTTGGAGGGAATTCCCTGGTGGCTCAGACGGTAAAGAATCTGCCTGAAATGTAGGAGACTTGAGTTTGATCCCTGGGTCTGGAAGATCCCCTAGAGAAGGGAATGGTTACCCCACTCCAGCCTGGAGAATCCCATGGACAGACTCTGCAGGGCAGGCTACAGTCCATAAGGTTGAAAAGAGCTGCACACGACTGAGCGACTGACGATTTTACTTTCTTTCTATTTACATAGAGGAAGGCTGTCACTCCCTCACAGCATGGCCTTAGCACTGTTGAATGGAGTTGTTAGATGGGTCTCAGAACCGAGCCCCTCTGGCACAGAAGCCGCCTCTTCCCTCACCTCCTCCTAAAGAATGAGGTCACGTTAGGACATCCCCTACTGCTGCTATTGCCAGGGCTCCCCAGATCCCAGCCCTGAGAAGAAGCCTTTCTCACCAGCAGATTCTTATTTGAGCTTTGCCGAATATTTGGAAAATTGTTCTCAGCCCTTCCTCCCAAACCTCCCTTGGAAGGCAGAGCTAGGATTTGGAGCAAAGAATCCCATCTCTTCTGGCTGCAGTGATCACAGAGATGATCTTATCCAACTTCTCCCTTTTCATGTGAAACATCCAGGCCCCAGGAAGGGAAATGACTTGCCCAGGGTCACAGAGCAAGTCAGCAGCAGAATTAGAGCCAGTGGCCTGGATGCAATGAAACCCTGAGTGCGTTTCTCAGATCAGCGTGGGCTCCCGAATCAGACAGACCTGAGTTCAAATCCTGCCTTTGCAGCTTCCTGGCAAAGTGCTTAACGTCCTTGGATGTCGATTTCCTCGCCTGTGAAGTGGAGATGTCTAAACTTCCGGGGTTCCATGAAATCACATATAATATGTGTCATAGCGCAGTACCTGGCCTAAATAGGACGTGCCTGGTGGGCGGCCACGGTTGTTAATGGTTGTTACTGCTGTTGTCGTTGTCCCTGGAGGAGGCAGCCTCAGAGACCCTGAAGCTCCGACAGGAAGCCGGGGTCAGGGGCTCAGGCCGCAGCGCGGGCATCACCCAGCTGTGCTCTCGTAACCCGACACCCTCCGGGTCTCTGTCCACAGGCTGGTGGAGCTGTCCTCTGCAGTACCCATCAGCTCCCACTGGGGGGTGCTGTCCAAGTGCTTGGCCTACAGCAAGGCCGCGTCCGACCCCTTCGTGTACTCCTTACTGCGACACCAGTACCGCAAGAGCTGCAAAGAGATCCTGAACAGGGTCCTCCACCGGCGATCGCTCCGCTCCTCCGGCCTCACCGGGGACTCCCACAGCCAGAACATTCTGCCGGTCTCCGAGTGAAGGACGTTGCTCCTCTGGAGAGCATGGAAGGAGGCGGCTGGTGAGAAGGGAAGGGTGGGCTCGGGGCGCCCGGGTGGACACGGCCAGCCGCCACCACCTCCAAGCCTAGGGATGCTGGACCCCCGGCTCGGGGCGGCTCTGAAGCCTGGTTCCTGGTGCCTGCAGGGCAGACGTTGAACTGCCCCTGTTTATCACCAAAGGATGGCCAAGGCGCGTGCTGTGTGCTCTGGCCTTTCTTTCTGAGAAGCTCCTTTGAGCTCTGAGACTCAGCAGAGACTCCCCAGGAGTCACTCCCAGTGCGGTCATGATCAAGGACACACAGCTGGTGGCAGGAGGGGAAGCATGGTGTCCACCTGCTTGCTCACCCCGGGACCGTTGGGCTCCACGCTGAAAAGAAGCGGTGACCTCCGTGGGGCATCGGTCACCCCGGGAGCGAGGTTGGCAGTGGCCATTTGGCTCCACGTCTGGCATGGCTACATGCCGTGGTGGCTGCTGTAATCCAAATATCATTCAGCTGGTACTAATTCAGTTGTGCTCAGCTGGGACCTCGGGCCCCCAAGCCCAAGGGGAAAATGTCTAACGGCTAGTGTTACCCAGCTGTGGCTGACAAGTTGCGTTAGACATGGTTATATTGGATTCAACTTTTCTCTCTCTTCCCTCCCCCTGCCCCAAAGCTAACATGTGTGTGTGTGTGTGTAGACAACCTTAGCATGCAAATGGTTTTCAATAGGCAGGTACTACATGTAATAATGTTCTTGGAAGTCTGACCCAAAGTCACCTTCTTCTGATTCACATGTCATAACTATTGGAGCCAAGGAGAGGGCAGAGGAACGTGCCTGGCAGGTCCCCCAACCCTGGTCTGTGACTTGAATTTGCAGGAAGCATTTCACCTTGTCTCACGTGTCTTGTCCGGCATGTTCTTTGAGGTGATTGGAGAAGAACAGACCTGAGCAGGTTTTTAGCCTGATTTTAAGGCACCTGGTTCCATCATCCCTAGGGTTCAATATCTTAGTTTCTGTAGACAGTAGAGGCTTCCCAAGGTGATCCAGAAAGTGCTCTGGGCCCATGATGGGAGAGTGAATTTTTACTGAAAACCATAACTCGGAAAACTGTGCCAGCTCACTATCAGCCACCATCTTGTTTTCATCAAAACAAGGTGAGTGGACCAGGCTCTCTGCCTCTTTGTCTTTTTACCGTTTTGAGTGATGTGTGCATGCTAAGAGCAGTTATTTTTCCATCCTTCACTCTAACAAATGACTCCTCCAGGGTGGAAAGGATGGGAGCAAAAGGCTCAGAGGACTCATTCTCCCCTTCCTTTTCTGGGCACAGCCTGACTTTGGAGACATAGAAGGGAGGACTCTGTTCCACAGGGACCAGCCAGGAAGAACCTGATGCTTTTCACTGCCGAGCGGCCCTAGTATCGAAAAACAGCCAAGTGTGTGCATGTTTGAAAAGATGGCGTCTTACTAACCTTAGCTCCTCATTTAGAAAACCAATCACTGAGCCTGGCCTACTCTTGTCTCATTTCTAAGTTTCCATGGATACCAACGTAGCCTTGGAAGCCTTGACACCTCCCCATCGCAGCTGGAGGTATACCCACACCTGCTTAGAGGAGCCAGTGGCACACAGCCCTTCCCAATTCCGCGTTCTGGGACATCACCTTGGTAGCTTGAAATCAGCCATGATGAGCATATTTATACCATGAAAGTCAGCAAAGGCTACAAACCAGGCTCTTTTCTCCACTGAAAACTCATTGCTAAACGTCTCCCAGCACATCACTGCCCATACAGGACTTTGTGTGCCACTGAAACAAAATTGCTCTGGTTCAGAGCACTTTTGGCCCCTCAGGTTTGAATCACAACAGATACTCACTTTTGTTGTGCTTTCCTAGCATCAAGCAGCTGTTCCCCCTTCGCTGTCCCAACCCCCAAAGCATCAGTGAGGCTGAAGACGAGCAAAGAGCCAGGAAAATGTGCATCATTGAATCCGCCCGTCCCTCTTTCGCACAAATACTCTTTGGGCAGTGGAGGAGTAGTGACCCAGTGGCTGAGGTCAATAGTCAGATTCAAACGGTCAAATAAGTTTTTATCAACGTCAGGTTGGAGGAATAACTGTCAACTCCTCTTCCTGCTTGCTCTGTGCAGGCAACACATTATACTCCCAGAAGCAACTTGATTCCTTTCACCTCTTCTTTAGCTAAAAAGTAAGGTCTGTCGCCTATAATGCCACATATCTTGAGAAGAGACATTTCGTAGTTTATACTAAACCTTAGGACTGCCAACAAACCAACAGAACCAGTTGTACTGGCATCATGGTGACAGTCCCCCCAATATGCCAGTTGATCGGGTATTTTCATCATTATTAGGACACAGGTATCAAGACCCAAGGAGAAGTGAGAAGGAGATCACTTCATTAGTGATCAATATCCACCAACTCTGCTAGGATTACCTTTAGATAAATGTTTATATTCATCTATATACAGTCTATAAAATTTCCCCAGCTTCATTATTCCCAAGAGAATTATCTACCTCATTTGGTAATTTATCAAATGTCACATGGATTTCTCAGGTAAAACACGTAGGAAGGTCCAGATCAGCATCTCTGTGAAGGGCCTGGGATGACTTCCTTGACAGCAGCCCAGCGGAAGGCTTGATGTTGAAGGGCTGAGCGCTGGTGGACAGCTGGGCTCGATGTGAAAGCGTTTCAAGAAGCTGGAGAACAGAGCCTAGAATGGAGAGGGTCTCAAATCCTAAACCCACATACAGGGCTCAGTTCCTAGCCCAACATGCTCTGAACTCTTAGGTTTAAACTCCACCCACAATGGCTTTCTCAGTCACTCTGCAGCTCCAACTTTTCTTTATGCTGCTTCTTGAAGGAGGGGATTTCAGAGCCCTGGGGCCTGCTGAGGGGTGAGGGTCATGGCTTTGGGGTTTGTGTGTCTCATGGTCAGCTGACCTCCCAAAGACGTTTCCCTGAGAGCCTGCCTGCTTTTCTGGACAAGTCACAGCGGCGGGGGAGGAGGGGAAGTTGCCTTGACTCTTCTCACACCGACTGTACCTTCCTTCTAGGACTCAGCTCAGCCTTCTGTCACCATGAGCAATAAACCTCTCTCCTCCTGTTTGTGAAATTAGTTTCCTTTCTCGTGATGCCTTTCTTTCTGAGAGAGGATGGAGAGATCGGGCCACGTCCTGGTTGCTGTCCTTTTACATACATCCGTGCCCATGGCTGATGTCTTTGCAGGACTGTTTTGTGACCCTGTGCGGCGGGTTGGGGGGGGCTGTGACCATGGGCTGCACATATTTAGAATTTACCCCAATTCAGCATCCACTCATTTACCTATGATTTTAATGAGGATGATTTATCAGGGCCAAAAATTCCTTGCATCCTCTCGTGTCCTTTGGATCACAGGCACCGGGGGCAGGAGAGAGGTCCTAGATGTACTTGGGGCTCCCACTACTTTCCTGAAAGATCCACAGCATCTGGAATGAAGCCCTCAATGAGCTAGCCTGACCTCTGGCCAGCTGCCTTTGCCCTTCTGGTGGAAGGAAGAGATGTAGGGCCCTCAGTCTCGTTCCTGGCTCTCCAACTGAGATGCAGCCACAAAGTCAAATCCCTCTTTCCACCTCCTTCCACACATACAGGTCAAAGGAGCAGGCCCTGGGCATTTCTGGGAACCAGCTATCTAGGAGAGAGGCATCCCCGTGAGTGGAACTGCCTGCCTTCCCAGGTAATTGCATCAGGAGGGGAATATAGCTAGGACATGAGGCTCTGCTCAGCCTGACCCGGACTGATCACTGTGCAGAAGCAGTGGTCTGCGAAAGTCCAGGGAAGCCGAGTTCTGGAGAGGTTGGAGAGTGGCCCACGGCAGCCACGGTTTCCAGCCCAGCACTGCAGGAATGCCCGCCTCTCACTCTGACATTTAGAGAGCACCCTCTGTGTGTGCAGCCCTGGACTGAGTCAGGCTCTGGGGAGACCGGGATTACTCTAGAGAATGGAGGCTGAGGCTGCCCTTGTGGGCTGTGCACAGGGCTAGGGGCACGTGGGAGGGCTGACACACTGGACAGTGGGGAAAGAGGGTTCAGGAAGGTTTCCTAGAGGTGGTGACATTGGGCCTGAACCTGCACTGGGGAAGATCATGTGACAAGACACGAAGGAGGCATGAATAACATGTCTGGTATGGAGTTTGGTGGGATGAGAGCTAGACGTGTGTCCAGGTATGAGATCAGGTGTGTGCTGAGGAGGTGACGTGCCTCCTGAGACAGAGTGCACGTGATCTGTGACCCAAGGGAGGGTGTCAAGGTCTTGAACTTGGGAGTTCCAAAACTAGAGCTCTTTTAGAAAGAAGACATAGGGGGAAATCCACATAATTTAGCTAGTGAAAAAGAGAAGGAAGAAAGGAAGGGTGGGTGGGAGGGTGGGAGGTGCTGAATTCATTGCATTTCTTCTGTGGAACATCCAAAGTTATACAGTGAATTGGGAGACCAAGCAAAATTCACTCTTAGGAAACCAACCTCATTGACCAGGGTGCATCCGCTGATAATACACCTGAGAGGGAATGAAGCTATGTCTTCAGACGGATGTGTACACATTCCATAATGACACAGGGTCCATGTGGGCAGGGCGCATAACTCCTGGGGACAACTGGAAGAATCCACAGCAGAAACAACCAGATTTGCAAAGGTTACCCTTGTGCCAAGTAACAGTTCAGCCACCCTCCTGCCCTTCACACTCACACCTGTCTCGGGGCGAAGCGAGGGGCTGTTCAATTTGCTCACATGGTGTGCCATGTAAATATGCATTTAGCACTGACGTTCCAACATTATGCATCTGCTCAGTCTTAGCAGTGTTATGTTGTTCAGTCACTCAGTCGTGTCCGACTCTTTGCAACCCCACAGACTGCGGCAAACCAGGCTTCCCTGTCCTTCACCATCTCCTGGAGTTTGCTCAGAACTCATTGTGAGTTCCATTGTGTTGGTGATGCCATCCAACCCTCTCATCCTCTGTTGCCCCTTTCTCCTCCTGCCTTCAATCTTTCCCAGCCATGTAATAGTTTATCACATATACCCACATGTAAGGGACTTTTGAAATAATGTAAGTTTTTGACTCAAAAGACTGCGTTCATGCCTTTTGGAGCATGTGCATGCTTAGGAACACTGACTTGGGGGCATTTCCTGTGCCCTTTCTCTTGGAGGCCCAGTGACTATAGTGAGTATCTTACTCCTCGGCATGGAACAGTGGTTGCACACGTGTGTTTTTTAATACGTTGATTTATTTACACATTTAATATTCATTTATTTGTTTTTGGCTGTGCTGGGTCTTCATTGCTTGGAGGGCTTTTGCTCTAGTTGAGGCGAGCCGGGCTTCTCTCCGGTTGCACTGTGCGCTGCTTCTCACTGCAGCGGCTTCCCTTGTGGGGCACAGACTAGGGGCACAGAGGCGTCAGCACTTGCAGCACATGGGCTCCGGAGCTGTGGCTCCCAGGCTCTAGAGCATAAGCGCGGTAGTTGTGGTGCATAGGCCTAGTTGCTCCATAGCTTGTGGGATCTTCCCAGATCAGGGATGGAACCCATGTATCCTGCCTTGACAGGTGGGCTGTTTACCACCGAGCCACCAGGGCAGCCTGGTTCCAATAGAACCTGAAGTTCACATTTTGAAGAGTCTAAAATCTGTTATTTGGAGACAGGAATCCCACACTGAATCATTAGAGTCAGATTAGAGTCATCAAGGCCTCCGAAATACCCCAGATGACTCATAGGGACTGTATTTAGGGAGTATCAGATGCTACCGCAATGGTGCACAACTGACTGATTGACCTGGGCTGGTCAATTTCCCAGTGTCCAGATCAGAGACATGGCTCCTGCCTGCCTAAAATACCAAACAGCCAGCCCCCAGAGGCTCAGTCCAGCATGGCCTGGCATTCAGGCCATGTCTGCCAAATCTTTGCTTGGATTATCAGTAAGCAAAGCCCATGCTGTATTCGAATGCCAAGTTCCCTTGCAAGTTGAAATCGTTTCAAACCTCAGTGACCCCGTTTTACAAGTGTGTAAACACACTTCCTCAAGTGTGGAACATTTGAGGGACATTTAAGGAGTTTGGTGTCTCGCCAACCCCATCAGGATTTCTTCAGGGGAAACCTTGCAAGTCCAGGGACAAATAAAAGAGCTGCCTTGCCATACCCTTGTTACCAACACGGGGCATTTTTATAAACACTGGGATAGGCCAGTCTGTGTTTTCTTAGGCTAGTTTGCAAGAAGGAATTCAGATCTTTGCCATTTGGCTGTTCATTGTCTACTGTGGTGAGGAGGCTCCTTGGAGGTCATAAACCTGTCCCTCTGGCTGTGGTGTCCTGTGGAGCGGATGCCAGTGGACAATTTCAGCCACCCTATTCCCCGGTGGCTCTGCCTGCAATGCAGGAGACCCAGGTTTGATCCCCAGGTGGGAAAAATCCCCTGGAGAAGGAAATGGCAACCCACTCCAGTATTCTTGCCTGGAAAATCCCATAGACAGAGGAACCTGGTGGTCTACAGTCCATGGGGTCGCAAAGAGTTGGACTTGATTTAGCGACTAAAAACCACTGCCCTGTCTGAACATCCATCCTCCCTAACGGAGCACGGCCATCTCCCACACAGAGGTTCATCCCGCCCCGTGTCCAAATGGGAACCACCCACCTTCCTGCAGTAGGTTGGTTAGATGCTACCCTTTGAACCCTGGTAGCTCCAAGTTATGAGTGCACCCAAGTTGAACTCTTTGCTTTCCTTCACTTTTCATGTGTGTGTTTGTCGCTCAGTCGTGTCCAACTCTGTGACCCCAGGGACTGTAACCCACCAGGCTCCTCTGTCCATGAAATTCTCCAGGCAAGAATACTGGAGTGGGTAGCCATTTCCTTCTCCAAGGGATCTTCCCCACCCTGGGATCAAACCCGGGTCTCCTGCATTGTAGGCGGATGCTTTACCATCTGAGCTACTAGACTTCTTTATTTGGGAGGAGGCGGGGGTTGTGCAAAGTGAGGTGGGGGGACTTACACAATCCATAGCTTGCCGGAGGGTGGGGTGGGGGGTCCAGAGAACAGAAGGGAGCCTGCACTCAGGAAGGCTAAGGTAGGTGCCAGCTAGTTCAGCATTCCACATGGAAATGTACTTTATCTTTAGATGCTTCAAAAATACTTTTGGAAACTGGGATTTAGAAAAACTAAAGACATTTTATTTTAAGGGAACAGAGGGAACTGCAAATGCCTGGCTCCTGTACGATGTTCTGTCTCTGAAGTCAGACCTATAGGAAAAAGGGTGGACATCTGCGTGCTTATGCTGGACCAGACGTGCCCGTCACCATGTACCCCCGTGACTCTGCTTCCCTGCGGGCATGCATATGGGCAACTGTTCACCAACAGCTGCAACCCGAGCATAAAACAAGCGAAGCAAAATGTTACCATCCTCTATAGTGTTTGTCTCCGTCAGAGTTTTAGCTTTATTTTCTCCTTTTATTAAACAGAAGTACAGCTCCATTAAAAATAATTACCAGAAGCCCTCCCCATGTGGCACTGTTAACCTTTCATGCAATACACTTGCCAGCAGTTGTTTTCTGTTGCAGCGGGACTCAGGATTGGAGAATCCAAGGCCAGTGTTGCCTGCTCTGTTTACAACGGCTTGTGTTTAGCACATACATATCAAACGCTGTAATAAATTTTTATGAGAGAATTGAGAGTTCCTACAAGGGAAAATATGTATTGAGATTCTGTCCAATAAAGCCTCCTGTTATGAAATCTCATCCACACTTTGTTGACCTGGTGTGAACGTAGTTTTTATTACACACAAGTAAATGATCAGAAATGGCGATTTCACGATTTCGTGGTGGGATATATTTATATTTCTTTGTATTTATCTTCCTATCTTCTATTCTGCATCCTCTTTTCTCTCCCACTGTCACCACCTCAGATGCCCCTCGCCCTCACGCATCCTCCCAGTGATAGCACTCATCCTTTGGGACCGTTTGGTACCTGCCCAAGCCCCCAGCAGCTACCCTTCCCGTACATACCTGCCCAGGGACTGACTGCCTAACCCTGGGAGACCTGTCCCCCACCCTCCCAGATATTCAATACCAGGCAACCTTGGCCACTTTTGACCCAATTACTTAGGCTTTGCTTGATAACTCATTGCTGCTCAGATTCCAGAAGGAGAGCAGGAAGTGCTGAGCCCTGTGCTAGGCACCTATCACACGCTGAATGTGTCCTCCCAGAATTCATGGGGTGCTTCCCTGGTAGCCCAGATGGCGAAGAATCTGCCTACAGTGCAAGAGTACCCGAGTTCAATCCCTGGGTTGGGAAGATCCCTGGAGAAGAGAATGGGTACCCACCCCAGTAGAGTACCCGTTCTTGCCTGGAGAGTTCCATGGACACGCAGAACAGAGGGGCCAGAAGTCATATGTTGAACCTAATCCACAGTGTGATGTCACAAGGAGGTAATGAGAGTGTAACCCTCATGAATGGGATTGATACCTTTACAAATAAGACCCCAGGAAGCTCTCTTGACCCTCAGCCACTGGGGGACACTAATGTGAACCAGAAGCCACTATCTGTGAAGTAGAGAAGCAAGCTGTCACCAGATACTGAATCTGTTGGTGCCTTGATCTTGGAATTCTTAGCCTCCAGAACTATGAGAAATAAATTTGCACTGACTTACTGTGTGACCTAGGGTAGCTTAATTCTTACCCCTATATTTCAGTTGAGGAACTGTGATGGTTAGTTTAATGTGTCAGCTTGACTGGATCATATCCAGATATTTGGCTAAACATTATTTTCCAGTAAAGAAACTCCCTACAGTGCAGGCGACCTGGCCTCAATTTCTGGGTCACGAAGATCCCCTGGAGAAGGAACTGGCAACCCACTCCAGTATTCTATCCTGGGAAATCCCATGGACAAAGGAGCCTGGTGGGCAACAGGGTGGCAAAGAGTGGGACACGACTGAGCAACCACGTGATGTGATGTGGTTATTTTCTGGGTGAATCTGAGAGTGTTTCTGGATGAAATTAGCATTTGACTAGGTGGGCTCAGTCAATTTGTTTACCCTCTCCAGTGTGGATGGGCATCATTCAATCCACCGAAGGCCTGTGCTTTGCTTAATCATTCAGTCATGTTAGACTCTTTGCAACCTCCATGGACTGTATGTAGCCCACCAGGCTCCTGTGTCCATGGGATTCTCCAGGCAAGAATACTGGAGTTGGTTGCCATGCCCTCCTCCAGGGGATCTTCTCAATCCAGGGATCGAACCCAGGTCTCCCACATTGCAGGTGGATTCTTTACCATCTGAGCCACCAGGAAAGCCCATTGAGGCCCTAAATAAATCAAAATGGAGGAAAGAGAAATTTACTCCTTCCTGCTTGAGCTGAGACATGGATCTCCTCCTGCCCTCGGCATCCCCCTGGTTCTCAGGACTCTGGGCTTGAACTGAATTACACCACCATCCTCCCTGCTTGCAGATAGCACACTGTGGGGACTTTCCAGCCACCATCATTGCACGAGCCAATTCCTTATCATAAGTTTCCTCTCATACATACAAAGATATGCGTGTGAAATTCTGTTTCTCTGGAGAATCCAGACCAACACAGGAATCTTCAGGGATGGATCAGCTTGTGCGAGGTCACAGGGCTGCTCCATGAAAAGCCAGCTCCACCTCTCCCCGTCCCAGCAGAGTCCCCCAGCATCAGTATCCTGCTACTCTTCACTGTCCCCCTCTTTACTGACTCCCAACAGGAATTAAAAATGAGTATTTAGCAGACAACGAACAGAGGAGCCTGGTGGGCTACAGTGCATGGGGTTGCAAAGGGTCGGATACGACTGAAGCCCCTGAGCACGCATAGCACGACTTTTTCTCACAATGGTTGGTGGATGCCACTGTGGGCAGTGCTGATATTGCCAGTGGAAAGGAAAACTTGAATAAAAATGAATATTTACACAAGCCACATTCCATCTTGACCTCTGACTTATTTGATTTGACCTTGTACAAGGCTTTTTCCTCTCTCAGCTCTAAATTCCCAGGAGGAGCAAGTGGTAAAGAATCCTTCTGCCAATGCAGGAGACATAAGAGATTGGAGTTCGATCACGGTGTTGGACACAACTGAAGCGACTTAGCATGCACACACACGGTATAAGATTAAACATATGTCAGTGGGAAAGCAGAGAGAGTCCAGAGATAGACCCCCACATATATGGTCCACTGATTTCATCCATTCTCCTTGGACTGCAAGGAGATCCAACCAGTCCATTCTGAAGAAGATCAACCCTGGGATTTCTTTGGAAGGAATGATGCTAAAGCTGAAGCTCCAGTACTTTGGCCACCTCATGCGAAGAGTTGACTCATTGGAAAAGACTCTGATGCTGGGAGGGATTGAGGGCAGGAGAAGGGGACGACCAAGGATGAGATGGCTGGATGGCATCACGGACTCGATGGACATGAATCTGAGTGAACTCCGGGAGATGGTGATGGACAGGGAGGCCTGGCATGCTGCAATTCAGGGGGTTGCAAAGAGTTGGACACGACTGAGCGACTGAACTGAACTGAACTGATTTCAACAAAGGTGCTAAGAGAGGTCAACAGGAAAAGGAGAGTCTTTTCATCAAATGGTGCTCAAAGATCTGAACGTTCATATGCCAAAAGAAATAATAAACTTTGACCCATACTGCATCCTGTGCACTGTGCACACGTGCAAAATTGTGTCCGACTCTTTGCGACCCTGTGGACTGTAGCCCGCCAGCCTCCTCTGTCCATGGGTTTCTCCAGGCCAGAATATTGGAGTTGGTTGCCATGCCCTCCTCCAGGGGATCTTCCTGAAACAGGGATTGAACTCTCATCTCTTGTCTCAGGCAGGCGAATTCTTTCCCTCTGGCCCCACCTGGGAAGCCCTGAAACATGTTACCAAAAACATAAAGACTAAAAATAAAAAATATTTATATTATATTTATTTATATTATAAAAAAATATAAAACTTCCAGAAGAAAATGTAGGAGAAAATCTTTTTAACTTTGGGGCAAAGATGTCTTTGATAGAATACGAAAGGCATGACCATAAAATAAAAATGTGATGAATGATCCGCATCAGAACACCATTAAGAAAATGAAAACAAGCTACAGAACAGGGTAAATATTTGCAGTACATGTGTCTAGCAAAGAAAAAAAAAAATTGCATCCAGATTGTATAAGACAGCCCAATAAGAAAGGGCAAAAGAGTTAGACTCCTCCAAAGAAGTCTCTCATGGCTCACAGACACAAAAAGACATTCAATGTTATTAGCCATCAGGACAGTGCAAATTAAAACCACGATGAGATGCCAGCACACAGGGCATGGCTGAAATCAGAGACTGAGAATACCTAGTATTGGGAAGAATGGAAAACCACTGGGACTCCATACATGATTGCCGGGAAGGCAACATGATGCAAGCTCTTTGGAAAACAGTTTGGTCATTTCTTATAAAGGTAAACATACACTTATCATATAACCCAGGAACTCCACACCTGGATTCTTTCCTAGGATAAATGAAAACATGTGTCTACGGAAAGACATGTCCAGTAGTGTTCACAGTAAATTTGTGACAATCTGAAACTTGACACAACCCAAACATTCAACAACAGGCGGACAAACAGTTGGGGTATATTCTGTAGGATTCCATGTATGTGAAATGGTTGATTCAAAAAAGACAGAACTAGTCTATAGTGACAAAAAGTGAATCGACATTTACTTAGGTTTGGGGTAGTGGACGCGATAAAGAGGCACAAAGAAATATTTTGGGAGTGATAGAAATACTGTGTATTTAATTGTAGTGATGGTTCTCAGGTATATTGTCTTAACTATCAAACTGCATGCTTCTAATGAGTGCATTTTACATAATGACGTGAGTGAGTATGTTTAACACAGCTGAATTGTACACTTGAAAATGGTTAACATGGTAATGCTTATGTTATTTGTTTTTTGCCACAATTTTTAAACGGTGAGCATATGGTAAAAAATAAAAGATGCATTTTATTTCATATAAATTAAAGCTGAATAATGTCAATTTAACAAGTGAAGCTGTATATCTCTAAGATCTATTCTAGCTCCTGGAAATCTTGGCAAATACTCAGAATAATTTTTTTTACCATTATTGAGACTTCTTCACTTTTCCACAGTGCCCCATCTTCAGAGTCATCTTAAGATGACTTCAGAAGTGGAGTGTTTAAAGTTTAATGTATGGTGGACTTGTTGGCAACCTGCGAACCCTGTGGGCTCGTCCAAATGACATTTTTTAAAAGGAATGAATACATGAAATTTTGAAAGAAAACAATCATATTAAAATTTTGCCAAAATATTTTCATATATGTTTGCAAGTATAGTGATATATGTGCTTTGCTATTAACACATTAATAACAAGGAATAGTGACAATCTCAGAATTTACTATCATTTCAAAAGATGAGCCCAAACAAGATTTGGAATATCTGTGTTGCGGTTGTTCAGTTGCTCAGTTGTGTCCGACTCTTTGCGACCTCATGGACTGCGGCACGCCAGGCTCCCCTGCCCTTCATTATCTCCCAGAGTTTGCTCAAACTCATGTCCATCGAGTCGGTGAGGCCATCCAACCATCTCATCCTCTATCATCCCCTCCTCCTGCCTTCAATCATTCCCAGAATCAGGGTCTTTTCCAGTGAGTCAGTTCTTTGCATCACATGGCCAAACTACTGGAGCTTCAGCTTCAGCATCAGTCGTTCCAATGAATATTCAGGGTTGATTTCCTTTCAGACTGACTGGTTTGATCTCCTTGGAATATCCGTATCAACTGTAAAATGATGTGAAGTTACCTGTGATTTCCATTGGTGATAAAGGTATAGGCTGACTAACACCCCCTATAATCTAGTAATTGAAGGTAATGCTTAAATTTTAGTGAAAACAAGGACATTTTCACCCAAATTCATAGACTGGATTCTGTCTGTGAAATGCAGTTTGGGGGGTGGGCAAGAAGGGCATGAGAAGTGTCCATCTAGAAGTCTCATGGAGGGCTGGTTTAACCTCCCTTCTCCTTTAAGTAGCTTCTCAGAAATGGGATACAATGAGGGGGGGTCTCATGGATTTCCCCCCACTCTGGAGTGCTTAGCTCCTGCAGAAACTCGAGCACTGGCCTAAGGATGGGTTGGCTGAGTTCAGAGTGGTGTGAACTGGTGTCCAGGCTCTCCTGGAGGCAGGCTGGACACAAGGCAGACCCTCCCTCTCGCCTCTCACGCGGCTCCAGTGCCCCCAGGTGGGTTGCATCATGATGGCAGGACAGGACCACCCCCAGAACCCCTCCCGCAGCTACCCCTCTGGCTCTCCCTGTCTCGAAGGTGGCCTCCACCCAGGGCCCCCGGCTTTGCCTTCAAAGTGGTTTGCTTTCTGCCCTGAAAAATTCCCCAAGGAAAAGAAACACAAAGAGGTGGTTACTTGCTGAAATTCCTGACAGGGTTACCCCGGACTGAGGCCCAGGGAGGGGAGGGGACCCGGCTTGGGTCACCAGGAAGCAGGTGAAGGGGCTGGGACCTGATTCAGGTTCAGGCTGGCCCGCTCTCTTCCCCCTGAGACACGGGGTGTGAAGGAGGCCCGGCATCACAGGGGGCCCCCAGGTAGCCTGTCTCTGGACACACAGGCGGTTAGAGGTAGGGCAGGCCTCGGAGATCACCAGATATATTTTATAGATGGGAGAAAGGGAAGGAGGAGAAGCGAGGAGGTGCCAGACTACACTACCAGCTGGAGGTGACGAAACACTACTTTGGTCCTTGGTTAGTGGCTCCCAAGCCTGACCAGGCACCAGAATCCCCTGCAGCAGTCATTCAAAACACAACTTCCGGGACCAGTCCCAAACCTGCACATCAGAACCTCTGCCCAGGGCCCAGTGTCTGCCCTGTTGCTAAGCAACCCAGGCCCTCCAGTGTGTAGCCAGGATCAGGAACCATAGCCCTGAGCCATTCCCCGCTGTGCCCTGGAAGGGGCTGGGCGGGGACCTCTGCACCCTGCACTGGGCTCTTATGGTATGGTGGGCAGATGGGAGGGAAGGAGAATGTTCTTCCCTTGGGGAGGGAGAATGGACCTCAAACAGGTGCTAGTTGAAGGAGAACCGTAAGCCTTGACCCAACCTTTCCTTTTCGTTGGGAAAATCTAGACCTAAGGGATGCGGGGCAAGGGAGGGGATGGCAAGGGAACTTCCTTCGGTAAAGCATCATTTTAGCTCTCCGATTCTCTCTGTTAGGTCCAAAGAAGGTCAGCGGCTGCATCTTACTCGTTTCTATAGGCCAAGCGCTCAGCCCAGAGCCAGGTACACAGCAGGCACTAAATAAATGCTCCTGCAATTGATTTTCCATTATCAGCTATACTGCGTGAGAGGCGCTTTCAAGATGGATATTTTTTTTCTGTCACCTCTTGAGTTTCCACAGACACCGGGAGCTGCTCAGAAAGCTGCATTCCAAATCAAAATACTCATTATGACACACGCTGTTTGCAGTTTCCACAATCCCAGTCATTACCCCATAATGTGCATGAGGAAAACAAGCCGCTCTCGGAAACACAGCTGTGTGGCCAAGGTCAGAGCCTTGCTGCCACAGGCAGTGACCTTTCCGGACGTTTATCTGTTGACCATGACCTGGCCAGTGGATCTTCGGCCAGTCAAGAGCCAGTTATGTAACTGACCTTTCCAGTTACATCTCGGGTAAGGTCACGAAGCCCAAGGACTCCAGGGGCGAGAATTACCACCCTCTAACCCCTACATATGACCAACCTAGACAGCATATTAAAAAGCAGAGACATTACTTTGCCAACAAAGGTCTGCCCAGTCAAGGCTGTGGTTTTTCCAGTAGTCATGTATGGATGTGAGAGTTGGACTGTGAAGAAAGCTGAGCACCAAAGTATTGATGCTTTTGAACTGTGGTGTTGGAGAAGACTCCTGAGAGTCCCTTGGATTGCAAGGAGATCCAACCAGTCCATTCTAAAGGAGATCAGTCCTGGGTGTTCATTGAAAGGACTGATGCTGAAGCTGAAACTCCACTTGGGCTGCCTCATGTGAAGAGTTGACTGATTGGAAAAGACCCTGATGCTGGGAGGGATTGGGGGCAGGAGAAGAAGGGGATGACAAAGGATGAGATGGCTGGATGGCATCACCGACTCGATGGGCATGAGTTTGGGTAAACTCCAGGAGTTGGTGATGGACAGGGAGGCCTGGCGTGCTGCGATTCATGGGGTCTCAAAGAGTCAGGCACGACTGAGCAACTGAGCTGAACCCCTACATATGCTAATTGCAGCCTGTTTATTTGAAACCCTGGGGACCCTTTCAGTCATCGGGAGCAACATAGAAATCCCTCTCTCTGACATTTTCCCTATTTATCTCATTAAAAAAAAAATAGCTGCACAGTACAGAAGTTTGCTCCTGGTCTCATTAGCTGCCTTCTCGTAATTGCAGGTTTTTAAGCAAGCTCAAGGCAGAGCCTCTGATGGAAATTAAACTCAAAGAGAAAGAGAACAAGAAAAATGCGTAGGAGCTGGATAATTGCACGCCTGTGTCTCTAGTGGTGGGCCTAGGCAAACAGCAGCAGATGGGGTCTAAATTGAAGGAAAAATGGAAATGAAGCTTAGCTCAAACGGTGATCAGAGCAAGTCCTGAGAACTGTTCTGGGCAAGCCTCTAGCTCTCAAGCTAGTTTTTGTAACTTTACCTGTTGATTGATTGTCTGTGACTTTTCCCCCCACCCCTGGACCTCCTCTCTCTCCTCTTGGCCGGGAGAGGGTTTTGGGACCTGCTGCCAGGGCTGCAGGTCACTGGACACAAGCCAGGGAACATTTGGCCTGCACTCTCCCTCCCTGCCTCTCCCGTCAGCTGCACTCACTTTCATCTAATTAGCTGCAAAGCTAACCAGGGCATTTGAGGGCTCCGGACTGTCATAAAGCAGGTGCTAGATTTTTTTTTTTTTTAACCTGGAATCCTGCTTAGCTTGTCCTCCAGCATGGGAAAGAGGAAAAGTCATGGACTTTGGAATCAGAATGACCCGGTACGGAATCCACTCATTGCCATCTTTGGGGCTTCTAACGTCTCAGAGCCACCATCAGTAAAACGGTGAAAAGAACACCCAAACTGTTAGAAAGAGTAAATGAGCTCTCTCTGGGAAGTGCTGGCACACAGTAGGGACTCCATGAATGTCAGTTTCCTTGTTGTTCAGTAAGTCGTGTCCAACTCTGCTACCCCATGGACTGTAGCGCCCCAGGCTTCCCTGTCCTTCACTATCTCCTGAGGTTTGCTCAAACGCATGTCCACTGAGTCAGTGATGCTAGCCAACCATCTCATCCTCTGTCGCTGCCTTCTCCCCCTGCCCTCAGTCTTTCCTAGCATCAGGGTCTTTTCCAGTGAGCCAGTTTTTTTGCATCAAGTGGCCAAAGTATTGGAGCTTCAGCCTCAGCATCAGTCCTTCTAATGAATACTCAGGATTGATTTCTTTTAGGATGGACTGGTTGGATCTCCTTGCTGTCCAAGAGACTCTCAAGACTCTTCTCCCACACCACAGTTTGAAGGCATCAATTCTTCAGTGCTCAGCCTTCTTTATGGTCCAACTCTCATATCCATACCTGACTACTGGAAAAACCGTAGCTTTGAATATACCGACCTTTGTTGGCAAAGTAATGTCTCTGGTTTTTAATACACCGCCTCTGTTTATCATAGCTTGTCTTCTGAGGAACAAGTGTCTTTTAATTTCCTGGCTGCCTACTCAGCCTCCAGTTTCCGAGCACTCCACAATGTCCTCTGAAGTGAAGGTCAGATTACTGGGGAGTTTACGAATTGCTAGCTTTCCAGGGTTGTCTCTCTGGAAGAGACAGAGTGGCTCAGTGAGAGGCGACCTTTGGGTTTGAGTCCCCTGTGCCCTTGGTCATGGTCCCAATCCTTTTGGGTATCCGTCTCCCTGGTGCCATCACAGATGTGGTAATACCATTCTAGGCCAGAACTGCTCAGCCGACAAGGCTGAGTTCTGGGGAGTTAAGGTGTAAGAACAAGCTCTATAAACCAATAAAAGGAGACCTTTACCAGCAAAGTAAATCTTTAAAGTAAAGTAATTTTTTAAAGTAGATGGTATTTAAGTAAATCTTTACTGGTAAAAGGAGATCAAATTGGTCTTTTATGGGAACAGGCAGCTCTGGAAACCCACAGAGGAACAAAGTTCTCAGGACTTTCATTGGAGACTCCATGTGGGCTGGTAGCATGACTTTGGTGCAGCTGGGATGGGAGGAGCTACAGCTTTGCAGCTTAAAGACTCTCGCTGACAAGTGCCTGCCGTGTGACTTCAGGCAGATTCCTCATCCGACAGCGGCAAGCAGAAATGCCTGTGGTAATGGATGTAAGTGCTCTTTATAAACTGCAAAGCACCCATCCACCTGTTAGCTGTTTGGTCTTCTTCACTCTAGCTCCAAGGATACTCAGCTCAACATCACATACTGGTTGGTACTTAGTTTAAAATCCCTGTAGAAGGGAGGATAGCCAGTCCCTCCCTCAAAGCCCATTTATGTCCAAACAGTCTTTGAAGCAATTAACCTCTACAAGATGGTATTTAATGCAGATCAGTGTCTGAGAATAATGGCTCCCTAAAGATAATCCCTGGAGCCCGTGAATATGTTACTTTACGTGGCATAAGGGACTTTGCAGATATAATTGAGTTGGGGATCTTAAGACAGGAATATTATCCTGGATTACTTAGACAAGCCTAATGTAATCACAGGGTCCTTAAAAGATGGAAAGAAGACAGAAGCGGGAGAGTCAAGAAAGGACAAAGGAAGCAGGGGTCAGAGCCAGAGAGAGACTGAAGAGGCTGAGCTGCTGGCTTTGAGTGGAGGAAGGAGCCCTGGGAGGCAGGCAGCCTCTGGGAGCTGGAGAAGGCGAGTGGGTTCTCCCCTAGGGCATCCAGAAAGAACGCAGTCCTGACATCTCGACTTTAGCCCATTGAGACTCATTTTGAGACTGTGTTGATTTAAAGTGCCAAATTTGTGTAACTGGTTACACCAGCAAAAAGAAAACAATACTCAGGTAAATGGAAACTTCTGCAGCTTGCATACAAAAATCCAAAAGCCCAGGCCCCCAAAAGGCGGAACTTGGCAGCAGCTACACTGCGAAACAGAGCTTAATGACTAAATGACATTGATGTGGCCCTGGCCACAATGGCAGCTTTGGTGTTGAAGTGTTGTTTTTTTTTTTAATGACAAGTAGAGTAACTTGCCTGAGAGAGGGCGTTTTACATTCACTGAGGTCATTGGGTCACACAGAAACAGTGGGTTCAGTTCAGGGAAAGACAGTTCCAAGACAGCATTATAAACTGGCTCATCTCCTAACCATGAGAGACAGCAAGCACTCACCGACCTTGCTGGTGGAGAGCAAACTGGTGCCGCTTCATTGGGTGGCAATTTGGCAATGGGCATTAAAATTTTAAATGCACAAATCTTTCAATCGAGCAATTGCATTGCTCTAAACTTATCACACAGATATCCTGCACGAAGAGGAATATGCATTGCAAGGATATTCATGGTTATTTCGCTTGCAGTGGCAAAAGATTGGAAGCTGCCTAGTGTCCATCAACAGGGGACTGGTTTAATGAAATGCAGTTTTAAAAGAGTCAGGTGGGCTTTAAATTCTGATGTGAAATCATCTCCAAAATTTATTATTAGGTTCAAGAAAAGCAAGGTGCAGAATAGTGATGTAATACTTTTGCCTAAAAAAATAATGTGTATACTTTGCAAGTGCATAGAATTCTCTTGTAAAGATAGGAAGCGGTAACCTGACTGTTTCTTGGGGGAGGATTCCAGAGCCTGGAGGTCTGGCTTATTTGCCCTTCATCTTACTTTTATACTCTTGCGTGCCTTCATAATATATTAAAGAAAAAGAAGATTAAAGGGAAGGAAACAGAGGTCCCTGACACCAGCTCATGGGTGAGGCTGTTAAAAGAACTGGAATGTGTGTTCTGTGCGGAGGGCAAGGCTGAACCCATGGAGAAGATTTGGTCTTTGAAATAAGGAAGAATTTTCCAACATCAGAGCAGCCTGAAGGAGAACCAGGTTGCCTCGGTGAGGAGCGAGTTCTCTGTGGCTGCTGGGCTGAAGAAGCTCAGGCTACAGGAATCTTTTTTTTTTTTTTTTTCATAAAAAAATTATTAATTTATTTTTGGTTGCTCTGCATCTTCATTGCTTTGTGTGGGCTTTCTCTAGTCATGGCGAGTGGGGGCTACTGTCTTTGTGGGGAGTGGGCTGCTCATTGCAGTAGCTTCTCTTGCAGACCACAGGCTCTAGGGCCCTCGGGCTTAGGTGGCCCATGGCATGTGGGATCATCCCAGGCCAGGGATTGAACCCATGTCCCCTGCCCTGGCAGGCGGATTCTTAACCAATGGACCACCAGGGAAGTCCCTGCAGGAATTTTTCTTGTGGGGCTGTAACAGGGTCTCAGGTTTGGAGGACTTAATATAATGCAGGAAATTTCACCTAGTTCCATACTATTATTTTTTAGTAATAAAAAACATTTCCCTGGTGGCTCAGCCAGTAAAGAATCTGCCTGCAAGGCAGGTGACCCAGGTTCAATCCCTGGGTTGGGAAGATCCCCTAGAGAAGGGAAAGGCTACCCACTCCAGTATTCTTGCCTGGAAAATTCCATGGACAGCGGAGCCAGGAGGGCTACAGTCCATGGGGTCGCAAAGAGTAGGACATGACTGAGCGACTATTTTAGTAACAAAAAGGATCCTTTAAATGTAGATAGTCCTATAATTCATCAAATAATTTATAATAGTTAACTGCCTCTTAAATATAATCTTATAAACGATGCCCTCTGGAGTTGAAGGTAATGTGGATGCAATCTGTTTAAAATTATCTATTTAGAACATGATAACAGAAGTGAAAAAATGTCTCCTATGAAGTCTTCTAAGAAAGGAAATCATAACAATTTCTGATCAGATAAATGCCCTTCCATTACTAAAATGGATTTAAATGAAGAAGCATAAATAGATTTGAACAAGCATGTCAATTTCCTGGGTTTTGTCCTTCTCTACAAACTTGACTCTTTATCGAGTTACAATTATACTCTGGTTTTCTGTCATAAGCAAAAAAGTTCCTTAACAGCAGCTCAGAAGTGACCTTCACATCTTGGTGAAGCCTACTTCTTCACCTCCTGGTGGTCCCTCTGCGCTCCAGTCCCCAGTGTATCTGCTGTGCCTCCACTAATCTTCTCAGGCACCTCTGTCCAAGGAGGACAGGTGTGATGAATCACCATTCCAGCCGCAGTGTCCACGTTAACCCTCCAAATGCCGCCGTCGTCAGGAGACACCAACAGAGCACCACTGCCTTTGTGGCTCAGGAGATCAACCACTCTCAGGCGCCGTCCAGCTAACACTGGGATAGCCAGTTATTCTTCCCAGCTTCAGTTGCTGGGCCCCTCCTGACCCATGACACTTCATGAGCCTCCTGATGAACGTGTTTCTGACATGTCCAGGCAAGGGAGATTATTTAAAACCAATCCATGCTCTTCATTATAAATTCAGATCAGACTTGGGTCACCATAGCCACACCCCTTAAGCACTCCTAGGCCTCCTTCCTGACTTAGGCAGCCCTGGGTCACCAGACACTTACTGATCTGGAGGTGATAGAGCTTCTCCCAGTGAACAGCTTTGGGGGGTTTTTGCCTTCTATTGATAAAATTGGGTTGCAAGGGTTTGGCATGGGGCTCAGATATATGTATCTCTTGATAAACATTATCCAAATATCATTGAAGTGATTTACAACCCAACTTCCTCCTCAATTCAACATGTTTATTGATATTTCCAAAGCTTTTGGACCCGAGGTCAGGTCTTATGGAAAAATACTACTTCTCCTATTCATCCAGCTGAACATGAACCAGTCTCCTCATGCATGTCACGATATCCTGACCTTCAGGAGAACCATATGGTCACCTTTTTCCAGATATGTGTCCAACTTTAGAGCCAGGGATGAAGAAGAGTTGACCTCCACCATCCAGATCTGATGTGGTATTTCTAAATTTTCTCCTTCCCAGATATTTGTGCCAGTTCACTGTCCAGTTCAATGAAATAGTTTCTGTTCAAGGCAAACAATTCTCCAGCAGCTGTAGGTGATTTCATTGGAAAAGTAGCTCCTGCTGGTCCTCCAAGCTTGGAGAAGGGAATGAGATCCCATCTGAAGGGGAGCCCCCTGTTGAATCCTCCCCACAACACAGGGGATTGAACTGAGGTGAGGGTCAGCACTGATGGTGTTTGTCACCAGGCACCCGGTCCTCCTGGAGGACAGACAGCAAAGGCTCAGTCACATCATAGTTGCTCTGATCCTTTCATCCTCAGATCAATCCCCCATGCGTTGTATTTATTACTTCAATTTTTCCAAGGAGTTAGTTTTGAACATATCCATCTAGTTCTTCATCCAAATTGTTGTTCACAGGAAAAATCTAAAGAAGCTGGGCTGGCATGTGGTCTAGGAGGCTGTGGATGGGCCAGAGCCAGGCATACAGATTTCACTGTAGAAACAAATAACACCACCAGTCACTCACAAATCCACTGAGTCAGACTTGTCTTTCCATGCTGTGTTCCTTGTGTGCGGCACATCACTGCAACAGCCAAGCCCTTACTCAGAAGCTTACTAAAGGCATGTTTCTGATAACCCAGGTCTCTGAAGGGCTGACCACTTTCATTAAAAATTGTTCCCAATGAAGAAGAGAATTTCACATTATCTTTCTATGGGATCTTCAATGTGGTTATCTATGACATAAACGATTTTGTTTGCTTTGAATTATCATTCTAACACTCAACTTGGACCTGGAGTTAAACAGGGACAGAATTTGGGGTGGTGGGGAGGGTGGTGCAGAGTGATCCATCGGAGCCAGACACCTTGATAAACCCATTCTTGAGTGGCTGAGTCACTTCACTGAAGTTGAAATAAACTAAGAGCAAAACCACCCAGGTTGCAGTTATAAATGGCCATCCACACGGTGACGCTTCCCTCTGCAGACACAGCGTAGCTGAAGGGCCTCTTGCAATGTCTTGGAGCAGAATCTGCTGGAACTGTAAACTGGTGCTGAAGGCTCGGCCTGGACTGGTGCGGGAGTGAGAAGCTCTGGGGATGCAGTCTTAGGCTGGGGGAGGTCATGCTTCTGTGGTTTCACCTCGAGAAGCGTGGCTCCAAACCGGCATCACATGGGGAATTTTACATCTCCCTGGTGCCTCCCGCATACCAAGACCAACTGAATCAGGTCCTGGAGTCTGGGCTTCATTCTGGCCGCATCCATACCTGTCCCACGCGGAGCTCAAATTGTCCGAAACTTCAGTCTGATCATCTCACAACCCTTCCAGAACCGTCCAATGGTTTCCCACTGTAATTAGGACAAAGGTCATGTCCTTGTGAAGGCCTGGAGCCCCTCTGAGTTCTGTTCTGCACCGGTCTTTTTTAAATTCATCCATTCATTCACTTTTGGCGGTGCTGGGTCTTCAGGGTTTGTGTGGACTTTCTCTAGTGGCGGCGAGCAGGGGCTCCTCTTTGTTGTGTTGCTCAGGCTTCTCAATGCAATGCCTTCTCCCGTTGTGAAGCTCGGGCTCTAGAGCTGGTGCTCAGCAGTTGTGGTATACGGGCTTAGTTACCCCAGAGCACGTGGAATCTTCCCAGACTAGGGAAAGAGCCGGGTCCCCTGCTTCAGCCGACAGACTCTTAATCACTGCACTGCCAGCGGAGGCCGTCTCCAGTCATCCTGTCATTCACTCACGTGGATGCAACCCAGCTGCCCACCACCATGAACTTACCGGAGGCACATTAGCACATTTACTATGTCTCTAGATTGCCCCTGGTTATTCTTTTCCAGTTTGATTAAAAACACAGGTGCACATATTACTTCTTTCAGGTATCATCTAGGGGCAGAGACAGCCGCTTATCCCATTACAGAAATCACGTACCAAGAATAATGATCGTGTCTCAGAGGAATCTAACTGCGTCACTTCAATAAAGTCAAAGCATTTACATTGCTCTTAAGGAAATTGGGTGTGAACAAGAATGACTGACTTGTTGCTAGGGGAGGTGCCAGCTCTGGATGGAAACTCTGCCAGCCGTGATCAAGAGCACAGGGTCGGGAATGATGGGTCTACCGTAAATATGCCAAGTCTGAGATTCAGGGGGGACTTGGGTGGACAAGTCCAGTGTGCAGTTGGTTGGATGATTTTGAAGAAGTGGGGAGGGTTCTAGGATGGAGACAAGGCTTCAGAAGCATCACGATTTAGGAAGTGGTTCAAACTGAGTGACAAGGTCACCCAGGAAATGGATGTTCAGTGGACGTTTCTGGGGCAGGTGGAGGGAAACAGAGAGAAGATGCAGAGAAAAGACCGTGGGAGCCTAAATCAAGGAGTGGAGACATTTAGAGAAAGAGTGCTGCTGCTAAGTCACTTCAGTCGTGTCCAACTCTGTGCAACCCCATAGATGGCAGCCCACCAGGCTCCCCTGTCCCTGGGATTCTCCAGGCAAGAACGTTGGAGTGGGTTGCCATTTCCTTCTCCAATGATGAAAGTGGAAAGTGAAAGCGAAGCTGCTCAGTCGTGTCCAACTCGCAGCGACTCCAGGGACTGCAGAACCAGCTCCTCCCTCCATGGGATTTTCCAGGCAAGAGTACTGGAGTGGGGTGCCATTGCCTTCTCCGAGAGAGAATGACAAAGTGGCAAAAAAAAAAAAAAAAAAAAAGAGGAGTAGGAAGAAGCCATCTCAATAGTCCAGGCCAGAGGAAGGAGGAGTCTGCAGAGACTAGGTCAGGTATCATTTGAGGACCAGGATGAGGTAGAGGTCAGAGAACAGAAGACAGAGGTGAGAGCAGGGCCTCGACAGATGAAACGGCTGCGCCCCTCTGCCCATTAAATAAAGCTAAAAAAATAATAAAGGCTAGCGTCCCTGTTTTCCAGCTCTCTCTGGCCCACAGGCTTCTTTTTCCAACCTCGTAGCGTGTGAGGTGCACGCGTGTGCTGTGTTGGAGTCACTTGGCTTTCAGATTCTTGCCTTTCATCTATTTAAAGCAAAAAAAAAAAAAAAAAAAAGGAATGTAAAGGCATCCGGTATCAGCCAGGGTTCTCCGAGGAAATAAAACCAAGTATATGAAGAGATTTATTTTAAGAAGTTAGAGCATGTGATCACGGGGGCTAGTAAGTGTGAGTTTCACTGGGCCGGCAGGCCAGAAGCGCAGGCAGGAGTTGCTGTCAGTCCGGAGATGGAATTTCTTCCTCTTCGGGAAGCCTCAGTGTTTATTCTTCAGGCCTCCTGCTGATTGGATGAGCAACCCCTGCCCTTACTGAGGGCAATTATCTCCTTTATTTGCGGTCATCTGAGTATAGATGTGAACCACATCCACTTTCCAGAAACACCTAGGTCAGCGTTTAATTAAGTAGCTGGCTGATGAAGACGAACCATCTCACCTCCTAAATCATGAAAACTGCCAGTCTCCTGGTCCAGGCAGACTTCTGACGAACTGTAGCATTTCTTCAATAAAATGCTAGAAAATGGAAGGGCATGAGGGTCCTCCTGGTGTGTGTGTGTGACCAGTCGCTCAGTCCTGTCTGACTCTTTGTGGCTCCATGGACGGTAGGCCACCAGGCTCCTCTGTCCATAGAATTTTCCAGGCAAAAATATCAGCATGGGTTGCCATTTCCTACTCCACGGGATCTTCCTAACCTGGGAATCCAACCCACATCTCTTGTGTCTCCTGCATTGGCAGGCAGATTCTTTACCGCTAGCAACAATAAGATCCCTCAAATAAGATGTGAAAAACCAAAAGAAGCTGAAATTCACTTTTTCAGACAATGTTTTTCATCTTCTTCAGAATTCCACCCTCTCCTCGCCCCCCCCCCCACAGCCTGTAAGATACAAGAAACCGTCTTATTATTTATCCTGCAGAGCAGCCGCAGAGTAACTTCTCTGCACGTCAGCAAGCAGGCACCTTTACAACCACAAACAGCGGGGAGCTGATCACTCGCACACTCTGCTCTTCCGGTGTATTTAACAAGACTAAATCGGTCCTCTGAGCTGGCTGGTTTTTCCCTCCCTTCTTCTCCTGTCAACCAGTCAGTAACATGAGCGGATGAAAACTTAGGGTCTAACCTCTACCATCGCAAGGGTAGTGAGGTCCCCTGAAACACCCACACAGCCACCTCTGAACAATCCTCTTCCTCCCAACAGAATATGGTTGATCCGAAGTGAATCCAATTGCAGGGCTAGTCTGCAGTTTGAGTACTTGCTTTAGGTCAGGATGGAGGGCGCAGGAAGTTGAAAGGGCATCTCTGGGATTCAGGTGGCACTAGTGGTAAAGAACCTGCTTGTTTTCTCCTCTAAACTGCAGGAGACGTAAAAGATGCAGGTTTGATCCCTGGGTCAGAAAGATCCCCTGAGAAGGGTATGGCAGCCCACTCCAGTATTCCTGCCTGGAGAATCCCATGAACAGAGGAGTCTGGAGGGCTATGGTCCTTGGGATTGCAGAGTCAGACACAACTGAACGACTTAGCATGCATGAAAGCAGATGCATAAAAACAGGAAGCTTACCACCCAGGGCTGGGGCGAGGGTGAGGCTAGTGAGGTGCTGGGGCCACAGGAATTTAAGGAGGTGCTCATTTTCAAATCCATGACAGTATTGAATTAGCACCTCAAAGTGACTGTTTCCTGCAAATTTACGCCCTAGGTGCCTCACTCTAGCCCTGGCCCTGATACCAGCCGAAAATCCCCATCGAGGAACTTCTCATGGATTTGCAGGTTTGGGACTGGTCCCCAGAGTCATGTTGGGAATGATCACTCCACGTGATCCTGGGGCCTGGTTAGGCTTGGGAACCACTATAGGACCAAAGTGTCTGTTTGGACCTATAGTTTGGTTAGGACCAAAGTGTGTGTTTTCACCTCCATCTGCTGGTGTTGGCAGCCGCTGTGGGTCACAGTAAGGATATTGATCTTTACTCCATCTATGCAAAGAGGGAGCCACTGAGGGCCTTGTGGAAGAAGAATGATGTGGTGTGACTTGGGTTTGAAAAGAATCGCTCTGGCTGTTTGGATTGAGAAATAGATGGAGGTGGAGCAGAAGTAGCAAGAGAAATCTATAGCAGACGCGGCTAGACATGAAATGATATTTGTCCATCAGATCTGGAATTGCTTGGAAAAGAAGCACCAATGAGGTGCACTTGGGGATGGTCTGGGGGTGAGAGAGAAAGAGGGAATCAGGTTGTATGACTCCAGGACTTTTAGCCAGAGCAACCAGAAGGACGGGCTCTGCACTGACCTGTTGTAGGGAAAGCTGTGGGAGAGGCGGGGGGTGAGGCAAGGTCAGGGCTCAGCTGGCTGAGTCTGAGATGCCCAGGTAACTCATAAGTGGGAATGTCCCCATGCTCAGTGGACGGTCTGAGTTCAGGGGAGCAGTCTCAACATAGACACCAATTTTGGAGTCATTAATGGTGTGAGATGAGCAGAATTCCAGAAGGGAAGGGGTCTAAGATCTGAGTCCTGCCCCCTACAGCCCCCAATCTCAATGATGAGTGTGTGATCCAGTAGCAATGCATGGATATTGGTGGGGTCTTTTAAAATCAAAGATCGTTCACATCCGCTGTCTTGGCAGATACTGGGTGAATGCTTGTTATGTGGCTGACTACAGGCTCCACAATCCAGTTCTAAGCCATGTCCCAGCTCCCCTGGGGCCACCCTTGCCGAGCCTCCTGGGACTGATCCTGGTCATGCCATCACACCCACCCCCTGTCCTCTGCATATTCCCTTTCCTCTCTTTACAGAGCTCTTCCCATCTCTCCAGCTGACAAGTCCACCTCACTCAGAAACCAGATCGCAAGTCCCCTCCTACATTAGCAGATTTTTAGGGCCACACGTATCAGGAGACAGCCCCAATCTAGGTTGGGGAAAGAAGTGGGATTGTGGTGGGCTTCAGGTGCTAAACCACAGCGGGGAAGATAGAGGCCAGGCCAGGATGAGGGACTGTGCGGCCAGCAACTCTGAGGAGGGGTAGGGTCTATGAAAAGTCGCATGCCCCACTCCCTACATATTCGAAGCAAAATGGGGAGTTTGACGGGTTTCTTCAAAATGCACCAGACTTTCCAGGCCTCGGGCAGGGAGGCAGCTCTATTTTCTGGCTCTGTAACTGTTTGCAGCTTGTTTGCTCTGATTCCTGGTTTGCTGTCAGCCTCCCGGTATAGACTGTGAGCTGGTGGAGGGAAAAAGTTGCATTTACTGAACAGCTTGTGGCTCAGTGGCCAGAAAGCAAATAGATGCTCAGTAAAGACAGTGCAGTGAAGAAGGAGGCACAGACTCTGAGATGGTGTGGGTGTCCCAGAGACACACAGACTCTCATCTCTGCTCCCAAACCACATGCATCCAGGCTCCAGGAGACCAAAGTCACAGCGCCTACCTTTGCCTCTGGAAGACCAAGTGCTTGTCCAAGCTGTTCACATCCACGTAACTGAAACTGTGATGCAGTCTATCCTCTGACGTTAAAGATTAAGAAATACCAGCTACCCAGTAGCCCAGCCAGCCTTCGGCAGTGGGACTCCATTAACAGGAGGATTTGTGGTCAGCTATCCTGGAGATTTCTCCTACATCATCCACGGCACGGATGGTGACTTTCCATTGTGATTTCCAGGAGTGCATGTGTCTCTTAAGAGGCCATCACTTGTGCACTTGTGGATATAGAATTTCACGTCTCTAACATACAAGCATTTGTACACACACACACACACACACACACCCCTCAACACAGAAGATGCACAAGAACAAGGACTGCCAGTCTCCTGATTGCATGGGAAGGTGCTGAGTCTTCCGAAGCTACCTCTGTCTGGACTGCCGTCTCCATGGAAACCTTGAAACCAGACAGGACTAGGCCAGGCTGAGTTATTTGTCTCCTAAATAAGGAGCCACAGCAGAGTCCAGACCCTGCGGCTAAGAGTTAATAAGATGACAACCTTTCAAATAGACAAGCACTACACTTCTCTGCCTCTAAATACTGGGTTGCGTAGAGCAGAGAGAGTCCTTCAAATAGAGCCAAATGCACTTCTGCGTGAATATAGTCTGCGCTAGGACCAAATTCAGGCTGGTGTCTTCAGAGACAAGAATATCAATTCATATGATATAGATACTGTTCAATAGCACTGCTGCTGCTGCTAAGTCACTTCAGTCGTGTCTGACTCTGTGCAACCCCATAGACGGCAGCCCACCAGGCTCCCCCATCCCTGGGATTCTCCAGGCAAGAACACTGGAGTGGGTTGCCATTTCCTTCTCCAACGCATGAAAGTGAAAAGTGAAAGTGAAGTTGCTCAGTCGTGTCCGACCCTCAGCAATCCCATGGACTGCAGCCTTCCAGGCTCAATAGCACTAACAGAAATAAAATAATAATAGCCATCCATAGATGCGCATTTACCATGTGTTGGGCACTGGATGTAATGGTTTACCTAAAATTATCTCCTGTAATCCACACAAGGGTAGACGTCGCTATGGTTACATAAACGCCCTCAGGATTCCCAGTCCAGCGGCTGCCTGCCTCTGCTGGGGTCCCCGGACATCCAGCTGTAGCTGACTGTTGCTTGGATCTGCTCTTCCCTGGTCCACTGCCCTTCTTCTGAAAACCACACTTTGGTCTTCCTTGGAAAAGCCACTTCCCTGCTCTCTGTCTGGGTTGACAGGCAGAGCTGACTGTCTTCCAGTTCCAGGGCTGGATGTGTGACCCAGATCTGGCTGGTCAGCATCTTCCTTGGCCACGATCATACCAGTTCATGGATGGACACTTGGCCTGAGTCAATCCTGTGAGGATATAGGTTTGGAACTGTCAAACACCTGTTTGGGTTGCTTATTGCTATATAACAAGCCACCCCAAAACTTAGTGGCTTAAAGCAACAACCATATTATTATCTCTCAAGATTTTGTGGCTCTATTGGGATCATCAGGGAGGTACCTCTGTTCCACATGATGTCTGGGCTGTACTCACCTGAGGGCTCTTGTTTACCACCCAGGGCTGGGACAAGGGTGAAAAGTGAGGGGCCAGGTGTTCAGTCGTTCAGTCTTGTCCAACTCTTTGTAACCCCATGAACTGCAGCACGCCAGGCTTCCCTGTCCATTACCGCCTCCCAGAGTTTGCTCAAACTCACGTCCATCGAGTCGGTGATGCCATCCAACCATCTCACCCTCTGTCATCCCCTTCTCCACCTGCCTTTAATCTTTCCCAGCATCAGGGTCTTTTCCAATGAGTCAGCTCTTCACGTCAGGTGGCCGAAGTATTGGAGCTTCAATTTCAGCATCAGTTCTTCAAATGAATATCCAGGATTGATTTCCTTTAAGATTGACTGGCTTCATCTCCTTGCAGTCCAAGGGACTCTCAAGAGTCTTCTCCAGCACCACATTTCGAAAGCATCAATTCTTCGGTGCTGTCTAGGTTGGTCATAGCTTTTCTTCCAAGGAGCAAGCATCTTTTAATTTCATATCTGCAGTCACCATCCCCACTGATTTTAGAGCCCAAGAAAATAAAGTCTCTTTCACCTTCATCAAGAAGCTCCTTACTGAGCTAGAACATCCAAGATGGCATTGGTGTTGACTGTTAGTAGAGAAATTTCTGTAGGAAAAGGGAAGCAAGAACTTGGGGGCACGCTGAAGAGTCCCTAGTTCCCTGATTGGGCTGCCTGCACCTGAACTGCTGGATTGGGACAGGGGAGTGTGTGATGAGGAGCTCTAGCTATGGGCTGGCTCTCCTGCAGGCATTTAGGTGCAGCCCAGGGCATAAAAGGAGTGGGCGTCTTTGGGGGATGCTCAGCAATAGACTATCCTGCTTGGGGACCCCAATTATGTCCATTTGCCCCAGGGAACTCTGGCCCAGCCAGTATCCTTTCTGGTCTTCCTGGACTATAGCTTTTGGCTGAAAACTAACATGGCACCCATACTGCCTGTTGATCATCCCAAACCACCTTAGCCTCGAGCTCGCCTGTGGATCAGCTGGTTCTAAAGCACAGGTAAAGACAGACCTCCCTGCTCTAGGGTATCTGACTCCAGGAATTTTTCAACACAGTTTTTCAAGATGTCTCCATGGAGATGATGCAAAGTCATGTCCCTAGCTTCTAAAACTGAATTTACCCTTGGTCAGGTTCAGGGTCAGGAGATGAGAAATCAGCAGGAGAGTGGAGAAGACAGGATGACCAACCATGCCACTCAGGACTGTGCTTTTATCCTTCCCAAGACTCTCAAATGACGTCTTTCTTCAGGCCCTCCTGTACCCTGATCCACAGTTAGAGCCATCTTGACATTTCAAAGTACAGTTAATGCAAAAGTCCTCATTAAAAAAGCAAACCCACAGCCTAAGTTTTGATGGCAGAAAGGTGTCAGAAGTATGTCGTAGGAAGGTAGAGGAAAACAATGTGTTTTTCCTTGACACAGGTCAAATTTGAAAAATCGTGGTCAATCCGAATGCTCTCTTGGAGTTACTAGGGAAAGGATCTCTCCTCTCTTGGTGTTAATTTGGTCAAATGAAGGTCTAACACTACTAAGGCTCATCTCTGATAAAACACATTGAGAACCCACTCACCATGAAGCAACTTCAAAGAAAATCAGAGACAAGTCATGAAGATAGGTTCTCCATGACCCACACCCAGATCCAGCTATACCTGATGTCCCACTCACTCCTTGAGTTTCAGTTGCATTAGTTAAGGCATTCCTTTGCATCTTAAGCCCATTTCCATTGCTCTTCTATCACATGCAATTGAAAGAGCCCTAACGTCTCTCATGGGGATGATCCTATGTACCCGTTTCAAATGGAGATACCCTTGAGAAGCAAAGTCAGGGAACAAATCAAATCCTCTTCCTCCACTGGACCCCCACTTACACTCAGACCACTGCCAGCTGAGTTCTTTCCTCTTCTCCATCCCCATAACTAATGCTACTTCCCTTCCCCCATCTTCACCTCACCTCGACACCCAATATCTCAAGTCCCTTTCCTTTGTCAGCCCATTTTGGGAGCCATTCCTCTCTCTGTCCTTTTCTCTCAGTCATTTTTGGTGCCAGGAACCCCGACGCTGGGAGAGGCCCCTCACCTAATCTCCTGACCCCAGAGGACCACTTTTCCTTCCTGTCCAACCAGTCCATTCTGAAGGAGATCAACCCTGGGATTTCTTTGGAAGGAATGATGCTAAAGCTGAAACTCCAGTACTTTGGCCACCTTATGTGAAGAGTTGACTCATTGGAAAAGACTCTGATGCTTGGAGGGATTGGGGGCAGGAGGAGAAGGGGACGACCGAGGATGAGATGGCTGGATGGCATCACTGACTCGATGGACGTGAGTCTGAGTGAACTCCGGGAGTTGGTGGTGGACAGGGAGGCCTGGCGTGCTGCGATTCATGGGGTCGCAAAGAGTCAGATACGACTGAGCAACTGAACTGAACTGAACTGATGCTTGCCAGGAGAGAAGAATCATGCAAAAGCAACATGTAGCATCTTATCAGGGCTTCCCTGCTGGTTCAGCGGTAAAGAACCTGCCTGCAATGCAGGAGACCCGGGTTCTATCCCTGGTTGGGGAAGATCCCCTGGAGGAGGGCATGGCAACCCATTCCAGTATTCTTGCCTAGAGAATCCTAGAACCGTAACCTGGCAGGCTGCAGTCCATGGAGTCACAACTGAAGTGACTAAGCAGCAAAAGTGTCTTATTGAGCTTTTCTAGGACAGAAAAGATATATATATATATGCACACATATATTTCTTTATATATATATATATATGTATATAGAAATATAGAGTATAGCCTTTCCTTTAGCAGATTGGTAGACAGTAGGGGTTACAAGCAACTTTAGAAGACAAAAGTGCCTTTATTTAAATTGCTTGAAGACAATGTTACTTGTTTCCCCAAAAGGTTAATACAAATCACCTTAAAAGTGATCTTGGTAACCTCAACTCCTCTTAGAGATCTTAAATATGATATAAATAGCTTAGAGATCATATTTCCCACTGACAATGTTTTGGGGACTGGCTTAAGCTATAATTGAGTTAAATGCTTTGAAAAGATTGAATCAGACTCTTAAGTTCAAACAAAGATGCCTCTTGTTTTCCAGAGTTACTGATAGGATCTTAGAGGCCTAGGTTGTATGTGCTAGTTCTTTGGGATTGGGGTGGGGAGGAGGAAAGGAAAAGAAAGAAAAATTTAACAGAGCTGAGTTAAATCAGAAGTCATAAACTCATCCCCACAAACCCCAGCCACTATTTTTATTTAAACTAGTGACCAATATGTAAGTCTTGTAAAAATCTCAATTTCAGCCTTTTCTTAAAAATCTAGCCGAGCTGGTAGCTCTGGGCCACCTCTTGGTGGTGGTGTTTTTCAGTCACTCAATCGTGTCCGACTGTTTACGACCCCGTAGACTGCAGCACGCCAGGCCTCCCTGTCCATCACCATCTCCCAGAGCTTGCTCAAACTCACGTCCATTGAGTCAGTGATGTCATCCAACCATCTCATCCTCTGTTGTTCCCCTCTCCTCCTGCCTTCAATCTTTCCCAGCATCAAGATCTTTTCCAGTGATCCAGGTCCTCAAATCAGGTGGCCAAAGTATTGGAGCTTCAGCATCAATCCTTCCAATGAGTATTCAGGGTTTACTTCCTTTAGGATTGACTGATTTGATCTCCTTGGTGTCCAAGGGACTCTCAAGAGTCTTCTTCAGCACCACAGTTCAAAAGCATCAATTCTTCAACTCTCAGCCTTCTTTGTGGCGCAATCTCACATCTATACATGATTGCTGGAAAAACCATAGCTTTGAATATAGGGACCATTGTTGGCAAAGTTGTGTCTGTTTTTTAATATGCTAAGTTTGTCATAGCTCTTCTTCCAAGGAGCAAGCACCTTCTAATTTCAAGGCTGCAGTCACTGTCCGCAGTGATTTTGGAGCCCAAGAAAATAAAACCTGCCACTGCTTCTACTTTGTGCCCATCTATTTGCCATGAGGTGATGGGACCGGATGCCATGATCTTAGTGTTTTAAATGCTGAGTTTTATGCCTTCTTTTCCACTCTCCTCTTTCACCCTCATCACGAGGCTCTTTTGTCTCTCTTCACTTAGTGTAGTGGTTGGTGATTCCGGACTGGGCATGCACGCTGCGTGTGTCCCATTCCTAGCCTGGCATATTTGGCTGCTACCCTGTCCTGCATCTTAGTCTGAGCGAAAGCGAGATGGCACCTCCTCTCATGAAATGCCACCCCTGGGAAGCCAGCCAGTTAAGGCACGTGAATCCTATGCAGAGTGACCGCAGCCTTGGCGCTGGCAGGAGAAGAGTGGCAGCTGTTCCAGCAAGGCCCTCCCTCCCCCTGAATCTCTTTGTCTATTGAGGGTCTCCCCAGCCTCCCTCTAGGCTTGTCTCCTCCACCCTACTCCCCCCTGCATGGGCTAGTGTGGCCACACACTTGGGCTTGAGAAGGTAGGCCTGCGTGGGGTCAATTAACCCCAGCCCTTTGGGAAAGGGTCTGGGGCTGGCTCAGATACCATTCCTCCTGGAAAAGGGTTCCAACTAGAAGATGGACATTGGGAAATCCTTTTGAAAAAAAAAATTTTTTTTTCTTTTTAGTGTGGACGTTTTAAAAGTCTTTGTTGAATTTGTTACAACACTGTTTCTGTTTTGTTATTTTGGCTATGATGCACGTGGGATCCCAGCTTCCTGACCAGGGATCGAACCCATACCCCCTGCCTTGGAAGGTGAAGGCTTAACTCCTGGACCTTCAGGGAAGTCCTAATTCAAATCAGTCTTCTAAAAGTCTTCAGGTAAGGAAGCCCCGATGACCCTGTGGGGTAGCCTCCAATCAGAAGATGGGATGGCTGCATTTCTGCAGGTGGCTAAGTGGTGCTGGTTGTCCCCAGGGGCTGAGCATGCAGGGTGCATTCCTAGGTTGGCACTGTCTTTTGTTGACTCTGTGCCTGTGTCTCAGCTTGAATAAGAGCAAGATGATGCCTCCTCTCACAAACCGCTGCCTGGTCTGGGAACCCGCTAAAATGGGCAATAATTCACCTTTCAGGGAATGCATGAGAATTTGTAGAAATGACTCTCTGACCTGGTTTCACACTAACACCTAGCTCTCCAGGGACTTTGGGTTTAGGAGGGCAACTCCTTGTGGTGTGAAGGCTGGAAATTGTCAAGTGGTGCCCACTAAAGGAAACCCCTAGAATAACCTCCCATTTCTCTCACCTACAGTTATTTTTCTATTGCCTGATAAATGTTACATCCAGAGCTCATGTCAGGAACAAGAATGTAAATCAGCCTCTGGCATTTATGCTGAATGGGATGATTGATAGTCAGTAACTTAAATGTGTAAGCTGATAGTATTAATTTTTCAGTAGATTGACGCATCCCCAGGAAAACACATAATGTCTTTGCAGAGTACAGATACTTCCTTCCCACAGAAGGTACATTTTTTTTTCATAAGGGTGTGATGCGTGCTCAGTTGTGTCTGACCCTTTGGACTGTAGCCCAACAGGCTTCTCTCTCCATGGAAATTTTCAGGCAAGAATAGTGGATTGCGTTGCCATTTCCTCCTCCAGGGGATCTTTCCTGAGTAGGTTGGTGATGTGTACTCAGTCGTGTCTGACTCTTTGGACTTCACAAGGATATTAGGATATAAACAGTACCTGATTTATGGGATGTAAAGATACACGAACAGACAAGAACTAACCCTTTATCTATTAGGAAGGCTTGAGATTTGCTGGCCTCCTATCTGCCTCTAGAAATTCACTTCTTTGGATGAAGATGTTTACATCCTGCAGACCTCTTTGTCCTTCCTGGATGACTTTAACCTGCACAGTAGCTGAGCACCTCAGTCCATTTGACAAGGAATTACCGTACCTGACTTCCTATACCTGTGAGTTCAAGGATAGTCTTCAGACCAGAGCACACTCACCAGGAAACCCAGAAGAACACTTGGAAAGAACCATTTCCATGAAGACAGAAAGCAGCTTTTGGCAGAGAAGTGTTCTCTATTGGGGGGGGGGGCACTTTGCCCTGTCCCTAACTTTAAACCGGGTACCCCCCATATTCTACTCATCTCTGGCCCAAGCCCACCTTTCAAATCTTTTGATCACACAGTTCCTTGCCTAATCTGTTGGCTTTCTCCATAGATCAAAGAAGTAGAAATGAAGACCAAGTAGTTAACAGATGACCAGATCTCTTTCCCAGTTTCCCCTTCAGTAATCTCGAGAATAAACCGTGAACGAAATAGCAGCAAAACAAGAAGCCAGCAAGCCTGTACACAAGCCTGTACACAAGCCTGTACACAAGCCTGTACACAAGCCTGCACACAGTGGGAGATGGTGATGACTCCGACTCCCATCGCCATGATTAACTGAGGTGACTCCTGTTTCCTTTTGAAAATGATCACGACTGAGCAGCATCTTCGGAGGTGGTTTTTGAGGGACACTAAGTCCACCGTCTCCCCAGATTGCCGACATTTGGATTAAAAGCAACTTTCCTTTCTACCCACATCTCTCTGATTTTCGAGTGGCGAGCAGCCAGACCTGATTTGGTAACATTTCCTTCCCTGCTGTACCCCTGGGGCTCAGCAGAGTGTTTGGTGAACAGTAGGCTTCAGTCCATCTGTTGAGTAAATGAGTCGATGACTAGAAATGTTCAGCCCAGCTCCGGTTCACTTGCTACCCTCCGTTGGATTACTATGCATCTTCCATCCTGAACACGTGGATGAAAGAACAATATGTTCTATCCTGATTCATAGACAACACAGTCTAGGATTCCTTGTAACCAGCAGCATATCAGACAAACGAGAGGGCAGAGATCACTGGGGTCTTCACTAATGCAGGGTATGGAGGTGCTCAGTTCAGAGCATCTCCCCCTCGGTCCTTACGTGGATAAGTCAGGTTCCTGGTCCCACTTCTCACATGTGCCCTTAGGGATGCATTCAGTGACCGTGCCCTTAGGTCCATTCTCCTGTCACCGGAGCTTCACACTTACTTCCTGCCAGCAATGTCCCCCTCAAGGCTCTGTGTCTCACACTCAGGCCCTTCTTTGATACCCAGGAGCCCACCAGGCTAACACCAGCTCCAGCCTCCTGTCGCTCTCACAGATGATAGCAGCTGGCATCTGCCTGCTTCTCAAAGATGCTGGGGGCATGAACCACCATTGCCAACCGCAGCAGCCTTACCTTGGCGTCTCCTTTCTGCATCACTTACCCAGCTCCTTCACCTCTGCTTCCTGGGAGCAGCCCCTTAAGAAACTCCCTGCACCCAAATTTCTGCCTTAGACTTTACTTTCACAGATTCCCAAACCAAGGAATACAGTTAGACAAAATATCTCACTGTGGACCTTTTTCTGTTCCCATCTTGCAAACCTTTTAATTATCTGTCCTTTTACTAAACACTGCTGCTGATGCTAAGTCACTTCAGTCGTGTCCGACTGTGCGACCCCATAGATGGCAATTTCTGCTTCTCAATAAACTGAAAGGAGCTTAGGCAAGTTCCTGACCATTCCCAGGCTTCATTTCCTCCTCAGTGTAATGGAAATAATTACACCAGTCTTCCCATTTCACTGCTGTCTTGGGGGAGAGTGCTGGGAAGATGATGCTTGAAATGCTTACAGAGGCACAAGATTCACCAAAATTAGATTTGCAATTAGATCCTAAAGCTTGTCCTGCAATTTCTTAATTGAAAAGAAAAAAAAATTTTTTGTATCTTTCTTAAGAATTAAAGAGTTTTTCCACTCCATTTATTTTTTAAAAAGGGTTTGTTTGTTTGCATTTTTTGTTTTTGTTTTTACTAAGCAAATACTGTTTAATCTTTGTGGAGGAGTCAATCAATATCAGCAGCTAAACCTCTATGAAACCAGCCAAACGCTCCTAAGGACCCAGGGTTTTCTTGCTGTCCTGTCTAAACACAGTACCATTTATTTTGCCTTCTTTCTCTGTCTCCTTCTGAGATGTTCCTAAAGTCAAGATGGACTACATGCATTTTTTTTTTCCTTTTAAGGTAGTTGAAGGAGAAGATCAACAAAAGCCCATGACACACTTGTAAACTGAAGGAGCCACTCTCTGAAATGTTTCCATTACTCCTCAGCAAGAAGCATGCTCCTGCTCTTCTGTGTTTCTTGGAACCATCTGTGTGGTCTCTGCTGAGCTCCCTGTGGGCCTGGAGCACCCCCAAGGCTCTGCTCAAAACCCAGTCCCACATCTGAGGCCTGGTGCCATTCTCCCTGCCTCCTCTTTGCCACCACCAGCTTCTCCTCATTGTAGATTGCTATACCACTCTCAGGTTGGATCCTTTTCTGGCTCCTCAAATACAGCACACCGGTGTCTACCTGGCCTGTTGCACAAACTGTTCCCTCCCCCCGGAGAGATCCACCCTTTTCTTCTTCTCTTGATCTGTCAGTGGGACCGGTTCATGTTTTGAATACACATATCATTGTCTGAAGGCTTTCAGTTTAGTTCAGTTGCTCAGTCGTGTCTGACTCTTTGTGACCCCATGGACTGCAGCATGCCAGGCCTCCCTGTCCATCACCCACTCCTGGAGTTTACTCAAACTTGTTTCCATTGAGTTGAAGGCTTTCAGTCCTGGACAAACACTCCCACGAGCCAAGCAGTCGCGTTTGGGTTGCCTCTTTGTAGTAAAAGGGCTCAGGATGGGTAGGAGCCTTGCACAGCTGCCCCTGCAACCCTTACTAACAGGCCAACCAACCAAGTCGACCCTAAGGTCCTCTGACCTCCTTCCCTCATTTGCATGTGTGCATGCGTAGTTGCTCAGTCATGTCTGACTCTTTGTGACCCACGAACTATAACCCGACAGGTTCCTCAGCCCATGGGGATCTTCAGGCAGGAATACTGGAGTAGGCTCTAGCAGGGAGGCAGCCACTACCTTTTGCATTTTGGGAGAGATTCAAAGGCAGGCAGAGGAGTAGAAAGCTTTCTAGTGGAACAGGGAAGATTCCAGGTGTGCCCTCATGGGAGGCTGTTGGCCTAGGGAGGCTGGAGGTGAACTGAAGAGAAGCAAGCAGTTCAGGGGATTGGTTAGGGAGCATCCCAGGTGGCTCCGTGGTAAAGAATCGTCCTGCCAAGGCAGGAGACGCAGGTTTGATCACTGGGTGGGGACCATCTCCTGGAGGAGGAAATGGCCACCAACTCCTGGCCACCAATTTCCTGGGAAATCCCCATGGACAGAGGACCCTGGTGGGCTACAGTCCATGGGATCGCAAAGTGTCTAACACAACTTAGGAACTGAACACACAGGGAGCATACTGGACTGTCTCTGGTTAGTTCCAACTTAGAAGCAGGGACAGAAATTGGGGACGGTGTGTGTGATTCATCAAGTCCTGGCCATTATGGTTTGACCATTTACAGGGGTTTTTGTTTGGTTTCCTGAATTATTATAAGCGATGGCATTCTGACTTCCTGCAAGCCTGACTTCGAGCAGGCTGGTTTCCTGGGCTGGTCGCTGCAAATTGTGAGTCAGATCCAGTTTCTACATACGCTCTGACTGCTGTGCCTTCATGTATTCAGTTGCTCATCCCCTCTACCACTGACTCAAAACCCGGTCTTTATAACAAGATACATTTCTTTACTAGGGTTTTAGGAGAACACAGATTATTTAATCTCTGTTAAAGTAACTGAACAAGCAAGCAACCACCCTAGGGTGACCCTTGAAACTGAAAGGGTCCCTCAGTCATGTCTGACTCTTTGTGACCCCATGGACTGTAGCCCACAGGGCTTCTCTATCCATGGAACTTCCCAGGCAAAAATACTGGAGTAGGTAGCCATTAAGGTCACCAAAGGGTCTTCCTGACCCAGGGATCAAACCCCAGTCTCCTACACTGCAGGCAGATTCTTTACTGTCTGAGCCACCAGGGAAGCCTTCCTTTCTGTTAACCAAAAGAAGTATTTTGAAAATTCTTTATTTATTGATCAGCAAGAAGGTTTGATGCAGTGTTTTGAAATAGTATGTTTCTATTCTTTGCACTGGCAAAATGATCCAAGGTCACTGGTACAGATCCACTATGCTGCAAGTTCCCATCCAAATGCATGACCACAGTAGCATCCAAGGCTCCATCAAGGTCAGCGAACTGAAGCAATTTTACACTCTAGAGTCCTTAACAATGGCTGCCGAGTTAGGGGGTGGTGCCCAGCGACAGCTTGAGAAACATTAAAAATAGCAGGCAATTCGATGAGGTTGTCCACAAAGGACCTTGGTGCATAATGGAACATCTGAACAGAGGAGCTGAAAATACCCCAGCAACACAGTTATTCTTTTTAGTCACCATTTAGCATTTTGGCTTTTGGTTTCTGAAGTTCGGAGGCAGACTAAATTAGTAAAATATATGCAAAAATGTTCCCGAGTTCAGTGTTGCTGAAGGGTTGGAGATGCTAACTTTCCCATCAGAGAGACTTGTATTTGAGCCTTGAGTCAGTTAGGATAGAGATCTGTTGCATACAACCTGAAACCCCCTGATAATGCAGGCTGAAACAGGTAGGTGGGAATTGTCCAGAGGAAGACAGCTGGGGACTGATATGCTGGCACGTCAGTATCTCCAGGCTGTAGGCTCTGCCATGCTCAGGGCTTGGTTTCCATCTTTGAGGCCTGGATCCAAGATGGTTGCTGGAGTGCCAGCCTTCATGTCTCTGTTCCAGGCTGACAGAAGGAGGAAGAAAAAAAGAACAAAAAGGCAAGCCCTCCTTTTAATTGCACATCCTGGAATTCTCATTTATATCTCATTATCCAGAGCTTACCAACGTGGTGCTACTCCTGCCCTCAAGGACAATTTAGAAATGTAGCCGTTTCCTTGTTCATATTATTAACCATTGAAAATGCCCTTTAAAGAAAAAAGAACCTTGAATATACTCAGGGTTCAGTTGCTAAACATGAAGGAGATATTAAATAAACAATTGGGTTAGGTTTTCCAGAAGCAGCTTCAGGAATGTGGATTTCTGTGAAAGGGATTCACTGGGAAGTGAGCCCAGGAAAACGAGGTAAGAGTGTGGAGACCTTGAATCAAGAATGAAGCGTTCTAAGCAAGGACATGAGAAATGGAGTATTCCTGCCATATCAGTAAACAAAGATGTCACAGTCATTGTGATTACAGCCCTCCAAATGTGAACTGCTGAGACCTAAGGAAACCAGGAAGGAAAACAATACTTGTGATCTAGCAGGCATTGGGCTGCAGCCACTCCCTATGGTGAGCACTGAGGGACACACAGGAAACGCCCCAGACAGCTGAGATGCGTGAGAAAGAAATTATTTCAGTGAGCCCAGACTCTTGCATCTTCCCATACACAGAAAAGCACTAAATTCCTCAACTTGGGATATCTGGTTTTCTTTAAATAACAATAATCTTTTGATGTTCTGACTACCTGCCCTTTGTTGTAAGATTTCTATATAACCTGGCTCCTTCCCTTGCTTCCTTGGAAGAATTCTCTCAGAGCTACTTGAGACACTGTCTCCTGGGCTTAAGTCCTAAAACTTTCTGCTAAATAAAACATAACTCTCAACTGTTAGGTTGCAACTATATTTTTACATGGACAAACGTGTTATAAACCAAGCGCCATCATGAGTGACCTTGACCAGCCCCTCTGGGACTCCTGGAAAGAATCTACATTCAACTCAAGGGTCAGGCAGTTGGAGTAATTACACAGTCACACCTACCACTCACTGGGGAGGGGATACCCAGGGGAGAAAATGTCCTCACTATTCTGGCTCTGCAGATACAAGCAAAGTGAACCCTAAAGCTGGAGGGTAGCCCCAAGCCTAGAAAGATCATTGCTGGCTGCTGGAAGTAAGATCTCACCTATAGTTTTTTATTTGTCATCTGCATATTTTGAACACAAATCAATTAAGAATTGTATATCTGCTTCCGTGGTGGCTCAGCTGGTAAAGAATCCACCTGCAGTGTGGGAGATGTGGGTTCAATCCCTGGGTTGAGAAGATCCCCTGGAAAAGAGAAAGGCTACCCACTCCAATATTCTGGCCTGGAGAATTCCATGGACTGTATAATCCATGGGGTCAAAAAGAGTCGGACATGTCTGAGTTATTTTCACTTTCACTTTCTTTTCAAGAAAGACAACAGCAATTTTCTATTTGAACCTGTGAGTTGTTATGAACAGTGTCTAAGATGGTAGTGTGGAAGCTGTCAGCCCTCTATGGATACTTATGTCCGTGTCTGTAGCTCAGAAAGAACTTTACCTTTAATTGTGTATTGGATGTTTTCCTATCTTCAGAAGCTGTTAATAAGTAAAATTACAAAGTCTTTGAAACGAAAGGAGCAAGGATCTGATTGGTTTATAGAGATAAACACTTACATAAATTATTTCATACAATTATCAGAAAATAAGGACCTTAAGCTTATAATTCTTTAATATGCTGGCTAAAGCTAACTTAGAAACATTTTAGGAATCCATACAACTAAGGTAAATCTTTGGAAAATGAGACTAATTTAATTATTTTGACTTAATAAATACTACTATGTCTTCTCTAATTGATTAATGCTATGTATAATAGGGGACTTTTATTCTAAAGGGTGTTTTTTCTTAGACTTATTCTCTTCTACTTATCAAAGATGCTAACATTATTCCTAGTTAATATTTCAGGCTCTGAAAAACGTGAAGTTTGTGTTCAACTAAATTGAATCATTTTTCTGACACACTATATTTCAACAGCAATTGTGTTTTGTAGTGTGTCAGCATGAAGATAATTTCCAAGATCTTTAAGTAATTTAAACCCTGGGACTGACACCAAATTGCATTAACTGAAGGATAATCATTGGCTGCCTAGATCATTTCTAAGCAAGATGAATGCTGAAATGATTACTAAGCACAGTTTTGCATTGATAGAACTCTGCTTCTTATTTTTATATTCATTGGGCTATATTAATGAACATGAACATTTTTGCTACTTTTAGAGATTTTTTTAAGGGAGGTACATGGCTACAGAAAGTTGTTATATTGATATATGAACTCTGCTAGTTGCTAAAATGCTGATGAGTGACAAAGTTCTCAATTAACCACCCCACAGTTTGCTGGATAAAAAAGAAGTTGCTTACTTTGGTTAAAAGCTATATTGGACATAATCAATTAAGACAATACCAGAAGCAACAGTGATAGGGAAATACAGCTATGTACATGCTCTTATTTTTCAAGGAAAAAAGTAGCTTTGCCCTAAAGTAAGCTGTTCTCTAGTGGAGTGTAAGTTTATTCCAGAATATGGAGAAGCTAATGAAGAATAAACTTACAAAGTGAATTTTATTTGTTTTATTTTTTAAAGCTGAATTCAGAAACTTACTGAGTCTCCCTGTTTTGAATGGCTCTATAGTTGTTTGCATGGGTTTTGTAGGAACCCGGTCTCTTTCTTCAGTTCAGTTCAGTTCAGTTCAGTTTCTCAGTCGTGTCCAACTCTTTGCGACCCCATGAATCGCAGCATGCCAGGCCTCTATGTCCATCACCAACTCCCGGAGTTCACTCAGACTCACGTCCATCGAGTCAGTGATGCCATCCAGCCATCTCATCCTCTGTCGTCCCCTTCTCCTCCTGCCTCCAATCCCTCCAAGCATCAGAGTCTTTTCCAATGAGTCAACTCTTTGCATGAGATGGCCAAAGTACTGAAGTTTCAGCTTTAGCATCATTCCTTCCAAAGAAATCCCAGGGCTGATCTCCTTCAGAATGGACTGGTTGGATCTCCTTGCAGTCCAAGGGAGTCTCAAGAGTCTCTCTTTCTTCCTAGGATATAATTGAAAAAATTACTTATGCAACCAAGGTCTTGTCTGGAATGTTATATGAGAAAATGATTCTTATTTATTCTGGGATGACCTTTTTTTTTAAACAGCCTTATTGAATATAATATATATCAGACAATTCATTAAAGTGTACCATTAAATGACTTTTCAGATATGTGCAGTCGTTACCACGATCAACCTTAGAACATGTTCATAACCCTCTAAAGAAACTCCATACCCCTCAGCCATTACCTCCACCCAACCTCCTGATCCCTGCAGCTCTAGGCAACCACTAATCCACTTTGTCTTTATGGATTTGCCTATTCCAGACAGTTCATGTAAGTGGAATCGTACAACATGTGGTCTTTCGTGACTAATGTGTTTTCACTTGGCATAATGCTTTCCAAGTTCATCTGCGTTCAGCACGGATCAGTATTTCATGCCCTTTTATGACTGAACAATGTTCCATTGTAATACTAGGTCACATTTCATTTATCCACTTAGCCGTTGATGGACATTTGGCTTGTCTCCACTTTCTAGCTACTATGAATTATGCTGCTCTGAACGTTCCCACACAAGTTTCATGTTGACAAGTTTTCATTTCTCTTGAGTATTTATCTACGAGTAGAATTGCTGGATCGTATGGTAACTCCACGTTGAGCATTTTAAGAATTCTGCCAGACTGTTTCCTAAAGCGGCTGCACTTTTCTCTAAAAATAGGCCTTTTTTGTTGCTAGATCTTTTGGATGCTGAAACTTCCAAACATTTCAAATACATTAACATTGATTGACTCGCCACAGTATCTGTAAGCAGCAGGGATGACTAAACCCGTTGAAGAGGTGGGAGATCTCAGATAAAGAGGCTTTTTAAGTGCCACTCAGATGGCCAAAGCAAGGGTTACACTTAAGCCCATCCCTCAAAGCCCCATCCCTTCCCTCTCTATTTCATTGCCCCCCTCCCAAGAGGGGCCATGATTCATGGGAGGACTCTTTCCTTCCTCTGCAGGCCTGGGGGTGCCAGTGGAACTTTCTCCATGAGGTTCAAAGGTCCCCCCTTTCTTCTTGCCCTGAAGAATCCCCCTGGCCCTGTGCAGTGCGCTCTGATGGAACCTGCTGAAGGCACAGAACCAGAATCTGATGTCCTGGAGTCTCTGGGCTTCCCAGAGCTTGACGAGGACAACACCCGAAGGACAGTGGCCGTTGCTGCGTCCCCGTCTGGGAAGCCTGACAGTTAGAGCACATGTCTGGAGAGAACGGCGAGGCAGACTCAGACAGGAAACCCCAACTCTCGGTGAAAATTCCTTAAAAGCTGATGCCATGCAGTAAGGATTCTCCACGGCCAGATGTGCTTCTGTGGCTCCGGGAGCGTCTGTCTCCTCAGCTCAGCTAGCTCTCCCGTCTGCTCCGCTAACACAGGTTCCCAGAGCAGATCAAGGAGTAGATCAAGATGGTTGCTTCCATAGTAATGATTAACTTAGAAAACGAAAGCAGAAATTAAAGTAGATGATCTATACTGATTTCTTCCGGGCCTCAGCCTGTTTTCTCATTTGAGAATAGGAATGAGGCTTATCTCTAGGTGCAGCTATGAGGATTAAGGAGAAGGAACTGGCAACCCACTCCAGTATTCTTGCCTGGAAAATCCCCTTGGACAGAAGAGCCTGGTGGGCTATAGTCCATGGGGTCACAAAGAGTCAGACATGATTGAGCAACTAACACTTTACGAGGATTAAAAGTCATACACATGGTGCCGGGGACATAGTACCTGAATAAAAAAATACTTAGCTTCTTCTCTGCCTCTTAAGTGGCATTAGTGGTAAAGAACTAATAAGAGATGTGGTTTTGAACCCTGGGTCGGGACGTTCTCCTGGAGAAGGAAATGGCAACCCATTCCAATATTCTTGCCTGGAGAATCCCATAGATAGAGGAGCCTGGTGGGCTACAATCCATGGGGTTGCAAAGAGGTGGACACGACCAAAGCAATTTAGCATGATTTACACTGCCTCTTAGTGCCTGCAGTGTGCCAAGTGCCAGCCTAAATGCCCCCCAAGATGGACCCTCACCACAGACATGTGAGGGAGGTCCTATTATTATATAGACTCTACAGATGAGAAGACTGAGTCACAGAGGCTATATCATTTACCCAAGTTTGGCTAGGAGCTTGGAGCTGTATCTGTGTGGCATAGGACAGACGGACAGAAGGAAGAACTCTCATAGTCTAAGAGGCAGGGCTGGGACGACAACCCTGATTGGCTTCAAGAAAGATGCTTTTAAACATTTTGCTCTAAAATGAGTCAGAGGTGAGTGAGAAAGGCTTGAAGGGGCCTCCAGAAAGAGGTCCTCCCGCAGAAGCTGAGAAACGGACCAGACGCAGAGTCCACTAACACAGGCTGCAAGGAGCGTGAGCGGAGCCTGCGGCCCTTCTCCATCAGGCCTGCTCTCATGAGAGAAGAGGCAACAAGGAGCGCCAGGGTGATGCTCACGAAGCTGCGAAGGACACAGAGCTGCACCCCCAGTGAGCATCACTAACTGAGAATCAAAATGGGGCCGGGAGTGAGGGCAGCATCCAGCTGTCAGGCCGTCTGAAGTGGGCAGAGCACTCTGATGGCGAGAAGCACCCAGAGTCAGGCCCAGCGGCTTCTTTAGGGCTGTACTGCACGTTCATTGGCTCCTCACCGACAGTTTCCCCGGACAAGCTGATCAGACAAGGGTTCCCATCTTCCCTCCTCTGATTTCCCAAGCTCACCCCGACTCCATCTCTTTCTTTGCTCCTAGGAAAGGCCGAGAGGCACAGAGTGCAAGGCTGCTCCGGGACCTAATTATGGTGTTCCAGAAGGGCAGTGGAAAGAGCATTGCTCTGAGAGTGTGGCCTCTGCTGTGAACTGACACACAGCTTTGGATACTTTGCGCCTCTCCCCGGACCTCGGTTTTTCCATTTCTAAGCCCAGGGGGATGGGACTATTTAAGGATGGAAACGTGGGCCATCAGCGCTGTCACCCCTTCCCACACCCAGAGCAGACATAGCTAATCAATTGTCACATTGCTTCCTACTGAGGCAGGGCTCTGCTTCAGAATCTTTCTCAACACAGGGCTCCAAGCAGCTACTTACTGATGCATCAGAATTGGCCTGCAAGGGGACACGTGGTCTCCACCCCTGGAAACCTCATTCATCTTGAGGTGCCCCTCGGCTCTAAAGACCTGTCATTCTCCTCCGTACAGACCAGCAGGCACTGGAGACTCTATCCCAAGGGTTCCATTGCTCTGATTTTTTTCTAATTTTTTCTGGACACCTTGTGTCTTGGCTAGGAACTTGGAGCTGTATCTGTGTGGCAGGGGATAGACGGACAGAAGGAAGAACTCCCATAGCCTCAGGAGAGACTGTTCCTGGTACCCAGAGCTCAGCTGCAGAATCTGGCTGTGGGGAGCTTGTCTCTAACCAGCTTTCTGTTTAGTCCTTCAAGGTGCGGCTTTGTGGGTGGCAGCGACCCCAGCCACTGTGACTCCCCCAATGGCCATGGGGATGTCAACACAAAGTGGGGTGGGAACGTGAGCTTCTCCAGGCTGGGTGGTGACCTCCAGGACCAATTCTGAACCTGAGAATCTGTGCTACTTTTCTGGCCCAGCCACCCAAATAGCACGTAAATATTAATAAAACATCCTTTATGCTACATCATGACTTGGACATTAACAAAATGTCCAGTGCTTTAAAGTTGTTCATTTGGAATTAGCAGATGTAAGCCTGTATACATAGAATGGATAGACCACAAGATCCTACTGTAGAGCACAGAGAATTATATTCATTATCCTATGATAAACCATAATGGAAAAGAATATTTTAAAAGAATATATATATATACACAACTGAATCACTTTACTGCACAGCAGAAATTAACATAGCATTGTAAATCAACTATACATGGATTATACACAGGCCATGCAGTTCTCCAGGCCAGAATACTGGAGTGGATAGCCTTTTCCTTCTCCAGGGGATCTTCCCGACAACCCAGGTCTCCTGCATTGCAGGTGGATTCTTTACCAGCTGAGCCAACAGGGAAGTCCATATATATGTATGTATGTATGTATGGGAGAAGGCGATGGCACCCCACTCCAGGTCTCTTGCCTGGAAAATCCCATGGACAGAGGAGCCTGTAGGCTGCAGTCCATGGGGTCGCGAAGAGTCCGACATGACTGAGTGACTTCACTTTCACTTTTCATTTTCATGCATTGGAGAAGGAAATGGCAACCCACTCCAGTGTTCTTGCCTGGAGACTCCCAGGGACGTGGGAGCCTGGTGGGCTGCCGTCTATGGGGCCGCACAGAGTCGGACACGACTGAAGTGACTTGGCAGCAGCAGCAGCATGTATGTATGTATAACTGAATCACTTTACTGCACAGCAGAAATGAACATAGCATTGTAAATCAACTATACTTCAGTAAAAAAATACTGAAAAAAAGGTTGCTCTTAATATCTTTGTTACACAAAGACTAGATAAATCTCAGGGCTTCCTGTTAAAGTCATTGAAACTGAGATGCGATCCCTGAAGCATCCTGATCTGAGCAGCTCCTTAAATGCCCTTTAACCAAAAACACAGGTGACATTAAAAAGAGCAGGGCTGCAGTGGCCACCTGGGCCCTGAGTGGGAGAGTAAGGATAAACAGAGGATTTTCTGCCAGAAGCAGATGTTTTGTGTTGATTTTACTCTAAAGAAAGACATCCAGATGGAAAGCAAAACCCTTTTACAAATCTTTCAAACATGTTTCTATTCAGTCAAGTCTTACACTTACCTATAAAAGTGAAGACTTTTGAAGAGGTAATAACATACTGAATAAATCCATGGTACAACTTTTCAGTTTCTGAAATCACATCTTCTTAACTTTTAAGGGATCTTACAAAGCAGCACACAGACTTCGCTGGTGGTCCAGTGGTTCAGACTCCGTGCCTCCATGGCAGGTAACACAGGTTCGATCCCTTGAGGGGGAACTAAGATCCTGCACGCTGTGCTGTGCGGCCAAAACCATACAACCAAGAAGCAGCACGTGCACAAGGCTGGTTCAGTTCCACACGTATTTACTGAGCATGTGCTGTGAGGAGGAAGCTGAGCCAGCCAAGTGGGGCAGAGACCCAGGGTGACGACATCATTCTTGCCCTTGGGGAGATTCTGGGACAATGGCCAGGAGAACCAGCCATGAGACGACTCCTAGTGGAAAGGGGTGGACAGCTAGAGGCCCTGAGGGCCCAGTCCATCTGTCCCAACATGTCCATGTTGTGAGAGCAAGGAAGGCTTCCTGTAGGAGGTGGCATTTGAAAAAAGGCTTTGAGAGGAGCAGGAAGGTTTCCAGCTGTGGGGAGAGACAGGGATGCAGAGGCCCAAGGCCACCTCTCAGCAAGATCCGGGAGGGGTAATTCTGGCTGGAAAGCAGGAGAGAAGCCCCAGGAACTAGGTGAAGGAATATGGTCTGGGCTTGGCTCAGCAAGGAGAAGCCACTGAATTATTACAGAGCCAACGGGGAGCCCACCAAAGCAGCTGAGTAGAGAAGCAGCTCTAATGGACCAGAGCGTCAGGATCTGGAATATCACCTCTCCCCCAGAGATCAGGGGACATCACAGCCCCACAGGCCTTCACAGTCCACAAGCCCACGGGCTTACTCCACAGGAGCAGAGGAGAGAACAGAGAGGCTGCCCCGCCCGAGATCACCCACCAAAGGGCAGTGCCAGGCCTGGAAGCCACAGCTCCAGCCTGCAAACCCGACACCTGTGGCTGGGCTAAGTCTGAAGATACGCTTGCAGGGGGCTGAGAATTGCTGAACGTGGCAGATTGTGAACCATAGCCCCACGGGTTAGAGAGATAGACGCTGGCAATGAGAGTCATCTCGGTGCCAAGTGCAGGGACCAAGCTTCCCAGCAGGATGCAGCAGGGATCTGTCGATCCACCATCTGCCGATGCCCTTGGAATGCTGATCCTTCTGAACTGCAGGGCTGGTTGATCATTTCAAGGGTTTTCTAGTGTCACCTGTCACAACTAACGCTGCAAGGGTTTTCCTACAACAGGCTCCATGGAGAGCTATGTGGTGAATAGCTATATGACTATAGAAAGTTAAATTCATTCAAATCATGTAACTAGAAATGCTTTCCCCAAGTTGTACGAGTCACATTTCAAGTGCTCAAAGGCCATGTGTGGCTACTGGCTACTGTGTTAGGTACCACAGAATCAGACATCTCCATCACCACAGAAGGTTCTTGTAAACAGCAGGGGTCAGCTAACAGTGCCCCAGACTGTGGTCAAACCCAGCTGCAACATGTTTTTAGTTTTGGCCTCCTTGTAGGATCTTAGTTCCCCCACCAGGGATTGAACCTGGTCCACCGCAGTGAAAGCATAGCATCCTAACCTTACAGGACCTCCAGGGAAGTCTCTGCCACATGTTTTAATGAAGTTTTACTGGAACACGGCCATGCCCGCTTGATTTATGTATGGGGTATGTCTGCTTTTGTGCTAGAATAGCAGAGCTGAGTACTTGTGACAGAGACTTTATGGCCTGCAAAACCTAAAATATTTACGATCTAATCCTTTATAAGGCTGCCGATCTCTTGTGTAGATTCTCAGAAAATGCCATGAGACTCTTTTCTGGGAAGGCACTCCCTGGCATCTCCAGGAGTTACTAGTGGGTCCCAAGTGTCAGGATGACTTCACCCCAGCACAGGCGCCCCCATCCCCACCCTGCGGCAGGAGGCAGGGGACACAGAGCTGGCCGCACCTCTACGGACCTTGATCTGGGTACAAGCTGCCCCTCTAGAACAGGTGCCTTCTCCAGAGTGACCAACTGCAGAGAGAGGAGGTGGGGCATGGCGTCTGGGTGGCTGTGAGTCTACCCGAGAAAACCACACGACTAGAAGGATCTCACCACTTGCTTTATTTTTCTCTTCTTCCCAGGTCAGTGAGGCAGCAACATTAATAAAAAGCGAGACGAACTGTGCTCTTGCATGGAGATTCAATAACCCCTCCCACACCAATGCTCCCTGATAATTCTAAGAGCTTTTCATCAAATGGAGTCTAATCTGGATGGCCCAGCATCCCACATACCAAAAATAACTGCCAGGGTGATGTCAGGCCAGCTTAGGAGTGCTCGTTTCTAGGAAAGGAGGACTATATTGAACAGGGAGGGCTGGCGGTCAGCCTCTTCTGCTCTTTTCAAGTCCCAGCAGGTCAGAGAGCCAGGCTAACTGCTCTGGTTCCTTAGGGAGGCTGGCACCTCCTTCTGTCCCTGTTTAGGGAGCCCCCGACTGCAGCAGCAGGAAGTTTTGGGGGTTCTCTGTGGGCCCCACTGCACAGCACTCGACCCAATGCACGCCTGCTGCCCACGTTCACTCTTGAATTATTTCAGCCTTTCTCTCCTTTTATGAGCATGATCCTTTGTTGAAAGGGGAACTAAGCTAAATCAAGAGGCAGACTGATGCTCACTTGGTAATGTCTCTATTGTCAACAGAGTGCAGGATTCATCTGTAGCAGCTCGGAACGCCCTGGGGCCAGAGAGAGTGGGTTCTTAGAATGCTTGTGAGCATCTCAGCTGGTAACATTTGGGACAGCAGAGCCCTGGGAATGCTGCCGCTTTCACTGAGCAAATTGTAAATGCACCAGGAATTCTTACTGTCACGCAAACAGGAGAAGCACCGGTTTCCTTTCCTGTACAGCCCAGAGACCCTCAAAAGGAAAGTTCCTCCCTCTCTCTCTCTCAGAGTCCCAGGGTGGCTTGTTGAATTATTTCACCTCTACCAGCCTTCCTCTGCTGCTTTGCCCAAGTTATTTGGATAAATGGGAACAAAGAAACTATCCTAAGTCCGCTGCTGGGGGCCAGCCTTGCAGTGCACACATACTCCCAGCCCTTCATGAATTACAGAGAAAACAACAAGGAGTGAGTCCTCTATGGAGCTACAACCAAGGCGGTTTAATTTGCAGGGGTCCAGGACATGACTCAAGAGTTGGGAGGTCACCCGCGCTGTCGTCTCTTCCGCCCCCGCAGCTTCAACCGCCTGGCTGGCAGGCTGACGGGCTGCTTTCCGAACTTCTCCATGATCTCTCTGATCCTGGCCAGGTTGGTTTTGCTGAGCGTGAAGTCGCATTGCGTGGCCCCCATGTCATAGCCGACCATGCAGTTCTTAGTGGACGAGGTGAAACCTTCTGCCTTGGCTGTGACCACATACTCTCCAGGGTTGAGGAGGCGCCAGTAATCCCCATCGCTGGCTGTGAAAAGGAAACAGGAGAATTGAGAGCAGTCCCTTTCTAACACAGATACCAACCAGCCCTGTTATTCCAAGACCAGTCTCCTGGCCAGGGAGAGACTTGGAGGCAGGCAGTGTGGAATTCGAGCCCCGGCAGATGCAAATTCTTAGTACATTTTGGAGGCCAAGATGTTTTCCTTTTGGGACGTTACCTTAATGGTTTTAACAGGAAGGGGACTGGGGTGTAGGCTCCCTGCAGTGTTAATACGCATGAGCAGAGATGGAGACATGATCGCTAACATTCCTTTCTGACAATACACACCATTCATTATGAACTTGAACTTCTAAACCGTATGCCCTTGCCACAGAATGCCACCTTGAAAAGCCATCTGTGCCTGGTTTCCTGGCTTCCCTTAGCACGGCTATAAACATAGAAGAGTAGTATGAGGGCGGGGCTCTCCACTTCTGAAAAAGAAGGAAGAGGCTACAGAGGACTTGGGCCAAGTGACCTGGAAGGAGGTCCCAGATGTCTGCACCTCATTCCATGGTCTTCCACGAAGAAGTGGAGCTTCAGGGGCAGGTACATGTTGCAGGCAGTGTCCCTTGCCTCCTCCCCAGCACCCGCTCAGTGACACCATTGATCAGGCATCCAACAGGGATCTAACTGGACCCATATCCATCCTCAGCTCAAGGCTAGATTCTTGTTGAATAAAGCAGGATCTGAGGCCAAGGCCACTCCTCCCCAGGGAACCCACACCTGCTGAGATCACTAGGACCCCTGACATTAAGGAGGCTTTGCAATAGAAACTTCAGTTCAGTTCAGTTGCTCAGTTGTGTCCAACTCTGCAACCCCGTGGACTGCAGCACACCAGGGTTCCCTGTCCATCACCAACTCCCAAAGCCTGCTCAAACTCATGTCCATCGAGTTGGTGATGCCATCCAACCAACCATCTCATCCTCTGTCATCCCCTTCTCCTCCTCCCTTCAATCTTTCCCAGCATCAGGGTATTTTCCAGTGAGTCAGTTCTTTGCATGGGGTGGCCAAAGTATTGGAGCTTCAGCTCCAGTCCTTCCAGTGAATATTCAGGGCTGATTTCCCTGAGGCTTGACCAGTTGGATCTCCTTGCAGTTTCAAGGGACTCTCAAGAGTCTTCTCCAACATCACAGTTCGAAAGCATCAATTCTTTGGTGCTCAGCTTTCTTTATGGTCCAACTCTCACATCCATACATGACTACTGGAAAAGCCATAGCTTTGACTGCTGCTGCTGCTGCTAAGTGACTTCGGTCGTGTCCGACAGACCAAAAAGGAAATGTCAATTCTGACGCAGCGCACAGAAGGATGAGACAGGTGCCAATCTCCCAGACTGACCCAGTCAAGCTTCGTGGTAAGCGGTGTGACAACCTCCATTTCTACAGGAGTAACTGGACGCCCAGGGAAGCGTCACATCTGCACAAGGTCACACAGCTAGTGCTCTGCTGGTCTCAGGGCCAGGCTTGTTCTCTCTCTCAGGACAATCTGTCCTGTCCAGTCTAAAGAGAAAAGGCTGGGTTTGATCAAGTGCTATGTAGGCCTGGGCAAGGTTTACTCATCTGAACGAGTCCAGAAGTCCTCTAATGGATGGACGAGAACTCTCTGTGTGAGTGAATATGTATCTTTCACACACATAACACTCTAAAGCACCACATTTAAACTGACATCACAAATCTCTGTTTATCTGAGACGTCCCATGCAATGCGTGCAGTGAGCTCACGAAAGCACAGGATGTTGCGGAAAATGAAAGACACAGGCAGTTGTTCGCCGCACACTTGCAGAGTCCGCTACCTGGTAAACAGGCCTCAACGTGAGAGCCCTGGGCATATAACACAGGAGGGCAGCTCCCTGTCTTTCTCAGCACATGCATCTTTCTCCAGCGAAAATGCAAGGTTCTCAACTACATAAAATGCCACTTCATGGTTTTTCAGAGACCAAGAGCCACGTCTGGCCGTCTTTGTCCAGTTAATCAGATGGCCCCGACCTCCTGGGCAGGGCAGGCATCCCCTAAGACATTTCTCCAAGCTCTCAGCTCCCAGACACACCCATCGGGGGAGCCTCTGCTCCTCTAGACCTCATGACCTGAGTGTGAGTAGCTTCCCTGTCCCGTCCTGGCCCTGTGCTGGGCCTTGGGCTCCATACGACCTGTGCTTCCTCTTTCCCACTTAATCCTGGGTTTCAATAGTGCGTCCTCCAAGCACGCCAGCTGGATTGAGCAGGATGAAGACAAACAGTCATACAAACATGAACCCAAATGTCCTATTCCTGCGAGAAGTTGAACACCGTACGTCTCAACTACTGTGGGTACTTTCTCCCCACAAACGCAGGGGTGGGTTAGTTAAGGTCAGGAACCAGCCTCCTGCCAATGGCTGCCTACCCTGATGGAGGCCCCTGGAGGTGAGACCTCTCAGTAGGAGTGTCCACCTCGAGGACACACGGGAGGTCAGTTTGAAAGCCCCCAAGGAAGGGGCAGCCCAGGTTCTCACCAAGGGAGGTGTCCAGGGAGCCAGAGGAGTGAAAGCAATCCATAAATAATACATGCTTGTCAGCACTACTAATTCAGATTTATAAGATGGCTGTGGAATTCTTTTTCTCCCAGCAACAGCAGAAAGCTCCCTCCTCACACCCTCCTTGATCCACCTGTCTTTGGTGTGCCAGCCTTCTTATTGTGGTGCCCTGCCAGGTGTGTGCTCGGGGGCTGCATTCTGCGGGGCTGCATGGGGAGGCTGGCACCCAGCTGGCACTGCCCGGCATGGGTGTATGGAAGGGACAAGCCAGGTCCTAACGGAGGGCCATTCATTAGCAGGTTGTGTTAGTGTCTCCCGAACAAAACAGTCACATGGCATTCTGAGCCAGATGTTGGGCCAGCACATTTGCCTGCATTTAGAAAGCATTCTTAGCAACTTCACTCCCTGTGGAATTCCATTTCATACACCTGCTTATTTTATGCAAAATCCCTCCTGGAATAAAACCTGTCAGATCACATAAGCCTCAGACAGAAATCAGGGCAGATTCAGAGCTTATGTGATGCACAGGAGGACCCTGAAACCAACACGATGAAGAACCGTCCGTGACACACGGGATTCCTCTGTAATGAGAAGGTGCTGGGAGATTATTTTGGGGGAATAAAGGGAGGGTGAGCAGAGTTTCCTATTAGTTCATCGAAACCCTCCTTGATGACAGGGGCTTGAAATTCCAAGCTCATCAGGCAGAGTTCTCTCTGCTGTCTTGGAGGGCCCTGCAGACATTTTATCTCCCACTCTGTTTAAAACTCTCCTTTTCTCACATTGCCTACAAGGCACTAATGGTCCAAGGAATGTTTCAGGCTCCTTAATGAATCACTTTTTTATAGAAGCTCATTAATAATGTTTAAAATACAAGTCCTGGGCAGAACCAGATCACACAGCCCATTTGATCCATAAGGAACACCCGTCCCTTGCATGTCTGGCCCATGACGAATTTACAATCTGCATCTGTTGAGTGACTGAATGAATGGACCAGTGTGTGCCCGTCTATGTGGGGCTCAGTTCAGTCCAGTTCAGTTCAGTGGGGCTCCTACGTACCAAATGCCATGCGGCCCAGTGTGTGGCCTCGTGGTCAGTAGCTATAAGATCCTGGGGGACAAGTGGTGGGATGCTCAGGAAATAATGGCTGAGTGAAGAAACAGGTTAACTACCTTGAGAGAAGGTGATTGGGGGCATCACACTGTAGACCACTGCTTCACGGCATTTCAGATGCATGTCACCCGTTGACACCATAATTGTCCTTCTCTGTCAGGCACGTGAGTGGGCAGCCTGGCATCGAAGAACACCTGGGCCAGGGTGACACTCTACATGTACTGAATCCCAGCCTCTCCCTGCCCAGAGCCTCTGCTTCCTCGCAGGTCAAATGGGGTCATTTCAGGGAGGACAGTGTCTCCATGCATGTGATTAGCTAGTGGGGAAAAGGCCCCTTCTCTCCTTCAGGAGGAGCAGCATGGACAAAGGAAGGTCCCGCCATGGAGAGTCTCAACCCCCAGCTCAGTCCCAGTTCAGCCTCTCGCTGTGCGTCTCGGAAACGCTGTGTCGTGACCAGTGCGGCTGGCTGCCTGGGCCCAGGGCAAGCTCCCAGACCCCAGGCACAGGCCAGGCCCAATCGGTGTCAAGTCTCACTTCTCCCAGTTCAAGGGCGTTTGCAACTGAAGAAGTCTTTTTTTTTTAATGACAATCATGATTTCCTTCCTCTTGCTGATGGTGCATCCGTTCCCTACACCTGGGCAGGACCTGCCCTGGGTTCAGTGATGCCGCCCCATCCCCTACCCTCCCAATGGCCCACATCCTACTACCCAGGACCTGTGAATTGATCTTATTTGGAAAAGCGTTTTTTGCAGATGTAATTCAGGCTCTTGAGATGAGATCAGCCTGGATTACACGAGTGGGTCCTAAATCCAACAATCTGTCCTCAGAAGAGACAGAAGAGGAGGAGCCAGGAGGAGACGGAGGCAGAGACTGGAGTGACGCAGCCAAGGACGCGCAGGATTACCCAAAGCCACCAGGAGCTGGAAGAGCTGTGGGGGACGCTCCCAAGGCTCCAGGGAAGCACAGCCCCGCCGACACCAGGACTGCAGACTCCTGGCCTCCGTAACAGAGAGAAAATACATTTCTGTTTCTTTCAGCCTCACCATTTGTCATGGCAACCACAGGAAGCCGATGCAGGACCCAGCGCCCTGCTAACTGCCGCTGACAGCAAAGCGTCTGCCTTGCAGACTCAGTGCCCTCTAGAGTCGCCCCCACCCCCTACAAAAACCTCTGTGTTGGGCCCGCCATCTCCAGCAGAACTCTTGCTGACAATCTAACTTGGGCATCCAAGCAATTCTCTGCCACGCACTTCTGTCACTGCCTTGTGGCGCCAATGTCATCCATCAAAAGTCAAGGTCTCTGTTTCACATTTTCCCCTGAACACACCAAGTGCCATCCCAGGTGATAGGAATCCTCGGGCACTAGGGAAAGCCTGGGCGTGTTTTCGCCTCACTTTCTGATCAGCAAAGAAGAAGGCAGCCAATGGGCAGGTGCCTGGTGTCTGCAGGCTGCCCTCCCGCCAGCTCGGGAACTCTGGAACCAGCAGGGACATGGCACGCAGCTGCTCACACACCTCAACCCAAGCCCCACCCGCCTCCTGAACCTTTAGTGGGTCCTCCAGCCTCTCGGAGCATCTGGCTTCCACCTGAATAAGGGACAGAGAGAAGGCAGAAAGCATAGGCTGAACACCTGGCTTCCAGGGTCTCCCATGGAAAGTTGGAGGAAAGAGAAGATAAGATAGAGCAGAGGAGGAAGTTTCTGGACCTCACCTTGTGGTTCTAACTCAAGTCAAATGCTTCAAGAATATGAGTATTTCCTCCTGAGAAACAGTTCACAGACATTCGCAGTTACCTGTTCGGATGTCATGGTTAACGCCTTCCACGGAGATTACAGCATTTGGAATTCCTTTTCCATGCAAATCCCTCACCAGGCCTTTGATGCCCCGATGGACCTACTCGGTGAACATGAAGGGAAACAGAGGGGCTCAGAGACCATCCGGAACAGTGAACGGACCTATAAACCTACTGCCAGCCCAGGGCTACCCAGAACTCCCCCTCAGAGCCACATCTGCCTTGAAAGCTCCCCAACTCTGTGTGGATTTGGTGTGTAAACTTCTGTATTCCTTTCAGGTCCATCTACTAGAAAGTCTCCCACTGGAGTTAAAAATGTTCCAGAGGTTGAGAAAATATTAGGATCTGAGATGGTTCATAAAAAACACATCCCATAAAAATGGAATTTAATTTTTACAGGCACATTTATTTTGACTTTCCTGGACTCTACAGACTTAAGAAATAGACTCTAAGAATCAAACAGGAGAGAAAAGACTCAGAGGCTCCTGTAAAGTACAGTTCAGTCCCCAGGGCCCTTCCGTTGATGAGGTGAGTCATGTGACACACACTGATTGGGTTTCCCCATCTGAAGATTCAAAGAGACATACCATCACTTCCAATGACACTTTTTACACATACTGTTATGCCTGAGCATTTTATTCATAGGAGGGTCTTTGGCTAAACTGGGATCATCATGTTAGAATAACTAGAGTCTTCTTTCTCTGTGTATATAAAATGAAAAAGAGCCTTCCCCCACAGAATTCCAGAGTGGGGATGGAAAGTGACCTCATGGCGTCCTAAGAAGGGAGAACAGGTTCACAGCCTTCTCCACCAGGAAAGTGCACTATGGGCTGCACCGACCCTCCAGGACCCTCACGGATCAGACGTGGATGCTATCGCTATAACCTGGTGCCAACCTCTGCCACCATGTGGAGGTGCAGGTATCAGGAAGCTGGCGGCCCAAGCCCTTGGCTAAGATGCTTCTTCTGACTCATCTACAGCCACCCATGGAAGAAGGGCAACCTCCCAACACAGCCTCAGAATCTTACTTCTAATGAATGGGAGTCGTGGTAGAATCATCTGAAGTTCAAAATTCATTTTTATCTCTCTGGTTTCTGTGAGTCTATTACTTAGTGGGGAATGGATGTTACTTGGAGAAGGAAATGGCAACCCACTCCAGTATTCTTGCTTGGAGAATCCCATGGAGGGAGACGCCTGGTAGGCTACAGTCCGTGGGGTCACAAAGAGTTGGACACGACTGAGCGACTTTACTTTACTGGCTAGTTTTAGTACCAAACGAAAGCCAGTTTGCCCAACACTATGAGACAGGTGCGTCATTGAGAACAGAAGAAAAGAAAGGTGTGGGAAGGTCCTAGCATACACGGCAAGGCTTCCTCACTGGCCACAAGCAGATGCTCACCAGCTCCAAGCAGAAACTAGCTGGCACGATTTAGAACTGTTCCCAGGTGGCACCCGGCTACCTGCAGCAGTTAGTCCTCAGCCTCTGAGCTGATGTTATGGGTTGAACTGTGTCCCCCACAAATCCGTATGTTGAAGTCCCCATGCCACCAGTACCTTAGAAGGTGACTGCTTTTGGAGACAGCATCTTTAAAGAACTGATGATGCCAGAAGAGTGGGCTTTATCGTCTGACTGATGTCTTTAAAAGAGGAAGAAACCTGGACACACAGGGACATCAGGAGTGTGCACACACAGAGTAAAGAGCATGTGAGGACAGCGAGAGGGTGTCCATCTGCAAGCCAAGAAGAGAGGCTTCGGAATGAAACCGACCTGCTGACACACTCATTTTGGACTTCCAGCCTTCTCCTGTTTCCCAGCCTGTGTGTTTCATTATGTTAGACCTAGCAGATGAATACAGGAAGCCTGGGCATGCTGGCTAGACACAAATCACCCCTCCCAATGGAGCGGCGATCTGGACTCTCACTCACCAAGAACCAGCGGGAGCGACTGACACTGACACAGAGCTCAGAGACAACAGCTTCTTCTGACACTGTAGTCACCAGCCCAGGATGATGGTACTAATGTTGATCTCAGGCTTTTGGCCATCTCGAGGGCTTCGCCCCCCTAGCGAGCCCCCATCCCTGCCAAGTGCCCACGTCATACCTGCTCCATGAACACGATCAAGGATTCCCGATTATTCTCCCACTCCTCGGGCAGCTCGCTCTCGTGTGGATATTTATCACAGCCCACGTAGATGGACAGCTCGAAGCAGTTTGTGTGAAGGTAGCTGAAATCGTTGAGACCTGTCAAGCCAACCAAGTACATTTTAGCTTCACGGTGCTCAGAGGGGCATGAGAGACAGCAAGAATGTTCAAGCACATGACTCCGAGGACTTCATTTGAACAAGGAGGCATCAAGTATCTTCTCTACACAAAATATTAATTAGAGAAACTGCTGGGGAAAGGAAAGGGGGCAGGGCAGGTGTTGAGAGAGAGACAAGATGCAGCTGGAACAGTTTATGGGGAAGACAGGCATTCGCAGAACATCTCTGAGGAAAGGGGGACTGAAAGAAGTGTCTTCTAGATAAAATCATTTTCATTTTATTGAACTCAGTTTAATACTATTTTTAGGATAGCGGTATCACTTCTTTTTCTCGTTTAACTTTGTTGTGATCATTTTATTTCTTCATTTTTGGCTGTGCTGGATCTTTGTTGCTGTGCGGCTTTTCTCCAGTTGCAGCGAGCAGGGGCTCCTCTCCAGGTGTGACGTGCGGGCTTCTCTCGTTGCCGAGCGCAGGCTCTATCCTGTGCCCCACGGGCTTAGCTGCTCCTTGGCAAGTGGGATATTCCTGGATCAGGGATCAGACTCGTGTCTCCTACACTTGCAGATGGATTCTTTACCACTGAGCCATCAGAAAAGCCCCACTTTTTTCTATTTTGTTAAATTCTTGTTGTCTCTTTTTCTTTTGTTTCTGTGGCTTTTTGTTTCGCTATTTTTTAAGGTCTCATTAATAATGTAGGGTTTTAGTGTTTAAATTTAGCTCAGTCATTATGCTGCTCTCGCTGACAGCTCTGTAACTGTGGAATGAAACCTGTAGTTGTCGATTCTAACTCATAAACACAGCTATCCATCTCACCGTTTATTGAGTTCCTACAAAAGCCAGAACCTGTCTTCAGTGCTCTGCAGCCAAGCTCACTTACTCTTCATCACAAACCAGCTGAGAGGTAGGTAGCTGTAGCCCAATTTCTCAAGAGAATTGAGGCAGAGAATGGTCCAGGACTGCATTAAGGAATGTATCCAGAATCACGCATCTGGACAGAGTTGGGCTTTGAACCCAAGTGTGTGTAATGCCTGCCTAGAACTTGCTTATCACTGCTCAGGGGCTGTAGGACAAACGCCCTCACCACCCGGCTGGAGAGCAGACAGCCTCATGCATCCTGACATGCCTACAACAGGACTTGGTCCCTGCGCTCATTTCTTAGGGCTGCTTTTTATCAAGGATCACACCAACTGAGTGGTCTAAAGCAACAGAAACTTATCCTCTCATAGTTCTAGAGGCTAGAAGCCCAGAATAAAGGTGTTGGCAAGGCCACACTCCCTCCAAAGGCTCTTCCTTGTTTCTTTCAGTTCCAAACAGCCCTTGGTGTTCCTTGGCTTGTGGCCACACCACTCCCAGCTCTGGCTCTCTCTTCACGGGGCCTTCTCAGTGTCTGTGTCTTCTCCTTGTCTACCCCTTACAAAGACATCTGTCGCTGATTTTAGGGTCCGTCTGGGTGACCCATGATGACCTCATCTTGAGATCCTTAATGACACCTACAAAGACCCATTTTTCAAATAAGGTCACACACACAAGTTCCAGAGATTAGGAAGTGGACATATCTTTTGGGGGCCCCATTCCATGAAAGTACCCATCATTTGCAAAATGAACAAATGAGTGTCAGATGGCATGAAGTTCAGGGCATGTCTACCCAGCATTTTCAGTTTGGGACAGCAGAGTGATTAGCAAGAACACAGTGCTACGGTGTCCCAAGTGACAGCCAGGCAGATTCTCCCCCTGCAGAAGGTGCCTCCACCAAGCCTTCCCTGGGTTCTGAGAGTTAAGGCCACAGACAGCAGGAGTCGGCGGGGCTGGTTCCTCTGTTGACTGGGGGTAAAAGGTCCTCCTGTGCTTGCACCAGCCTCGCCTGTCCCATCTTCCCTCCCTCCTCCGAATGCTCAGTGGAGCATCCTTTAGCACAAAAGTCTATTTAAAAATCATGGCTTTGGGTGTTAAGAGCAATTCTGTATCAACCTGCTGCCTAAATGAGTCAAGTCACAAACAAAATGGTGCAAAACATACGGCCTCTCTCTCTCTACCAGATTCCAGCTTTGAACCATTCACGTGTCAGCAGCCATGGACCTTTGATCACATTTGTGATAAAATATGGAAAGTGACAGCAGGGGAATAAGCAAGCTGGAACAATGTCAAGTTCATGGACAATCCTCGCAGGGCCTGGTCTGGCTGAAAGAGGTTGGTCAAAATGCCAGGCCAGCTCATTCAGTGGAACCTGAGGTGTGGAATCCCAGACAGTGCAGGGAGGCCTGTGGACCGTGCCCACAGAGCAGCATGACAGGCAGGCCCTCCTGGATCGCAGGACTGCTCCAAGCGCGCACGCGCGCACACACACACACACACACACACACACACACACACACACACACACACACTTCCCATTATCCCAACCTTCAGACCTTGTTAGTTCTAAACTAAATAAATGTGCTATTTAAATCTCTGAGGTGGGCCTGCCATTTTGCAGTAAGTGTGTGCATGCATACACGCATGTTAAGTCACTTTCAGTTCAGTTCAGTTCAGTCGCTCAGTCGTGTCCGACTCTGCGACCCCATGAATCACAGCACGCCAGGCCTCCCTGTCCATCACCAACTCCCGGAGTTAACTCAGACTCACATCCATTGAGTCAGTGATGTCATCTAGCCATCTCATCCTCGGTCGTCCACTTCTCCTCCTGCCCCCAATCCCTCCCAGCATCAGAGTCTTTTCCAATGAGTCAACTCTTCATATGAGGTGGCCAAAGTACTAGAGTTTCAGCTTTAGCATCATTCCCTCCAAAGAAATCCCAGGACTGATCTCCTTCAGAATGGACTGGTTGGATCTCCTTGCAGTCCAAGGGACTCTCAAGAGCCTTCTCCAACACCACAGTTCAAAAGCATCAATTCTTCGGTGCTCAGCCTTCTTCACAGTCCAACTCTCACATCCATACATGACCACAGGAAAAACCATAGCCTTGACTAGACGGACCTTTGTTGGCAAAGTAATGTCTCTGCTTTTGAATATGCTATCTAGGTTTGTCATAACTTTCCTTCCAAAGAGTAAGTGTCTTTTAATTTCATGGCTGCAATCACCATCTGCAGTGATTTTGGAGCCCCAAAAAATAAAGTCTGACAGTTTCCACTGTTTCCCATCTATTTCCCATGAAGTGATGGGACCAGATGCCATGATCTTTGTTTTCTGAATGTTGAGCTTTAAGCCAACTTTTTCACTCTCCACTTTCACTTTCATCAAGAGGCTTTTTAGTTCCTCTTCACCCTAAGTTACTTTACTTGTGTCCAATTCTTTGTGACACTATGAACCATAGCCTGCCTGCAGGCCTCCTCTGTCATGGGGATTCTCCAGGCAAGAATACTGGAGTGGGCTGCCATGCCCTCCTCCAGGGGATCTTCTCAACCCAGGGATTGAACCAATGTCTCTGATGTCTCCTCCAATGGCAGGCGTGTTCTTTACCACTTGTACCACCTGGGACGCCCCTTTGCAATTAGTGTGTATCTTCAACAGCACCAGAGGTACTCGAAGAATGGGCAAAATGCTGAGAAACCAGAACGGTGGAAAGGCCTGAGCCAAGCTATGGTGAACACCGAATTCCAGTCCTTTAGTGAATGCGGTGCAGCGGAGAATCCTGGGTAAGAAATGGCTGTGAAAGTGAAACGTGCGGGCAGAAGGTGTGGGGCAACCCAGATAGTGCTTCCCACGCCTCGCTCGGGTCCTGGCTGGGGATGGTGAGACCTCCTCTGTGCTCTCCCTGGGCTTCAGTGCGGGAACACAGAGCACTACATTCCCTAGAGTGCCGTGTGCCCAGAGCTGCCACAACATCTGCCTTCCTTGCTGGGGAGAGGACGCCGGACGGCAGCTGACACGAAGAAGGGCTCAGATCTCTTTGGAGCTGAAACACACACACGGCAAACGATGTGCCTTTTGAGCGGGACTGGACCCTGCTCCCAGCGGCCCACTCCCACTAGCTAAGACCTGTCGGTCACTGCTGATGAGCCAGCAAGACCCGAACACAAAAAAGAAGTGGAGGGGTGGGGGGTGGGGGAAGAAAGGAAATTAGAAATCGCATCTCATTAGTCTACAAAGAAATGAATCTGCAGGCTTCATCACACCGCCTGCAGGAAGAATGATTAAAAAGGCTCGAGCCACCACATGGCTCTGCCACAAAAGTCCCCAGCATAATGGAAAACATAATGGATAGAAACAAATCAAATGCTGCCAGTGTGATTAGATAGCAACCGACTTCTCAGAACGGTGCTATTGGCCTGCTGCTGACACATTCCACAGTGTCCGAACCTGATTTAGTCACAGTGGCCACAGAAACTAAGCAGAGGCTTCCCATAAAGATTATCGTAGGTTTTTAGGACTAGAACTGAACAAGCAAGCATGCTTTTCGCTATTAGGATATTTTTCTTGATAGACAGGGCTAGGGGTATTGATAATTGATAGTTAGGGTTTTTTGGTTTTTTTTTTACTTTGAACAGAGCAAAGCCATGATGGAGAAAAAAATAAAACAACTCTGCTTGGTTTGTAACCAAGAAAAAAATGGCAAGCTTTCTGCATGGTTTTTTTTTTTTTTTTTCAAATGGCCAAGGGAACAAATATGCCTACTTTTTAAGCAAAATTTTCCCCCAGAGTGGAAACATACCTGAAAAGTTTGTGAAGGCTGAATCTCTAGCAAAGGAAAAATAATATTAAAGTGAATCAGTAGGGTAAAACAGAGAACAAGGATGTGCTCATAAAAGAGGCTTCATGGAGAGCACTTTCCTAGAAGAGTGGGGAGAGGAGGAGTGGGAATTTATCACAGTGCTGCTGGCAAGCAAGACGCAGAACACACACCCACCATCTCTGTCATCCTCACAACAGTCCCAGGGGGACCATCAGCATCGTCCTTATCATCACCATTAACATCAAGCCCATTTTACAAACGGAAAATACGAGGGTCCAGAGAGGTAAAGTCCAGAGTCACACAGCATTTACGTGATGAACTAGGTCCATCTGACACGGAGTAGTTTGACCAACTTTCACAAAGTCAAGAAAATAAGCAATGAACATTACGTTTGGGGTCTTGCCATCCCAATGCAGAGACCCCTTAGGGAATGTGATGTCTTCAACCCTCCTCACTCGAGAACTCTAGGCCAGGAGCAGCCCTGACCTAGGAAACAAAGGGCTGACTCTGAAACTTGGACCATGGGGTCCTCTGCTGCCGCGAAAGAATCCCTAAAGTCTCTGCTGGGCTTCCTGTCTTCAGCGGATTCTGGGGACAGGACATCACATTCCCTGCATCACAACAGTGGCACTTTGACCAGATGCCCTGGTGGGACGGCAGGGCCTCCAGTGAATGAGCAATTTGAAAAAGTCTTGAGCATGGGCTCACTGCTCCCCGCCTCTGCCCCCCTTCCAAGGGCTGGCAGCATGGGGCATCTCCCACCGTGGGGATGGCTCCAGGTACAGCGCCCTGGCTGCCAAGCACCAGAGTGCTCTCTGACTCTTCGCTGGGTTTGCTTTTCTGGCCAAAAATTCCCCTAAGACTACACTTACCAACTCTGACCCTGTAACATCCAAACAGCTCGGCGGCTAAGAGTAGACCACAGGGTCAAACAGGTCCCAGTTCTGCTCCTTGGGAGCCTGGACAGATCCCTTTCCCATCTCAAAGCCCCAGTTACCTCTTTTATAACAAGGGAAGTAAGCCACATCCACTTGAAGACTATTGTGAAGGTGAAGAAGAGTCTAGGCAGAGTGCTTTGCACCCTATACATGGTTAATTACAGCAGTTATTCTGCTGAGAACAAGGATAGATGGAGAGCTGGACCACAAGGTCCCCCCAACCTCCATCCCGCAGTCCACTGTCATTGGGCCCCACGATGACAGCAGGGCCATCGGAGACTTACTTCCAGCCACAGTGTGCCAGGAAGCCCCATTGACGGTCCCATCCTCCTTCTGGAAGTCTTCCGTGTGGCACACCCTCCTCCTGGCGTCCGTCATGAGGCGGTGAGTGGAGGCGTAGGAGTAGGCCAGCCAGCGGAAGACGTGGTCGTCGGGCGTGGGGGTATGCTCCTGGGTCTTCCACAGGGACCTCACCATGTCGTAGGGGTAGGCCACCACCAGCTCGCCCCCCTGCAAGTTGCCACCCAGCACGAAGGGGATTTTTTCCATCCAGGCTATGACTGCCCTGGTCTCCACTGCCACCTGTGAACATTCCCAATTTTAGCACATTTGAGAAATAAAAGCAGAAGGAAACTGCCTTCTCTCCTGAGCTTTCCAAAGAGGGACATAGTTGAAAAAGCAGTCATTTTACGGCATCATCGGAGCAAAATTTAGAATCTTAAAATTTGCCTATGGAAAACTGGCCACTGTGGAAGTAATGGATAAAAAGAGAAATCCAGAGAAATTTCTTATTGGAGGAATACTCCAGTTAGTATGCAAGGAGGGAATGACAGAATTAAAGGATCAACATTTGGCAACTTCACTGACTTCATGGGTCAGTCAATGAATTAATGTTCATCAGTGACTCAATGGACATGAATTTGAGGAAGCTCCAGGAGTTGGTGATGGACAGGGAAGCCTGGCATGCTGCAGTCCATGGGGTCACAAAGAGTTGGATACAACCGAGTGACTGAACTGAACGGTAACAAACAGCACAGAGAGAGAAGCAAACAAAATTATTTCCTGATGAAAGAACACACACGTAAAACTCCATCCACCCTGTATGTGAGGAAGCCTCTAGTGCAGGGGTCAGCAGACTTTTTCTATTAAGGGCCAGATAGGAAATAGTTTAGGCTTTGAGGGCACTGAAGTCCTTGGTGCAACTACTCAAGTCTGCCAGTCGCGAATATTCAACTCTACCCCTGGAGCAGTGTGGTACCTTGGACAATTCCCAGATGATGAACACGGCTGTGTTCCAGTAAAACATATACAGGAACAGGCCTGGGCAGGACAAGACCCACGTTACCAACCCCTCCCTAGTCTACGCGGCCGAGTGGTCTGAATCTCACTGCTAATTTATAAGAAACACAGAGAAATATGTTACATTACATCACGAGAATACAGTTAGCACCCAGACAGTAGAAAATGCTAGACGACAATCTAGGTGTTTATATTATAGCTGTTACAAGATCAGCAACAACAGAATTGCAAGAAAAAAGGGAGAAAGTGATAGAGGAGAAAAGTACAGTTTAAAGACAGGTTAAAAGGCTTATAAACTAATCAAAATGAATGGGTTTTAATTAGATCCCAGTTAGACTGTAAGAGACAGAGATGGAAAATGATTATAGGAGAAATGCAAACACTGACTGGATATTCTATAATATTAAGAAATAGCTTATTTTGATATGATAATAGTAATTTATGGCTCTAAAAGAGAGTCAGATCTTTTAAGGATACTTAATGAAATATTTACAGATGAAATGACATGACGTCTGGAATTTTCTTTAATAGTCTTGGGGAGGAGGAGAAAGTTACTGAATATGTAGATGGAATGTGAATTTATAAGTGTTGATGTTGAGATGGGTACATGGATGGGATTCTCTACAGCTCCCTCTCTAGTTTTGTATGCTGAACTTTTTATGATTAAAAAGTTAAGAGAAAAAAAGGACAGAAAGAGGGTTAATGGCAGGGAGGGAGGGAAGGAAGGAAAGAAGAAAGCCAGGAAACAGAAGTTAAAACTGAAAAGCTTGATATGATCAAATACTGATCAATGAATCAAATATTTGTCATAAGTTACTGATTGATAGCTCTGAAGATAATTCCAGTAGAAAAAAAAACCCTAATAATGGAAAAGAAATAAACATCGGAAATGGTCTAACTTTGCTATATAGCAAATTGATTAAGGAATGAAAGTAACCTGAAGGATTCATTAAGCTTTGCTTTTGTTCCTAAACACATCGGGGCCTTGGGTTGGATGAAGCAGAACATTCAGCTCACAATGCAGGATCATTATGGATCCACGCTTCATCCTCTTCTTTCATATTTTGATACAATAAACACCTGTGAACCTACCATCCATCCCAATGGTCAGCTTTTATTGACCATTTCTGCACACATCTGATTCCTTCTGTCCCATCCTCCTGCTTCTCACTCAGAGGTAACCACTACACCCTAAACAATATGATTCTGAATCTCTTTTGTTTAACTCCATACATGTATGCATAACGGTTTGATCCCTAGGTCAGGGAAGATTCCCTGGAGGAGAAATGGCAACCCGATCCAGTATTCTTACCTGGAAAATCCTATGGATGGAGGAGCCTTGTGGGCTACAGTCCATGGGGTCGCAAAGAGCTGGACATGACTGAGCGACTGAACACGCATGCACATATACATAAGTGTGTATCACTTGGCTTTATTTTCTTTTGATCTAAAAAAAGGGTGGGTAACACACTATTGTCTTCTGTAAATTTTTCCTCTTATGTTTGTAAGACGAATCTGTGTTTCATAAAGCTATATTGTTCAGTCTTTTTCACTTCAATATGAAGATTTCATCATTTATCTGTTCTTGTTATGATGGGCATGTAGAAAATTTTCCATTTTTGCTATAGTGAACAGCATTGCTTTTAACTTGCACTGTCTTCTGGTAGGCTGTGCTAAGATGTGCTTAATCGCTCAGTCAAGTCTGACTCTTTGTGACCCATGGACTGCTCTGTCTACGGGGATTCTCCAGGTAAGGATATTGGAGTGGGTTGCCATGCCCTCCTCCAAGGGATCTTCCCAACGCAAGGATCGAATCCAGCTCTCCTATACCTGTGGTGAAATTCATCTTGCCTTAATCGCTAGAAGTATAGCTGCAGTTACAGATAGATACATATTTCACTTTACACAATAATCAAGTTATTTTCAAAGTTACTGTGCTAATTTCAGCTCTCACAATGAGTAAGAGATCCACCGTCCCATATCCTCCCCAACACTTGGCTACTGTTAATTTTCCCAATCAGTGGATGCCGAATGTTCTCTAACCTGCACTCCCTTAGCACTAGTAACACCGAACATCCTTCGTTGCTTTCTGACCATATGTTTCCTCCTCCATGAATTGCCTCTGCGTATCTTTTACCCATTTTTCTCTTGGTTCTATTTTTCTCATTTGTTTTTCTTTATTCTTTTAAAAATTCGAGTTCTTTTCCAATGAAATAACTTTCAAATAACACTTCAGTTTTTAACCTGCCCTTATGATAGTTTTGAAAGTCTTCTGATGAATGGGCTTTCTTATTTTGATGTAGTTGAATTTACCAATCTTTTCTAATAAATGCCATTTAAAACTGTTCTCCTCACCCTGAGGAATCATTGTAAATGCTGTTAAATTTTATCAAATGCTTCTTTCTGCAGACAAATTATTGGTTTTTTTCCTATCATGTCATTGATTTCTGCTCTTTTTAATCAAAATCTTTCTACATTTTTGGGGGCTTCTTCTGTTGTCCTTTTGCTTACTTCTTAAATTAGTTGATGTTCAATCTTTCTTCTTTTGACATGTAATCATTCAAAGGTATAAATTCCTGAAAGCATTTTTTGCTGTACTCCACCAATTTTGAAGCTCCAATACTTTGGCCACCTGATGCAAACAGCTGACTCAATGGAAAAGCCCCTGATGCTGGGAAAGATTGAAGGCTAAAGGACAAGAGGGCAGCAGAGGATGAGATGGTTGGATGGCGTCACCAACTCAATGGATACGAGTCTGAGCAAACTCCAGGAATGGTGAAGGACAGGGAAGCCTGGCATGCTGCTGTCCATGGGGTTGCAAAGAGTCGGACATGACTGAGAGAATGAACAACCACCACCAATTTTTATATTTAGTGTTCTCATTATCATGAATTTCTACTTATTTTTAGTTGCCAATGTGAAGTTTTTCTTTGACCCATTGCTTAGAAGTTTCTTTTTTTTCGATTTTCTAAATACTTAAGAGTTCTTTTCACACTGTCTGCTAGTTTTATTGTATGGTGGTGAAAGAATCATGGTCTGCCTGTCTCTCATTTTCTGAACTTTGCTGAGGTTTCCTTTATAGCCCAGAGTGCCATCAATTTTTGAAAATGCACCAGGGATTATTCGGAACAATAAATATTCTTACTTCTTGTAGAATTCTTAGTTTCCTATGTCAAGGCTGCTAATTGCTATTCAAATCTCTATCTTTGCTGATTTCTTATCTATCTCAGGGGGTGTCCTTGGTGGTTCAGACAGTAAGGAATCCACCTGCAGGAGACCTGGGTTTGTTCCCTGGCTTGGGAAGATTCTCTCGTAGAAGGGAATGGCTACCCACTCTGGTATTTTTGCCTAGAGAATCCGATGGACAGAGGAGTCTGATGGGCTAGAGTCCATGGTGTCACAAAGAATTGAACATGGCTGAAGGGACAACACTTTGATCATCACTTTATCTATCTCACCTGCCCATAATTGAGAAAGGTACTGGTGATGGCAGGGTTGTGTAATTCTCCCTGTGTTTCTAAAGAACAAGCTCAAAAACTAAATTCTGATCTTAACACAAAGACTGAAATTCATGGACTTCCCATCACTGTGCTAAAATAATTCTCTCTTAGCACCTCAAGGCTAAGAAAGCTGGCAACCATGTTCCAATTTTGGTCCAAGGGTTCCCAAATTATAACATCCCTTGAATCTTCAGCTTTGCCAGATGTCACTAGTATGTTAGCTTGAAAAATAAGAATTCTAGGATGGAATTAGGACATAAGAAAGGATTCAGAAGACCCAGAGGGTCCAAGTCCTTTATCCCCCATAAGCCGTCCTTGGGCATCCTAAGTACCATGCGGTACTGCTGTCTGTCCCCATCATTTGCTTCTTGAGAGACCAGATGACACCACCCTGTGCAACACTAAATGAGGCAACCAGGCTGGCCCTCCTCCAGGAAGTGGTACCCACGTGTGACGTGAGCTGAAGCTCTGAGAAAGAACTGGAGAGCTGCCCTCTATCTATCCATCCTTTCTCCCTTGATTCCTCAAGAAGAGAAGCTAATTAATCATTCTTTTTGAGACTGCAAATATGCTTGCCTAAAACACAGCATTCACCAGCCTTCCCTTTGGTGCACTGATATCATGTTTTGACTAAATTCTGGCCAATAAGATTTAAATGAAAGTATTACGTAGGAATTCTAGGAATGCCTCTTAATGCCATTGACTTATCTGAGAGGAGGAATTTTTTTTAACCTTTTCTCTCCTCTTCCTCCAAAGGCATGACAAATTGCCATCTTGGATTATGATGACCCGGAGAATGAAAGTCTATCTGCTAACATGTGGAAGCAGAAAGACGACTTCTGGTTTCCTGATGATCACAGGGCTCCTATTTGTCTGGCCCTAAACCATCTCCTCCAGGGCTCTTTGTGTGAAAAGAGAAAAAAAAAAAGTCTCCCTCGTTGTTACTGTTGCTCAGTCGCTGTGTCACGTCTAACTCTTTGTAACTCCATGGACTGTAAGATGCCCACCTTCCCTGTCCTTCACTGTCTCCCAGAGTTTGTTCAAATTCATGTCCATTGAGTCAGTGATGCCATCCAACTATCTCATCCTTTGTTGACCCTTCCCTTCCTGCCCTCAATCTTCACCAGCATCAGGGTCTTTCCCAACATGTTGGCTCTCTGCATCAGGTGGCCAAAGTATTGGAGATTCAGCTTCAGCATTACTCCTTCCAATAAATATTTAGGGTCAGTTTCCTATAAGATTGACTGGTTTGATCTCCTTGTTGTCCAAGGGACTCTCAAGAGTCTTCTCCAGTGCCACAGTCTGAAAGCATCAATTCTTCGGCACTCAGCTTTATTTATGGTCCAGTTCTCACATGTGTACATGACTGCTGGAAAAGCCACAGGTTTGACTATATGGACCTCTGTCAGCAAAGTGATGTCTCTGCTTTTTAATATGCTGTCTAGGTTTGTCATAGCTTTTCTTCCAAGGAGCAACAGTCTTTTAATTTCATGGCTGCAGTCACAATCAGCAATGATTTTGGAGTCTAAGAAAATAAACTCTGTCACTGTTTCCACTTTTTCCCCACCTAATCACCATGAAGTGATGCCATGATCTTCAGTTCAGTTCACTTCAGTCACTCAGTCGTGTCCAACTCTTTGCAACCATGGACTGCAGCATGCCAGGCCTCCTTGTCCATCACCAACTCCCGGAGTTTACTTAAACTCATGTCCATTGAGTTGGTGATGCCATCCAACCATCTCATCCTCTGTCATCCCCTTCTCCTCCCACCTTCAATCCTTCCCAGCATCAGGGTCTTTTCCAGTGAGTCAGTTCTTTGCATCAGGTGGCCAAAATATTGGGGTTTCAGCTTCATCATCAGTCCTTCCAATGAACATTCAGGACTGATTTCCTTTAGGATGGACTGGCCATGATCTCAGTGCTTTGAATTTGAGTTTTAAGCCAGCTTTTTCACTTTCCTCTTTCACCTTCATCAAGAGGCTGTTTAGCTCCTCTTCATTTTCTGTCATTAGAGTGGTATAGTCTGTGTATCTGAGGTTGTTGATATTTCTACCTCTTTAAGCCACTTTTACTGTTGGTATAGCCAAACCTAACACTCGCGTATACAGCAATCAATGCAGACCTTTTTAAAGAGCATATAGGGCCAAAGACTAAGGGTATAAGAGAATTTACAGTGAGCAGAGGAGACAATAAGAGGCGTGGGAAATTTTGTGAAGATTATTTATTTTACAAGACACTTTTTGCTAAGACCTAACTAGATCTAAGAAATGTGGGGGAAATATTTCCCATCCAATTGCATTTTTCTTTCCAAAGAAGCACCATGAGTAATAAATCCATAGGGACTCATGAAATAAAAATAAGATCTCTCAAGCAATCAGTGAGGTCTAAGGACAATGTCACTGGAATTTCACAGCACTGTCAAATGTAAGGGTAATAATGACATTAGTGAATATGTGCCATTCAGGTGAAGGGGTTTGTTTTTGAAGTACTGCAAAGAAATCTAATTAAATGATTTCTCTTCTGGGAAGAATCTCCTCACATTTCAATTTAATAGGTAGTTATTATCTAGCACATTTCCCTAGTTTTGGAGAAGACCTGAAAGGGAAAAAGTGATTTTGTCTTGTTCTTAAATGTTACATCCTCGGCCAGTAGCAGTGGGTGTTTACTTTGGCCTCCTCTGCTTTGCAGATTATGGGGTATTTTTACTCACCGTGGCATTTTCAGACAGAAACCACTCGGGGATGGCGATATAGTGATTGGGAACTTTCCTTGGGACGTTCTGTCGGTCCTCTGCCTCCCAGAGCAGCGTGTTTAAGTCAGGAAAGTTGTTGTTGATGTCAATCCCGTCATGGGTCCAACGGCCCAGGGACCAGCCTCCCAGCTCGGAACCCTGGGAGACAATTCAGAATGTGAGGGACCCACAGACCTCTGGACCCTCCTGTCTCCCACACACAAGGCCGCTCCATGTCGGTCTCCATCTGGGGTGTGCCTCAATGCCTCCAAACACCCTCTGACACAAAGATGACATCCAAGGGAGACTATTTGGCTAATAGGCTGTTACTGTTTGGTGGGTGATGGATAATGTAGTCATTATGATTATTATTCCCACTCTGAAGAGGGAATGTGCAGAGTCATCCTGCCACAGAGCAGTCCTCAGAAAAGGAGGCCTCTCCTGCCTCCCCTGCCTTCACCTCTTCTACACTGGTTGAATGAAACTCCAAGTAATAATAAGTTTAAGACTCAAAAATCAAGAGCCGCCATGTTATGTCCACCTGCAGTTCTGGCTCACGATTCAGCAACACAAATCTCTAACCAACTATCTGCACCAATAAACACAAGCAAAAACCTGTAAATCTGCATTTGATGGGCACCATTGTTTGAAGTATAGTTTGCCATTTTATTCCCAGATACTGTGATATATAATTATGAATACACAATACATTATACTAATTGTAATCTCTACATAATTCTATACATATATATATTCCATATAGAACTATAACCTATAAATTCTACATTATAACCAGAACATAAAACATAAACCATGTATCAAGATAATAAAAACAGCTGTCCTCAGAAAACTGATGAGAGGATTTATAGGTAATCATCAAGGTTAAAATATGCGTTAAGTATTCAATCAATGTTACGTGTTATTATTATTCTATTAGCCCCATTGTATATGTAACAATATTATCTTTCTCATCCTTTTCTTCAGTCTGTTAGTGTGTCCACTTCCCAGGGTCCCCATAATTCTCAATTACGCATGTTTATAATTATGCAACTCATCTTTCATAAACCTCTGGGTTCCCCCGTCTCAGCAGAAAGACACTGAAAAAGAAAGCTAGTGATGTGGAATTTAGGTCAACTCAGTGCATCGTGCGTGTGTGTGCAGGGGGCGGGGGCGGCTGCTGCGCTGGGGAGGGAGGTTGTCCATTACCCCCTCGTAGGCCTTCTCGTAGCCGTCGGGGTTCAGGGAGGGGAGTATGTGGATCCGGGTCTCCTCCACCAGGCGGACGATGCGCAAGTTCCCCGCCAAGTACTCCTGGCACAGAAACTGCATCAGCAAAAGCATCAGCTCCCGGCCCAGCACCTCGTTGCCATGGGCCCCGGCAATGTAGTGGAACTCGGGCTCACCTTTACTCAAAGATGGGAAAAAACAGACAATCATATCGGATGCTTACAGCAAAACAATCCTCAGCACATTGTATTAGGAAAGAAATCTCTGAATAACAGAAACGTACAATTTTATCTCTTCTTGCACATCAACTGAAGCTAATCAGTACAATTTTTATTAGCTCCCAGATAGGCATATGGGAAAATGTGTAAAAACAACCTTAGATGGTAACAGCCACAAAGCAAGACTGTTTATTCTCATTTGGCAAGAATAGATAAAATAACACAGGGTTTATGGTTTAAGAGTTACAAATTAAACACAAATCATAGCAATTATTTGGGGAGGTAATTCTTTTTCTTAAAAGGACTTTGTATTTAGTTTTATAAAGACATGGAGATGAATAAAGGCAAGCAGAAAACAGTATCATGGGAAGTCACAATGACTCAGTTTTGTAAAGGGAGCTGTCTTTGCCCTTGTGCTTTTCAAAGCTCAGCTTTTCCCTGTTGGATTTATCAGTGCTGGGCATGAGCTGATAGCACTTCTGCCTCCCTCGCTGGCCAAGCTACTGCTTTTGAGGAAATGTGACTTTACCCACAGATAAAGCCCTCACCCTTTAAAAGACATTCCTGAGGGAAACTCCCAGAATACTGATGAACATTCAAGTCAAGAGAATCAGACAAATCTCTACATTTAAATTCCAGTGGATCTAAAGGGCTCACAATTTTAGCAAAAAGAAAAATCTTTCACCCATCCCCACCCCGACCCTGCATCCCCTAACCTATAGGAGAACACAGGTTTGGGAGTGATTAAATGAGAAGTGGCTAAAAACAGGAAATGCTTAAAAATAGGATGGAAATTTAAAAGAAGATGAAGGGAACCACCTCTAACTCCAACCCATAATGACCAGGGAGTCCAGAATTTTCTCCAGAAAAAGGAGTCTGTTTTAAGCATCTCAGCCATTTTCCTTTTTGGTTAGTGTGACTGGTCTCAGAGAAGAACAGAATTAAGCGTGGTCCATTTGGAGAAAAGTAGGGTACTTCCAGCTTAAATAATTTGACAGCCTACCTCATACAATGTGGGGTGAAAAAGTGTTAGTTGCTCAGTTGTGTCTGACTCTGTGTGACCCCGTGGACTGTAACCTACCAGGCTCCTCGATTCTCTAGGCAAGAATACTGGAGTGGGTTGTCACTCCCTTCTCCAGAGAATCTTCCCAACCCAGGGATCTAACCCAGGTCTCCTGCATTGCAGGTAGATTCTTTATAGCCTAAGCCATGAGGTAAGTGCCAAAGTGAAAGTTAGTCACTCAGTCGTGTCTGACTCTTTGCGACCCCATGGACTGTAGCGTCCCAGGCTCCTCTGTCCATGGAACTCTCCAGGCAAGAGTATACTACACAGAACCAAAGTTGGCAGAAGCTGTCTGCGAGAGTGTGTACACGGCCAGCTCCTGCCCTGCTTCGTGAATGTTCTCAGAGTGATCTCTGCCTCGCTCTTTAAGAAAGCACCGGACACAGAGGGCCAGGGCACTGCGCATGGGCAGCCTCACCGACTTCATGCTCCCCGGGATGGTCGGAGATCTCCACGGCGTACAGCTTCAGGCCCTGGTGGCTCTTGCCAATGTTATAAATCCTTGTGATGTTGGGGCACATTTCATTCACAACCTTCATCAACTGCAAAATAAGATGGATTTATGGCTCTGAGCAATGATGGCCGTGCACTGTAGTGGGCATAGCTCTCAAGGAGACAGCCCCCTCCCATGGCCCCCTGCACACTCCCACCCTCCCATACACTCAAGTTCTCGCCCTTCCTGGAAGGTTCCCCTTCTCCTCCCCCTGCCCTATCTCCCAGCACCTCTGGCTTGTGTTTATCACCTCCCTGGGTGGTGGTATCACCTCCCTTGGTGGCTTTATTACCTAAAGACAGCCTTTTCTCTCTATGGTGGTGGTGGTGGTTTAGTCCCTAAGTCGTGTCCGACTCTTTTCAACCCCATGGACTATAACCTGCCAGGCTCCTCTGTCCAAGGATTTCCCAGGCAAGAATACTGGAGTGGGCAGCCATAGACTTGCCTAAAGTGGTGAAGTGAAGTCGCTCAGTCGTGTCCAACTCTTCGAGACCCCCATGAACTGTAGCCCACCAGTCTCCTCCATTCATGGGATGTTCTAGGCAAGAGTACTGGAGTGGGTTGCCATTTCCTTCTCCAGGGGATCTTCCTGACCCAGGGATTGAACCTGGGTCTCCTGCACTGCGGGCAGACGCTTTACTGTCTGAGCCACCAGGGAATCCCTTGCCTACATAAGTATTTATTACTGAGCATCATGCTGTCTTATACTTTAATGAGCGTTTGTGACGTCAGGCTGCTCTGCCCTCCTGGAGCCCACTGCGAGGCAGCAGATAGAGTCGGACAGAGTCGGTGCCAAGTAAGGGGCATGAAGTAATGGGAGCCATGCCGTGAGAGGGTGGGGGACACAGACTTCCAAGGAAAAGTCAAATACATACATGCCATTTCCTGAATTTTGCTTTGATAGTTGAGCTCGTCAGACAAGCTTCCAGAGGAGGTGATGAGGGTCTGCTAATGACAGGGGCAAAGGACAGAGACACACCCACCAGAGGCTGCGGTACCTCCATCTCTGAGCGGGTACCTGTGGGTGAGCTGGTAAGTCACCTCGACTCTCTCTGTGTGAAACCCCTATGCCATCCCCAAGAGAAAGAAGCTCTGATTCAAAGGACATTCCTACCAGGCACCAGACCAGCCACACTTCCCCATGGTGGCGTCAGGAGGATACACGAGTTTTACAGACCAAGAGCGAAGCTCGGGTACCATGCAAGCTGTGAGTGAGGGCATCCCAGCCTGGGTGTGTGCCCACCAGGGAGAGCTCCATCCTTGTTCAAGCTGAGCAGGAGCTGGGCTAACGATGATAGAGCAAGGGCTCACAGAGGGGCAGCGTGGGCCAGGACGTGCTCGATGCACCTTTCAAATCATTCCTATCAGCCAAACAATCTATAAAGTGTCCTGATAAATTGTACATAGACAAGTCTGCTGCAAACGTTATAGTAGGTTGAAAGCTACGAGAACTGGAAAAATGGTATCAGGTAGAACTTTTACTGGAGTGCATAGCATCACACCAGTTTGCCTTTTCTGCATTCTGCGATTTCTTTGCAATTCTTGCAATTTCTTTGCATTTCTTGCCTTTCTTGCATTCTGCACTGATGTGTGGAGGGCAATCATGGGTCACTGCGGGGCGGGGGGCAGGGGCATCACTAAAGGAACGGAGGATTCATTGTCGCTGGAGCTTGGCTCTCATGACACAACTACGAGGTGTCACAACTGCAGCCCTGGTCAGGCATTCAAGGTCTAGTTTTCCCACCACTCCTGCGAGGGGGAAACACTTCGATTTTTTAATTTTTTTTTTTTTTAAATTTTAAAATCTTTAATTCTTACATGCATTCCCAAACATGAACCCCCCTCCCACCTCCCTCCCCACAACATCTCTCTGGGTCATCCCCATGCACCAGCCCCAAGCAAGCTGCACCCTACGTCAGACATGGACTGGCGATTCAATCCTTACATGACATAACTCACTTTGTGTTTTAATATCTAGGTGAGAGAAAGAGAAAGACGACTGTAAAGGACTCTTGTCCAACCATAGGAGAGATGGAAACCCACCATCCATGGAGAAACCACACGTAAGCAAGGTTGATCTAGCTTCACATGTCTCACTATGAGGAATACACAGTGCGGGGCTGAACTGGAGCCATAGAGGATAGGCACCAAGTTTTACTAAGAGACTCAGTATTGATGTCATTAGTCACAGCAAGTTCTGTTTCTCTACTGAGTCTTATCATGACAAACACCAGTGAAGTAGACAATTGAAGTAGGTAATCAAAGGGGCTTGAACCCATTCTACAGATATGGAGACTGAGGCTCAGAGAGACCATTGAGGGGTTTGCCCGAGGTCACCCATCTAGAACCAGGTGGAGCCAGGGCTTTGGACTCGGGGGTCCGTATCTGTCCACGTTGTCATTGTTGTTGTTGTTCGGTCGCTCGGTCATGTCCAACTCTTTGTGACCCCTTGCACTACAGCATGCCAGGCTTCCCTGTTCTCCACCATCTTCTGGAGTTTGCTTAAACTTATGTCCATTGAAGTTGGTGATGCCATCCAACCATCTTGTACTCTGTCATCCCCTTCTCCTCCTGCCTTCAATCTTTCCCAGCATCATCTTTTCCAGTGAGTTGGCTCTTCACATCAGGCCCATATACCGGAGCTTCAGCTTCAGCATCAGTCAGTCCTTCAAATGAGTATTCAGGGTTGATTTCCTTTAGGATTGACTGGCTGGATCTCCTTGCAGTCCAAGGGACTCTCAAGAGTCTTCTCCAGCACCACAGTTCAAAAGCATCAATTCTTCGGCTCTCAGCCTTCTTCACGGTCCAACTCTCACATCCATACATGACTACCGGAAAAACCATAGCTTTGACCACATGGATTTTTGTTGGCAAAGTAATGTCTCTTCTTTTTAATACATTGTCTAGGTTTGCCATTGCTTTTCTTCCAAGAAGCAAGCATATTTTAATGTCATGGCTGCAGTCACCATCCCCAGTGATTCTGGAGCCCAAATAAATAAAGTCTGTCACTGTTTCCATTGTTTCCCCATCTATTTGCCATAAAGTGATGGGACCAGAAGCCATGATCTTTTTGAATGTTGAGTTTAAGCCAGCTTTTTCATTCTCCTCTTTCACCTTCATCAAGAGGCTCTTCAGTTCCTCTTTGCTTTCTGCCATAAGGGTGGTGTCATCTTCATATCTGAGGTTATTAATATTTCTCCTAGCAATCTTGATTCCAGTTTGTGCTTCATCCATTCCAGCATTTCACATGATGTACTCTGCATGTAAGTTAAATAAGCAGGGAGACAATATACTCCTTTCCTGATTTGGAACCAGTCTGTTGTTCCACGTCTGGTTCTAACTGTTGCTTCTTGACCTGCATACAGGTTTTTCAGGAGACAGGCCAGGTGGCCTGGTATTCCCATCTCTTTAAGAATGTTCCACAGTTTATTATGATCCACACAGTCAAAGTTTTCAGCATAGTCAATGAAGCAGAAGTAGATGTTTTTCTGGAATTCTCTCGCTTTTTCTATGATCTATCAGATGTTGGCACTTTGATCTCTGGTTCTTGTCTTTTCTAAATCCAGCTTGAACGTCTGGAAGTTCTTGGTCCATGTACTGCTGAGGCCTAGCTTGGAAGATGTCGAGCATTACTTTGCCAGCACTCTGTCCATGAAGGAGCAGTAAAGCAACCAAAATCAACTCCGCCATCTGTTTTGTCTGTTCTACATGGGACCATTCTGGAGGATGGCCTCGGCACAAGCACTATCCGATTGGGTCTCGCTTACTTGTCCCTGCTGACCGCACAGTCATTCTCCGCTACCAGTGTGGACCTCCCCAAATCCCGGTCAGCTGGTGGTCCCCTGTCTTGCGTTCAGATCAATGACCAGTTCTGCAGACACAGAGCCACTTGGCTCATCCTTAACTAGGTGATCAGCACAGAGCCTGGCTGCCATTTAATGCTTACCCTCCTTCCCCTTTCATAGAGCTGCCTGAGAACTGGGCCACCCTGTGCTGGAAATCTCCACCTTGACATTGGAAAAAAAAAAAAAAGACAAATGGCATATTCCCTAGGATGAGCAGTCAGCCAGCGACACAGCATCTCAGGATGGGATGACTCTCAACCATGAGTCATCAGAGTCACCTCTTCATCCTCCACACACCACTGCAGTATTTTTATACCAGTCAGGGTTTCCTCTCGGTGTTTTGATATCACAAGTATCTTTTCTACACACAGGAATGAGAATACGGGCATTTGGAGACTCCCTTTAGGAAGCGTGAATGAAAGTCGCTCAGTCGTGTCTGACTCTGTGCAACCCCATGGACTGTAGCCCATCAGGCTCCTCTGTCCATGGGATTCTCCAGGCAAGAATGTAAGAGTGGGTTGCCATTTCCTTCTCTAGGGGATCTTCCCAATTCAGGGATCAAACCCAGCTCTCCTGCATTGCAGGCAGATTCGTCACCATCTGAGCCACTAAGCCTGGTGGGCCCCTGCAATGTGGGGAAATGTTTCTCTGGGGGCCACAGGCACCATCTAAGACTCAGCTGGTGATCCATCTTACTTACTCCCAAAAAGAGTCAAAAAGGACATTCTGGAGTTTGAGTCTTACTGGTAAATGTTTGGGTCTTGAAGTTTAAAGTGAGAGGAAGAGACAGAATTTTCTTGATGGCCTTAAAAGCATGCATCCTCAACAAGGGTGACATCATCCTAAAGGAAGTGAAAATTGATTCTCCAGGGGCTAAAAATCTTAGCTCTTACAAGCTTTATGACCCTCCAAAGTGCAACCTTACCCAACAAAATCTTATTCCTTAGTTTTTAATATAATGGGTAATTAGGAAAAGTGTCTAGAAAGGGCCGGTAGGGAAACATTATCCTCGAGGGAAGTGGGTTTTGTAAGATGTTCAGCATCCTCAAGACTCTGTTTCCTCATCTCTGAATAAATCATATCCTGGGAGCTGCTGAATCCCCCCGTCTCTGTTGCTTCCTTCTTGTCCTGAAGGAGACAGAACAGCGAGCCCCTTTCCTGGTAATTCAGTTTCTAGGGATACATGGGAGGAAATTTTCATAAAGAGCGGTAAGTTACATGCATGATGACACTGGTTGTAGCTGTTTCATCCTCTCTCGCTATTCATTACAAGTGGGTGCTATCCCGAAGCTCCAGAGCAGGAAGGTAGCTGAGAAAACTCTGATTCATCCTGGAGCATTTCACTGACAATCACGAAGCCAGCAGGAGCCGTGGCTAATGATCCAACGTGACGTGAGACAATCTGGGCAAAGCGGCTAACCATACTCTGATCAAAATCACGTGAATTCTGTGAACATAGAAATGCATACCCTGGAGAGAAATGGAGTGGGGATGGAAGCCATGGGTTCATGGAGGATTAACCTTGAGACTTTTGGTTTGCATTTGATATGGATCCAATGTTGTTTATCCAATGGATTAAAAAATAAAGAAAGAAGTGAGAAGAGAAAAAGTCCTCTTCTATCATCTTAACTCATTTGCTGTGTCCATATCAAGTGAAAAGGAATTCCAGAGGGAGGAATTCCAGACAGAGCCAATGTAGGAGGTGTCCCATGGGCGCAAAGCTGGGCTGGTCTGCGTCTGTAAACCTGTGGTCCTGCCCTGGCTTGCTGCCACCATCGCCACCCCCATGGTCAAGAGCTCAGCAGTCCCACAGCCTGCTGCCCAGGACCATCCTTAGCTGCCCTGGATATCAGAACCAAAAGAGAGCTGGTGGGGTGCCAACCCTCCCACCTCCACGGTCCTGCTCCCCTGTCCTTGCTGCTGGGATCCACCCGCCTCCTTCTGTCTCTTTCTGCCCCAGGCCCTGGACCACAGCTGACCTCACCTGCAACCCCATCCCTTCCCAACCACGGCCAACAACGCCAGCCACCTCTCCCTCCTGTCCCCCACATATCTCCCCACAACAACAACAAATCTCGTACACTTTATGGATTTAAGAAGATTGAGTGTCTGCCCTCACGGTCCCAAATGAAGGCGAAAGGTAAACATCCATGCAGACACAGAGATGATTAATCGATTATAAATGGTTACATGAGGTGTGAAGTCCTTTCAGTGTTCAGAGCAATTAACTCACTCTGCCTCACAGTATCAGTGTTCACGTGACTGCCTCCAGCCTCCTCGCTCCCCTCTCCCCTCCCCTCCCAAGCCCCCTGGGGGGCTCCCTTTCGGGGAGCACAGTGTCTTATAGGCCAGTGCTCCAGAAAGAATTCCCCCACGAGTCGCTCACATTCTCATGATTTTCCCCTCCAAAGCAACAGCTGTTCTGTTTTCTCTTTTCAATCCCTGCTCCTGCATCTGCTTCTCATTTTTATGTTTTTTGCAAATGTCTCTCTCAATACTAGGATAAACTAACATTGTCCCCCCGCTTGAAGTAGAAAGATTTCTGCAGGCGTTTAGCAGTCTCCCTACAGGGTATCACTGAAAGTGCTGGCTTCTCTCTCATCCCCAAGTGCCAGGAATCCAAATGGCAAGCCACTTCTGGCCTGAACACTTCGGGATTGATAGATGCCACCCTCCCCCCAGGACAGTTTCCAGTTGCGGGGTCTGGGAACCTCGGAGTGGTCACCCACTGTCCCCTGCAGGGGTCGGTTGCCTTCCCAGGTTCCTCTTAGCTCTGATATCTACCAAATGATGGGGACCAGAGTCCCTCAGGGTAAGGAAGCACATCCATTAGCTCTTTCATATGAGAAGAGCCCTCATTCTCCATGTGGGATGACTGTTTAACGATACCAGACTCTCTGTGCAGTGAGCTCATTTTACAATGCATTTAGATAGGTTACCTTTGACATTAACTGTACCAGCTGAGTTGATATTTGCCTAATTTCTGGGCGCAAAGATGTCCTGAGATACTGAGCAAAGCTGAGTCAAGACACAAATGCTTCATAAAACGGAAGGTTGAGCAGAGTCACATCAACACCCCAAGACGGAGAGCGGCAGGGATGACTCAGACTCAAGTCCGAGCATATTAGCCTCGCTTCTGCAGAGCCAGACAGCAAGACAATCTCCTTAGCATGTCCCACCTCCACATCTGTGCCGACAGGTATCTGGAAGCTGTGTGTGAGGATCTCAGATTAAATGACAGCAGGACGAACACGGGTTTGTTGATTCCCTGTGTTGAGGCAGAGGGCCCATGTGGCACAGCCTAATTGCTCCAACCTCAGGGATGGTCTTGCCTGGAAAATCCCATGGGTGGAGGAGCCCGGTAGGCTGCAGTCCATGGGGTCATGACCACTCGGACACGACTGAGAGACTTCACTTTCACTTTTCACTTCCATGCATTGGAGAAGGAAATGGCAACCCACTCCAGAGTTCTTGCCTGGAGAATCCCAGGAACCGGGGAGCCTAGCGGGCTGCCGTCTATGGTGTCGCACAGAGTTGGACACGACTGAAGTGACTTAGCAGCAACAGCAGAAGGGAAGTCTCTGGCCCTCGTGCGGAGGCTGGCTCCCTCCCTTGGCACCTCTGAGCCCTCACTTTGAGCCATGCTCTCTTGGTCTTTGCTGAACACTTGTTCCTCAAACACCTTTGTGAGTCTATTTCTCTGCTCCCTTTCGGCAGATTCTTCGATATCTAAGGATTTCTCCACTTGCCAGCACTTCCCTGGGCTTTCTAGCACGAGGCTGGGGGCATGCTGAACAGGGGTTTCAGACAGCTCTGGGCTGCTGTTTCAGCCCCGCCTACTAAATGCTTGGTCCACTCCCTCTTCCACACCCAGTGTGCAAATGTTGGCAACAGCTCAGGAGTACCTGGTTTCTTTCTCTCTTATTTTGTTTCCAATTATTGTGGAGATGTTTATTTTTTTAATTACTTTTCTTTTTCCGTAATTTTTATTTTTAGCTGGAGGATAATTGCTCTACGATGCTGTGTTGGTTTCTGCCGTACATCAACACAAATCAGCTACAGGTATACACATGTCCCATTCCTCTTGAAACTCCCTCCCACCTCCCACAACATCCCATCCCTCCAGGCTGTCACGGAGCACCAGGCTGGGCTCCCTGCACGATACAGCAACTTCCCACCACCTGCCTATTTCACACACAGTAATGTATATATTCCAAGGCTACTCTCTGAATTCGTCCCACCCTCTTCTTCTCCACTGTGTCTGTAGGTCTGTTCTCTATTGAGTCTCTATTCCTGCCCTGCAAATAGGTTCATCAGTACCACTTTTCTAGATCCCATATGTATTTATCATGTAGTGTATGATATTTGCTTTCCTCTCTCTGACTTACTTCTGGAGTACCTGGTTTCTGTATTTATGTTTGAGGACAATCTCCTCTGTAATGCCTTTTCCTCCTAACATTACTAAAGCACTAACAGTCATCAAGGTATCAACCAGCTGTTCTGAAACCTCCCTGTATATTAGAATCGCAAGCACAGCCTTCATTAAAACTTTAGATCCCCAGTCCCTTTTCCTAAGGATTCTACTTTAATTGGCCTGAGGCAGGTTTCAAGTATAGGTATGTTTTCAGATTTCTTCCAGTGGTTCTAATACTGAGAATCAGAGAATCAGAATAACAAGGGGGTGTTATATATTCCCTCAGTGACTCAGTTTCGCCATCAGTAAGATAATAACAACAATAATCTTGCACTCCCAGGGCGGTTAGAGAGACTGACCAGGTTAACACATGCAAACTCCTAATGTAGGGAAATAGCTGTAGGTGCTGTGTGAGAGCTTCCTGCTATTGCCATCACCAGTGTTGTTCTAGATCCTTCTTCTTCCACTCTGCACATGACCAATGTCCTTGAATCAGTGTTACCTCTCAAGCCCACGGTGATTCTTCAGAACTACAGTATCTTTTTAATTAAAGTATACTTGACTTACAATATCATGTTAGTTTTAGGAGTACAACAAAGTGATTCATATATATATATAGATATAGATATAGATATATGCTGCTAAGTCACTTCAGTCGTGTCCGACTCTGTGTGACCCCATAGATGGCAGCCCACCAGGCTCCCCCACCCCTGGGATTCTCTAGGCAAGAACACTGGAGTGGGTTGCCATTTCCTTCTCCAATGCATGAAAGTGAAAAGTGAAAGGGAAGTTGCTCAGTCGTATCCAACTCTTAGCAACCCCATGGACTGCAGCCTACCAGGCTCCTCTGTCCATAGGATTTTCCAGGCAAGAGTACTGGAGTGGGGTGCCACTGCCTCCTCTGATACATATATATATGTGTGTGTGTATATATATATACACACACACATATATATATACACAATGTCTATGTTATTTTCCATTATAGATCATTACAGATTCTGACTGTACCTCCCTGTGCTATCCAGTAAATCCTGTTGCTTATCTGTTTTACACACAGTAATTTGGATCTGCTCATGCCACACTCCTAATGTATCCTTCCAACCCTCCCTTTCTCCCTTAGTAACCACAGTTTGTTCTCTATGTCTGTGAGTCTGCTCCTATTTTGCACATAAAATCGTTAGTGTTACTTTTTAGATTCCATATACAAGTGGTGTCATAACATTGGCCTTTCTCTGCCTGACTTACTTCAGTAAGGATAATTTTTTCTTAATTCATCCATGTTGCTGCAAATGGCAACGCTCTTTCTTTTTTAACGGCTAATATTCCATTGTATATATATATATACACCACATCTTTTAAAGCCAATCACCTGTTGAGGAACACATGGCTATGAACACTGGGACACATGAATCTTTTCAAATTAAAATTTTCGTTTTCTCTGAATACATACCCAGGTATGGGATTGCTGGGTCATTCGGTGTAGCTCTATTTTTAGTTTTTGAATGAAACTTCATACTGTTTTCTTGAGTGGCTGCACCACCTTTCCATCAATAGTGCAGGAGGAAGAGCTGCAGTACTAACTCAGAAAGTTTGGGTTTGAATTCTGCTTCAATCGCCTGCTGGAGAGAGAGGCTTCCTCTGGGCGCCCCCAGCCCCAACAAGGCATTCTTAACCTCGAAACCACAAGATTAAGTGTGGCCTCAACAAACCACAAAAACACAAACGCCTATATGCTCCTGGGCACAAGACAGATTTCCCTCTGACAAACCAGAGTCTTACCTGGCGCATCGCCTTATAGTTGTGGTGCTTAAAATCTAGGTCATCGGTGGTGGTCATTTCATTCCGGCGGTGATAATAGTTATTCGGATCTAGGGACAGAAATACGGTTTTGAATTCATCCACATCATTCCTTTACTTATGGTGGCTCTGTTAGGGGCCTGATTCATGTGGGGACACAGCCCAACCTCCAGCTTCTAGCATTCACACAGAGGTGAAAGAGCCAAATTTCAAGAAGCATTTAAAGAGTCAGAACTAACCTAGTGGGGAAAGCACAGACCTGGAGCCAGAATGCCTGGGTTCCAATCTCTGCTCTTCTACTCATGAGCTGCGTGACCTTGGATAAGTCACTAGAGCAGTTTTTCCTTTTCCTTGGATAAGTCACTAGAGCAGGGTTTTCACCCATAAACAGGGAACAGTGGTACCTCCCTCACGGATTCATTGTTAGTATTCGCTGTTCAGTCGCTCAGTCATGTCTGACTCCTTGTGACCCCACGGACTGCAGCATGCCAGGCTTCCCTGTCCTTTACCATCTCCCAGAGCTTGCCCAAACTCCTGTCCATTGAGTTGGTGATGCCGTTGTTATTTTATCAACAATGTTAATAAGTTGCTATTAACAATTTATTATAATATATGCATTATATATATTAATAATATAAAATTGTTAGTATTAGTGTCTGGCAAACTGTCACGCTAAATGAAGGAAGGGATAGTGAATGAATAAATGAATTCGAGACTGAGCATCACAACTGCATGGAAATTTCTGGAAGTGTGGTGGACACTATCAGTTGCTCACCCAACATGCAGTCCGCTTCTATCCTTCCTAACAGGAGCCCTGTGTTGTTGGGAATCCCCGCTCCTCCACTTCTAGGAAACTGACTTCACACCCTCAGCTGCAGGAGTACGACATGACTGGTCTAAGCCAATCAATCAGAGCACAGCACCCCTGGCCACTCTTACTAGTCTGGACTGAAGGGAAGACCTTTAATGGCACAGAGGAGAGAGTGAGAAGAGAAACTCAACAGTTACTGAGTGAACCAACCCTAGATCCCCATCAACCTCCCCTGGGACTTTCAGTCACGTGAGATAAAAAATTTCCTGAACTGCTAAGCCAGTGGGGGCTGGGCTTCTGTTGCTGAGGCCAAAGCACCCGAACAGGCATGATCAGCGTGCATTCACAGTGGTGACCTCTGGGGACTGGGGAGGAGACGTCCGTTCTTGACTTGACTCTCTTCTGTATAAACTGATTTCTTTCTTTAATTCTTATTAGCTGATACTGCTTATATAATTCCAAAAAACAAAGAACACTCAGAAGAAAGGAGGGAGGAGGGAGCAGGAAGAGCTAGAAGAAGGATAAGGGGGAAAGGACCATCCTGTGGGCCCTGAGGACTCCCTCCTGGCCTGACAGAAAGTTGCGAGGTCTACAGAGCCTCAGCCAGGCTCACGACCTCCATCTCTATCTCCATGCAGCCAGGAATCCCGACCAGCTTAAGTCTCCTTGCAATGTAGAGAGCACGTGGTACTTTAGACAGGTCAACCTATGAACGCAGGAACTCAGGAACCACGTGAGCAAAGCTAGAACCATAGCAGGCATCTGATCCAAGTGGCTCCAAGGACAATTTGCAGGTGGTGGCCGTGGCAGGTGATGGAAGGAGGACCACTTGCTCCCAGTGGGGTCAGGAGCACAGAGTCCCAATTTGTGCCACCAAACAAGGCCACAGACCAGCAACACCAGCTGCTTGCAAGATCCAGCCTACGCCTACTGAATCAGAATGCACGGTTTTAAAAAAATCAAGAAGTTTGAGTGGCACCGTGTTAAAGTACAGAGGACACTGCCAGCAATATCACACATGCTGAGATCACCTGAGCCAGCTACCTGTCTGCATCCCACGGCCACAGGGTGTGACTGCCACGTGGACCCAGCCCTGGGGTTCCCTTAAAGGCTGGCAACAGGTTGAAAACCACACACAGACCCAAAGGCCAAAAAGGCGGCTTTTAATGATCACAAAAGGGTTTCCAGTAACACTATTAGAAGCAAATAATGTATGCAGAGGTAGGGGGAGGGGAGCAAGCTGATACTCTGTTCATAGAAGAAGCTAAAGCAACTCAGGTTTAGCAAAGGCCCCCAGTTCTGTTCTAAGCTCTCTCCTTTGGGGAGAGCAGGCTGACTCCATTCTCTGGCAAGTCACCTGCCCTTTGACTTCCAAACCTGTCAGTTTCAAAGTCAAGGTAAAGCACATTTTTCACATGACTTGACCCTGAATGTACCCACAAGCTGATTCCTAAGAGCTATTCACCACCCTCCAAGTCCCCAGAACCTCTCTCTAAAACTCTTTTTGCAATGCCCCTTTTGTCTCCAAACACAAGTTATGGCTTCAGGGTTCTTAAAAAGGACTGAAGGAAAGCTCAGAACTGTACATATGAAATATCTCCATGTTTGGTAACTTCCTTCCTTCCCTGAGACTAACCAATTTGTCTGAGGATGTTGATCCAAGTTCCAGAATTGTCTCAGAACCCTAGGTGAGCATTTTTCACAACTTTCCACCTTCCACCTTTTGTACAAATACTTCTTTACTTGTCCGCTTATTCTGATTGGATGAAGTTTTACAGAGACCCTCTTAGGAGCTCAACACTGTAGGTAATAAGTGAGAACCAAACCCAGCCGCCCCATCCTGGGGCTCAGAGTCTGCAGGCACGCCCCGTTATTCAGCCAAACCCACTGTCCTCTTTTCCCTTCTGTGGATAAAAGAATCCCTATCTCCTGTGCAGAATCTATCCCAGATGCTTCGGATGGAACAGCCTCACCCAACACTCACAGGGATGGGCATGTGACCCAGGTCCAGCCCCTGAAAATACACATGTTCTGGCCACAGCCACTGGCTCAGAGATGATCCCAGGATACAAGCTGGACTCATAAGTTGATTTTCCTTCCAGAGCCATAGGAGGAGGGCCTCCTGCTAGAGTCAGCTCACATGGTGAATGAGTTTGGGTTGTTAGTGGCCAAGCTCCCCGCCTGCAAGCTGGTGAGGAGGGGAGCTCTGACTGCACCAAGAAGGCCCCGAGATTGTCGACCCTTTCTTACCTGAAGCCAGAGTCACATCTACCTCTGAAACTTTTATTCCTGTGAACTAAAATTTTCCTTTTCTCCCCCTCCTCACTTCAGCGAATTTGAGTAGGACTTCCGACATTTGAAACAGAAGTCCTGATTCAGTCTGCAAGACCTTATTCTCACAGATGGTGCCTTGGGGAATCAGCCTCCTGCTTCCTTTCATGTGGCTGGCTTCATGCATCAGATGTACTGAAAACCAGCTTATCCCTTCTGGAACACCTTAGTTACGGGAATAAACTCACTCCAGAAGGGGATCTTGGAGTCTACCACCTCCTCCCCCCTTCACTTCTCTTACTCAATGACTCAAAATCCCGCTCCATCCCAACGGATCTACTCATTCAGCCTGTTTTGGGTTGGGTGATGTCCCCGCCCCAAAGACATATGTTGGAGTCCTGACCCCCAGGACCTTAGAACGGGACCTTATTTGAAGAGACGGGTTTCACAGAGCTCATCGGGTATAAATGAGGGGCTTAGGGTGGGCCCCATTCCACTGGGACTGCGTCTATCCAAAGCGGAAAGGTGAGCACAGAGAGAAGCACTCGGGGAAATCATGTGATGATGCAGGGGGCAACGGGGGCAAGGCGCCCACAAGCTGAGGGGCGTCAGAATCAGACAGCAAACCACAGCAGCCCACGGGGGAGGCAGGAACAGACGCCGCCGCACGGCCTCTCAAATGATAACTCTGTTATCCAAAGCCATCCACTTTTTGGTACTGAGTTATGCCAGCTCTGGAAATGACTCCACACCCTGAACATCCCTGGCTCCTCAATGACGTGGACACACGCTCTTCTCCCAAATCCAGCACCAGCGCACTCCACAGGACGGTCATAATCACAGAAGAAACCCCATTAGTGGACATCCAAGGGAACACCCCAGCGCTTGGACCATTCTGCTCAGCAGTTTGCCGCTCTAGGGGGCTGGGATCTTGCTTGATGGGAGGGAGTTCTCAATCGGGAGAGGAAAGGCTACCTTTGCTGGACCAGGGGCTCACTGCTATCTACAGTCCTTGAGCTCATGATGCACTTTATCCAGAACAGGTGACTCTACAGACACTGCAGATTAGAGGTTACCCAGAGATGGAGGAAGGGGATTCGAAAGTGATTACTCAGTGAGTCCAGGGTGTTTTGGGGTTAGAGAGCCAGCGATCACACCATCTTGTGAATATACTAAGTAGCACTGAACTGTGCTTTAAAATGTTTAATTCCATGTTACACTAGTTTCACCTCATTTAAAAAGAAAAACAACGGCTGACCTCAAAGTGCTCTCTGAGGACTAACAGGACACGAGAAATGCAGCCACCGCAGCCCTTTTCCTTCCCTGCCACGAGGCCAGCCGCTCACCCAAGGAAATGCCCACTACCTATAGCTTCCCTGTCTGCAAGGCAGGAGACCTGGGTTCAGTGCCTGGGTAAGGAAGATCCCCTGGAGGAAGGCATGGCAACCCACTCCAGTATTCTTGCCTGGAGAATCCCATGGACAGAGGAGCCTGGTGGGCTACAGTCCACGGGGTCACACCGAGTCGGACACGACTGAGCGACTAACACTTTCACTTTCACTCACGTCCTTACGGTCACCCTAAGCCCTGATGCCTCGACAGAGAGTCCTGAGCAGAGATGACCCGGCAGCAGGGCAAACAGCAACAAACCCCTTCCGCAAGGTGCTTGGCTCCCTAAGGAGAAGAAGCTGCGCTTGTCCAACCCCATGTGACTATTCTTACGACAAGGTCGCTCCAAAAGGAACAAGGGCAGACGTGGACCCTTGGCAGAGCTTGTTTTGATCCCAGGTCATTACTGTCAGTGAAAGCATCAAACCCACAGCTCCACGTGGCTCCGAGGAGGGTTCAGCCCGTCGTTCATGTATCTTCCGCCCCATCTCGTGTAACCTGACCTCGCAGCATCTGCACCGAGCCATCATTCATGCCTATCTTCTGCCCCAGCTTATATAACCCCCCCCTCACGGCATCTCTACCAGGCTGCTCGCCCGAGTCCAGGAAACCCTCTGATTAACCATGTTCAAGAGTATAGTTGAGTAGCATTACATATATTCACACTATTGTAGAAACAGATCTCTAGAACATTCTCATCTTACAAAACTGAAACTATAACCATTAAACAACCCTCCCCCTTTTCTATTAGTTTTGAGCTTTTTTGTTGTCCCTGTTGTTCAGTCACTCAGTTGTGTCCGACTCTTTGCATGTCAGCATGCAGCGTGTCAGGCTTCCCTGTCCTCCACCATCTCCCGGAGTTTGTTCAAACTCACATCCATTGAATCGGTGATGCCATCCAACCACCTCGTCCTCTGTCGTCCCCTTCTCTTCCTGCCTTTAATCCTTCCCAGCATCAGGGTCTTTGCTAACAAGTTGGACATATATAGGGTAATTCATGTTCTAGTTCAAAAATTTCTAGAAACATTATTCATGAAGACTTAAAAAGCATCTTCCCCTTCCTCTGCCCCAACCTGAGGGTTCGCAGGAAGACAGTGAGGACAGAACAAAGAGAAGCCGAAGCAGAGGTAAATAAATTTTTTATAAACAAGAGTTTCAGGAAGAACAGACGTTGGGCAGTTGCATCACCAGCACAAAGTCACGCTGGGCTGAGTGATGGACTTGGTCAGGTCACCTCTGCCTCTGGTCTCATTAACTTGCACAAAGGAACCACGTCGACAGCAAGGCAACTGAGCAAGACTCACCTACCCACATGGCCGTGGGGACCCGTGGGCCACCCCAGGACCTCAGATGCGACCACCACCAGGGGCATGTACAAAGGCCAGCTCCCCTCCGGGCAGACTGCTAAGTAACTTCTAGAAGAAAAACCGCCTTGAGTATTTGGGGTTGGAAAATAGAACCACTCCAAGGCCATACTTGAAACCTGTCCAGATTTCACACTGCAACTCTGTCTTTGTGTTTAAATTGCCCCCAGGACCTGTCTTCAAACACACACACACCAAGAATAACTTCACAGGAAAATATTTATTTCATGAGACTCTCACAGGCTGCCCTTTGCCCTTAACCAACAACAGATGAATTCCTGCCCTCAGAGAGAAACCGTGACCCTGCCCTTTAAAGCAAGCAGAGTGAGGCCGCACTGAGCAGCCAGGCACAAAGCTGGCCTCACGGTCCCCTGCCTGGGTCTGTGTCTGCAGACGCAGTGAGCTCAGCAAAGCCCAGCAGGACCCCGGCGGCAGCGGCGGGCCCTGTGATCACCACCCCAGGATGAATAAGCCACAGAAGGGGGCCCGGGTCCCACACTGGAAGGCCTTCACATTTTCTCTGGACCCGCCTTGAAAACACACACTCCTTTCCCACCAGCAATCCCACCTCTTGCTGTTGTTCAATTGCTCAGTTGTGTCCGACTCTGTCTGGACTGTAGCACGCCAGGCTTCCCTGTCCTTCACAATCTCCTGGAGTTTGCTCAAACTCATGCTCATTGAATCAGTGATGCCATCCAACCATCTCATCCTCTGTTGTCCCCTTCTCCTCCTGCCTTCAATCTTTACCAGCATCAGGGTCTTTTGTACCATCATCTAATTTAAGCAATAATCCCATAATTCACTCAATAATTTTGGACATGCACAATGACACAGAAATGAAGACATCCACTGTGAAATTCTTTAGAATCAAACTGATTTTCCGACTTTATTTCCAATTTTCGAATCAAACAACTGAATTTCCAGCTATAAGAGGCAGTTTGAAAACCTGAGATATGGTGGATAAAAACACCCACAAGCTATATGGTCTCTAACAGTGTTAGTGACATGAAAAAAGTTTGTAATCAAGTAAGTACAAGTAAGGAACAAAGAATCTGTCTGGTGGGAGGGTAAGTAGATGGCAGGTGAGCAGACTTGTCTTTCTCACCAATATAGAGTTTGTTTTGAGTAAATTCATACTAGGCAAAGCAAGATCATGGATATCAGAGGGTTGAGGGAAAAGCAATAAATGATATGAAATACGCTCTGAAAACTGAGTAAGTGTAAGTTCACGGTGGGTGGGGGGGGGTGGCTATAGAAATAGCATGATGGATATAGAAGCACCTGAGAACATCAGAACTGGTGGTACCCCTCCTTCTGGCAGGGGGAATCCAGAGATAGTCAGGCCTGAGTTTCAGATAAGACAAGAATGCTGAGACTTCCTTGGAGGAGGAAGCAGAGGAGAGATAACCCAAAGCTGTGCTCCTTGTTTGTTGTGGCCTGGCTGTGGGTGGACAGGAGGCAGAAATTCCCAGAGGCTGCTCTGGTGAAGGGCCTTAGGAATGTTCTGGAGGCCAGCTTCCTGCCCTGGAGACGTCTGGTGAGGATGAAGAAGCCGCCACAAAAGGCTCCAGTAAATAGTAGCAGTGTCAGTAGCTCAGTTGTGATCCCAAGGACTCTAGCCCGCCAGGCTCCTCTGTCCGTGGGATTTTCCAGGCAAGGATACTGGAGTGAGCTGCCATGCCCTTCTTCAGGGGATCTTCCTGACCCAGGGATTGAATCTGGGTCTCCGGCATCGCAGGCAGACTCTTAACATCTGAGCCACCCGGGAAGCCCACAAAAGGCTCCATACAGGCACAAATCCCTAGGTTCTGAAAGGCCGACAGAGCTGCAAGCCAGACCAGATTAGCTTGTCCAGAGCAGACACCAGCAAAGGTCCACAAGCAAAAAGCTCATGTTAGTTCAAGCCCTTTATTTCCTTCCACCCTGGAGTTACACCCAGTTCCATCATGTGAAATCAGGGCAAGGGGGACACAACCTAAAGGAACAAGCACCCAAAGATACAGGCAACCAAGTGAAGCTACTTAAACAGAAAGAGGCTTCACTATGTAAACAGAACAAGACTACGTACATGGTCAAGTTTGAAATTAACTTCTGCCATGTCCTGTAACCAGTGTGGCAAGAGCACTCAAGGGCAACTAAACACGTTACCAAAAAAATTTTATGCCATTTTTTGCCTGCTTCTGAGCAGCAGCGCTGGGTGAATTCTTAACCTTGAAGTAAGCATCATCTTAAAGTCCCAGTGGGCAAAACCACAACTGGCATGTTACCTTAATACCCCACATGCTCAGAGAGTTTCTGAGTGTTGTTCTGGGAGATTTTTGTTTTCTTTTTGTTTACCTATGTTTTCTAAATATTCTGCAGTAGACATGGTAATTTTCTTAGATGAGAAAAAGACTGTGTGGCTTATTTTTATTCACCTTGCTGGCTAAACACCTGTCTTCCACCGGCGTTCCCTCCCTGCAGGAAGCACAGAAGGGCAGACCCACCTGGCAACGGGCAGCCAAGGATCTCCATCCTCAGGCAGATGCTCCCATTATCGAACCAGGACTGGGGGTTTATGCGGATGTAGCGCGCCACCATGGGGATGGGCAGCTCGTTCAGTACAGGGATCTCCTTTTCACTGTTTCCTTCAAATATCTATTTATGCACAAAGGGGAAAAGGAGACTCTTTTAGAGCTTCATTATCAAGTCATGAAAGAGTCAGTAATTCACTCAGTCCGCAAGATTTCATTAAGGCACACCTAAATGTGAGGTTGGCATTTGGGGGATGGGGATGGGGAGGAGGAATGGATCAGGACCTCAGGAAACACCCATCTAATGGGGGTGGAGTGAGGAGGAGGAGGGTTAAACTTAGATATCATAGGTGAAATCTATTAGAGTCATGGCAGAGAGACAGCCACAGAGCTTTGGGATTTCTGAAGAAGCAAAGCTTTGGGGATGAGGTGCCATTTGAACTGGCCCTGAAGGAAAACTCAAGATGCAGGAACGGGAGGGATGCTAGAGAAAAGGAAGTGATGGCTAGAGGAGCTCAGACATTGGATTCAGCCACCTCACTTTTACTGGAACACAGAGGAGTGGGTACAAGGCGGGGGTGGGGGCTGAGAATGGGAACAAAGGTCAAACAGAGGCTGCAGGCAGGTTGTGTAAGGCACTGTACCGTGATAGGAACTCGCATTTGGGAACCCGAGGAAGAGGGCGACAGGGCAAGCTTGGAGGGAGGCATGGAGCTGAAAGGCCAGGTAAGTAAAGTAAGTTCAGGAACTATTATAACTGAACAGCCATGCGGGCCCCAACATAACCCACATGCCACTGGTCTTCCAGGGCTGACCTGTGACCTACGGAAGATACCACATCGCAGCAACTCTGACTTTTACACGAGCCCTGGACGTGGACCACATGGTTCTGAGCATCAGGGCATGGAAAGGGCGGTCATCATCCATCACTCTGGATGGTTGTTTGAGTTGGCACAGAATCAGCCAACATCCAGGTGCAAACACTGGCTGGGTGTCCACTGCTCTCCCTGGAGAGCCCTGACAGCCAGATCCCCAGGGCATGGTTAGAGGGGACTCACCATGTCTCCAGATCCATTCTTAACAGTGACCCACGTATGGCTGTCATTGCTGACCATGACCTTATAGGAGGTCACCCAGTCACTCCTAAGAAAAAATAAAACATCATTGGGACTAAGCACTTCAGAAGGTTTCCCTCTTCCGCACAGAGGTACAGCAATAGGCAAAGGGGGTCCCAGAGGTGGACAGCATGGGGTCACACCCTGGCCCAACTCTCGCCCTCCCTGTGGCCTTGGCTAGTTAAGTGACCCATCTATGCTACAGTTTATTCATCCGTGAAATGGGAATCATAAAAGCACCAAGCTTAAAATATTAATGTAAGCAGTAAATGGTTGCATACCCGTTAAACACTTAGGACAATGCTTGGCCCCCGATAACATTAAAAGTTTATCATGCACATAAAGATCCACAAATACCTGCATGTTTGTTTATATGGAACATTGACATCACATGTAGTAGTAGAGTTCCACATGGAAAAGTAATCTCAGTAAAGGTGGAAAAGTCAGTCTAGAAACTTCATTTGGAAAACTGATTTGGGAATGTAGCAAATGCGATCCCACCAACCCCAAACACAGCAGCCTGAGTCTCTGAGAGATAGTAGGTTTCTCCTTTTTTCTGGCTGTCAGAGCCGGGCAGACAATTCCCTGACCCCACCTCCAGCAATAATCCAGAGATATCCAGGCTCCAGGCCAGATGCCTGTCACCACATCCTACTGCACAGAAATTACTGAGGGAAAAAGAGCCAAAATGTGACTTCCCAGTGTGGAGGTCAATGTGGTAGGCTAGGCGAAAAACACAAACAAAAAAAAAGACTTCCCCGCGCCCCGCCTCAGTTCTTTATAACATTATTTGTTAAAGCAATGGAGAAAAGTCTTCCCGAGCATCTTCCTTTTTAAATTTTTAAAATATTGGAACTAAAAGCACCAATGGACTAATCTCTTAGAACATTCCACCAGCTGAAGCATTTGGAATTCTTGTTTTCCGACTGTGAAATCTCCTTGGACTCAGGATACAGATAGATCGCAAGAAGGATCCCCTGTCAGGCTCCTCTGTCCATGGGATTCTCCAGGCAAGAATACTGGAGTGGGTTGCCATTCTCTTCTCCAGGGGATCTTCCTGACTCAGGGATATAACCCTGTTCTCCGGCACTGCAGGCAGATTCTTTACCATCTGAGCTACCAGGAAAACCCAAAAGTTATTATTCTTAGATGCTTTTATATGACCTTGGGAACCAATCTTCAGCTGAACCTTCTTCTTTCACCTGCCCACCAGCTTTGTGTGAGTACCTGCTGGAAGCCAGGATTTATCAAGCAACATGCTTCTCCTAGGGAGGTTAAGGACTTGGGCCCGTGCCTGTGTGTGAAGACCCAATAAGCAAACCTTCTGAAAGGCACTTCAGCAAGTGCTCAGATCCTTTGCAGTAGGAAACTATCTTCACCCCAAATAGCAACCTGTTTCCCACATACAAATCATTTTCCAATGGCTTGCATCCTTAGTTCCTTTGCCATCTGTTTTTCTGCTGATCACGCCCCATGGCGACCCTGCCAGGCAGGCAGCAGAGGTGAGGGGTGTATCCCTCACAGTGGAGACGATGAATTTAGGAAACTCTCAAAAGAAGCTGGGCTTCCCAGGTGGCACAGTGGTCAAGAATCCGCCTGCCAATGCAGGAAACGCAAGAAACACGTGCTCGATCCCTGGGTCAGGAAGATCTCCTGGAGAAGGAAATGGCAACCCACTCTGGTATTCTTGCCTGGGAAATCCTATGGACAGAGGAGGCTGGTGGGCTACAGTCCATGGGGTTGCAAAGAGTCAGACACAACTGAGCATGCTCAAAAGAAGCACATAAACAGAGAGGTATGGAAAGAAAAATTCAAACAAGTTCTCCAAAGAAAAGGGGAGAGAGATAAAAAACAAAGGTTGAAAACCAAATAACGATTTCTCAAACTTAATAAAAAGAAAAAATAAACATGAACCAGTTCAACACTTGCGTTCGAAGGGTGATTAATTGCTTATGTGGTTCAGCCCTCTCTTCTGACCTGCAGACCTGCATCATGTCCTCCTGCCTGTCTGACCTCTCCACATAACATCTCAGCCACGTCTCAAATTGAACCTGCGCCCAAACCAACTGATTCATTCGTCCACTCTGTACCCCAACCTGGGAGCCCTTGCCCCAGAAAAAATACTGCCATCCATCCAGGGCAACAAAATCTCAGAGTCCTCCTTGGTTCCCCACCCTCCCTTTCACCCTGATAGTGAATTCATCACCCAGTTTTGTCAATTTTACCTCCCAGAGCTTTCTAGAACCTCCCACTTCCCCCAGCTCCACTGCCACCATCCAGCCCAATCTTTCAGGCCAAGACTACTGCAGTTGCCTCCAAACAGTCTCTTAAAATTTAAACTGCCCTCCAATCTATCCTGCAGTCAGAGGCTTACTTTTTTTAAATGAAATAGGTGGGCTGCCGTCTATGGGGTCGCACAGAGTTGGGCACGACTGAAGCGACTTAGCAGCAGCAGCACCCCCTGCTGAAAGTATCACTCTTATCTTAGCATTAAGACCAAATTCCTCACTGTATTCTACAAAACCCTTGCTTACCCCTTGTTTTCCATGCCCTTTCTCTCAATTCCTGATACAGATTACACTCTCTCTTGTCTCAGGGCCTTTGCACATACTGTTGCATTTGTCTGGACTTCCCCTGTCCTGTCCTCTGTCTGCCTCTAAACTATTAGGATTCAGTTCAAAATATGAATTTCAGTGTGGTTTCTTCTTTGTGATTGTGATTTCTTCTTTGACTATGAACTATTTAAGAGGACAATTTTAAATTTCCAGGTACTAGAGGTTTTCCGGTTATCTACTTACTGCTGGTTTCTAGTTTAATTTCATTGTGAACAGAGGACATACTTTGAATCACGTTGATGCTTTGTTGAGACTTCCTTTATGGCTCAGCATGTGGTCAGCTTTGGCTAATGTTCCGTGTGCACTGAAACTCATTGCAGTTCTGTGACTGCCGTGTGCAATGTTCCACACATATAATTTTGAACAAATGTCGGCCTTTCCTGGTGGCTCCGTGGTAAAGAATCCGCCTGCAATGCAGGAGAGCCATGAGACATGGGTTTGATCCCTGGGCCAGGAAGATCTCCTGGAGGAAGGCATGGCAACCCACTGCAACATTCTTGCCTAGAGAATATTATGGACGGAGGGGCCTGCTGGGCCGCAGTCTCTAGGGTCGCCAAGCGTAGGACACAACCAAAGCAACTGAGCGCGAGCATGACTGACTATGTTGCTCAGGTCTTCTGCATCCATGATTTTTTGTCTGCTTTTTCTAACAGTTATAGAAAGAAGTATGTAAAAAAGAATGCCAAACTGACTGCGAATTTGTTTCTGCTAGTTCTCTCAACTTTTGCTATATACACTATGAAGCTATGTTGTTGAGTGCATACAGATTTGAGGTTGTGATATATTTTTTGTAGATTGACTTTTATGATTACGAAAGATGCTTTTTAAATCTCTATCAGTGCCTCTTGCCTTCCAGTCATTTTGTGTGATGGTAGGAGAGCTAACCATGCTTTGTTTTGGTTAAGATTGATATATATCCTAATTCTTTACATTTAACCTCTGACATAGTTTAAATTTAAACTATTTAAACTGTGTCGCTCATGAATTTTTTTCTTAGGTACAGAATGATAATATTATTCTTCTATTGGACAATATAGTTCATTTAAATGTAATTAGTATTATATTTAGATTTATATTTACCACCTTACTATTTCTTTGGTAAGAAGAAATTTCCATTTTGTAATGAAATAGATTTCATTTTCTGTTTTGAATTTTCATTTTATGATCAAATATTCCTACTATTCTATTTTTTTCTTTATTAATTTACTAGTTAAATATTCACACTATTCTTTTCATAACTAGCCTAGAGATTACATATGTATCCTTGAATTAGTAGTCTTACTCAAATTTTAATTTCTGACACTTTCATAATAATACTAGAACCATACAATAATTTAACTTCATTAATCCCTCCGTCTTTTGCATGATTTTGGAATTTATTTTCAATTTTATAAATTCTTTAATTTTTCTAAGATATTTACTACTCCTGCTTTGTATGGTTAGTAATTGTAAACCTACTTATTTAACCTTTCTGCTAGCCTTCATTTATTTTTGCATTTTCAAATTTCCATCTGGGAAAATATTCTTTCTGCTTGAAGAACATCCTTTGATATTCCTTTTAAAGCTGATATGTTGGCAATAAGTTTTTAGGTTTTTAAGGCAATGGCACCCCACTCCAGTACTCTTGCCTGGAAAATCCCATGGATGGAGGAGCCTGGTAGGCTGCAGTCCATGGGGTCGCTGAGAGTCGGACATGACTGAATGACTTCACTTTCACTATGGTCTGAATAGGCTTCGTCTCACCTTCATTTTTGAATGATATTTTTTCTGGGAATTCTAAGTTGATGTTTTCTTTCAGTACTTTAAAATATTGGATTTCATTAGCTTCTGAGGCATTGCTTCATTTACACACACGCACTTCGAAACTGCTGCTGTGACATTTAGCAAAAGTGCAGTAAGAGTGGGAGTGGAGAAATGAGCATGAACCATTTCAGCTTAAATCCGGCTTTGTTGTTTACTAACTACATACACTTGACAAGCTGCCTAATCTTTCCAAAAATAATAAGGCTACCTACCAGGAAGTTATATCTATCTACTCATGTATACACTGAGAGATGCCATAGTACATTGATTAAGGCCTCAGGCTTGAGGTCAAGAAGCCCAAACTAAACTCCTAGTCCTTCCACTTGGCAACTGTGACCTGCATGAGAGTCATGCGATCTCTGAGCTCCAGCTGCAAGGCAACTGTAAGGTCACGCTACGCCCTTGCACAGCGAGTAAGGGATGAAGGAGGTAACGCATGCAGAGTCCAAGCACAGTGCCTGGAACATAATAACTGCTCCATAAATCTGAGCTCGTCATATGAACGACGTATCATAATTAATATACTGCCAAATGCTATACGAGCATCTAGGACTATCAGTTGAACTGTAAACATAACTCAGATGCTCCCTTCAGACACTTTCAGAGAACCACTGATATCCAAGCCTAACCCTTCAGGCCCTAGTAATGATAATAATTGGGGCTGTCACAGCTATAAAAAAAAATTAAGAATTAATTACTTTTAAATTAAATTTAAGAAGGTCGATAATCCAGGGTGATAGAAGAGAGAGATTTGCCAATCAGTAATGCTGGGGTGTGGAGAAGGAAATGGCAACCCACTCCAGTGTTCTTGCCTGGAGAATCCCAGGGATGGCGGAGCCTGGTGGGCTGGTATCTATTGGGTAGCGCAAAGTCGGACACAACTGAAGCAACTTAGCAGCAGTAGCAGCAGCAGCAATGCTGGGGTGGGATTGATTTGTGTCTAAAATTTCTATCTGCCCGAAAAGATTAAGGCAACGTGGAATGCGTTAAATCCTGTTCCTAACCCTGCAGCTACTACACTGCCAGTACAATTCCAGCCTCTGAACTACAAAGACAAATCCTACACGATCCGTTTACTCAAGATGTTTACAGGTTAATGAGGCGGAAGGGGAAGTAAACTAGAAATTTCGAGAGACTATGATGAAGTGCTGTGATGAGGTGAGCGCAGGAAGTTGTGGCAGGGCAGAGAAAGGGTGTGCAGCCCAGAGGAATGAAGGAGGATGGGGGTAGGTTAATGAAGGCAACATACTCCTTATCGAAGGTAAAAGTCACATATTTCATTCTTTGTGACAGACACATCCATTGTGGTGAGAGACCCAGCTTTAAAAATCAGAGCTATAATGCCCAGTGTTTCCTGGTCTCCTAATCCTTGGGGAGGGCTTGAAATTCACAGCACTTTGTGGCTTTTTTCCATTCCTTCAGAGAGATTTTCCACATCACAAAACCACCTTGACATTTAATTCTCTGTGACTGGAGATTTCAACTAAAAGCAAAGCAGCCCAAGTAAAGAAGGGTTTAATGTCAAAGACGTCCCGACTGCAGGAAGACTGAGAGGCCACGCTGACTCTCCTTTGGGCTCCAGCCACCTCCCTCACTTAAAACAAAAGCAGAAATAAAAAAACAAAGCCCCTCCCCCCAAATCCTATCCTTCTATGAGATTCCCACCAAACCAGCCTTCCTTCAGATCAGGGAACAGAAGGTGGGCTACAAAGGAAAAAAAAAAAAAAACTGGAACACATTCAGATAATTAACTTGATGGTAATTTGGTTGAAATAAAAGCCAAGAACATCCATCACCTAAATACTTGCACAGCTTTCTACTTCAGTACAACTAGCTGCTGGTTACGTTAAAACTACTGAATGTTTTAAAGCATCAGAGTGCTAGAAAGCAAGTCAAGGAAATCTCTAAGGGGGGAAAACAAAAACAAAAGAAAGATCCGTGAACTGAAAAAACAACACGAACAGTGAGCAAAGAAAAAGAGCAGAGTTGCCCCAGAGGAAAATGCATATAGCAGTGCTGGAATCAAAACACTAAGCCTGGGGACGACAAGAGACAGGAAAGCTGATTCAGGGACTTTTCCCAGGCTCTCAAAGGGGGCTGAAAGGGCTTCAAAACATCAGCATCCACCTGGCTCCCCCAAAGAAGCTCCCCATGAATTCCTGGCTCCCCATGAATCCTCTCTAAAGAAAAGAATCTTCAATTTAGGTTCTCAACGATTTCACCAAGTTCCATGACATAGACACTCACAGTTTAAAAAAAAAAAAAATCATTAAACACACAAGAAAACATCCTCCATGGGAAAGAAGTAGCAGAAGCAAGAAGCAAAAATATTCAGATCCCAAAGAATTTATCTATCTACAAAGAAAACGCAAAAGAAGCTAGGAAAGTTATTAGACTTGATAAGAGAGTTCAGCAAGATGACTGGACATAAGGCAACTATACAAAAGTTGACCACAGCTCTATACATCAGCAGCCAAAAATAAAGCACCTAGAAAGAAAATAAACAAAAGATGTACAGGGCATGTGTGGAGAAAACTTTATTGAAAGACATTTTAAAAGACATAAATAAGTGGAGATTTATATACTATGCCCATGAAGAGAAAAGTATGTCAATTCTAAGCAAAACATCCTAAGAGCATAGTAAAGAAACTGATAAATTGATACTAAAATTTACATGGAAGAAAATAATCAAGACTCTTTATAGGAAAAAGAAACAGGGTGAGTGGGAATTGCCCTATCAAGATATTAGGATTTATTTTAAAGTTTTAGTAACTAAGACACATTATAAGTGGAACAAAATTGAGAGCTCAGAAACAGACCCATGCCTTGACAGAGATGTCATGTATCAATGGGAAATGTGAAAGTGAAAATCACTCATTCGTGTCTGACTCTTTGCAACCCCATGGACTATATGGAATTCTCCAGGCCAGAACACTGGTGTGGGTAGCCTTTCCCTTTTCCAGGAGATCTTCCCAACACAGGAATCAAACCCAGGTCTCCTGCATTGCAGGCAGATTCTTTTCCAGCTGAGCCACAAGGGAAGCCCAAGAACACCAGAGTGGGTAGCCTATCCCTTCTCCAGGGGATCTTCCCAACCCAGGATTCGAACCGGGGTCTCCTGCACCCCAGGTGTATTCTTTACCAACTGAGCTATCAGGGAAGCAATGGGGAAAAAACTATTACAAAACTGTCTGAAGGCAACTGGCTATTAATAGAAAAAGAAGTTGAAATTGGACTGATCTTTCACATCTTTTACAAAAATCATAACCAGAAGTATCAACTACTAAATGTCAGAAGCGAAACTTGAAAAAATTAAAGAACATATGGGAGAATCATTTTGTAAACATGAGGTATGAAAGGATTTTCTACATGACACAATATAATCAGAAAATACAAACAAATTGAACTAACTAAAAATTAAAAATTTTCACTTTTCAAGAGACATCATAAAGAAACCAGTAACAGAAAACTTAAGCTGGAAGAATATATTTTGAACACATGTAATTAACAAAAGGATTAGTATTCAGAATATGTATTTTTTTAACTCTATAAAACAATGAGACAAAGGAAAAAAACAACATAAACATAAAGAAACATGGTATTTCACAGTAAAGGTAACAAAAAGGCAAGTAAAAATGGGAAAAGAAGTTCATCTCTATTAGTAATTAGGGAAATGAAAGTTAGGGCGACAAGGGAAGATACTGCTTTATATTGAGAAGACAATGCTTATATTGAAAATTTAGGAGAACAGCAATACCAAAATGCTGGTGAGAATGTAGAAGAACAAGAACTCTAAAACACGACTGGAGAAGGAGAAGCTACTTGGGCGAGCGCTCTGGAAAATGACTTGTCATTATTCCATTAAACTCAATATTTGCATACTCTGCACCTCGGCAGTTCTGCTCCAAGTACAGACCACGAAGCTCCCCTTGTACATGTGCTCCAAGAGATATATACAAGAATGTTAACAGCAATATTATGTTTAAGACCAAAAATATGTATAATAAAATAATTTAAAAAACTGAAAAGGGAGCAATCCAATCTCCATGAAGGAGAGTGGATAAATGGTGGCATACGGTCAATCCATATGAAAATCAGCCCTGAATATTCACTGGAAGGACTGACGCTGAAGCTTCAATACTTTGGCCACCTGATGTGAAGAGATGACTCACTGGAAAAGTCCATCACCATTTTCCTGATGCTGGAAAAGGCTGAACACAAGAGGAAGGGTGGCAGAGGATGAGATGTTTGGAGAGCATCACTGACTCAGTGGACATGAATTTCAGTGAACTCCGGGAGATGGTGGAGGACAGAGAAGCCTGGCCTGCTGCAGTCTATGGGGTCCCAAAGGGTCAGACACGACTTAGTGACTGAACAACAACAAATTTACAAGGTCAAACACAGAACAAATTAGCGAAACACAATTATAGGCAACAAGAATGATCCTCTGAAGCATAAGTTTGGGGGGAAGACAAGTTTAAAAAGCTAGATAAAGTACAAAATCATTTTTATAAATCCCAAAAGAAGAAAATCGTTTGCATGTGTGATACATGATAAGACTGTTTTTAAAAGGCAAGGGGATAATAGATAAATAATAAAGAGAACAGTTTTACTTCTGGGAAGAAGCATCCAGGCAGGATGAGGAAAGAGCGCATAAATAACAGTATTGGCAATGTTCCACATCCTCAGGTGTGCAGTGGGTCTGTGACTGCTGGTTTTATTATGATGAAAATGAAATGTTAGTCACTCAGTCATGTCTGACTCTTTGTGATCCCACAGACTGTAGCCCACCAGCCTCCTCTGTCCACGGGATTCTCCAGGCAAGAATACTGGAGTGGGTTGCCATTCCCTTCTCCAGGGGATCTTCCTGACCCAAGGATCGAACGCAGGTGTCCTGCAATGCAGGCAGATGAGTTACTGTCTGAGCCACCAGCTGCTGCTGCTGCTAAGTCACTTCAGTTGTGTCCAACTCTGTGCGACCCCATAGACGGCAGCCCACCAGGCTCTGCCATCCTTGGGATTCTCCAGGCTACACCAGTGAAGCCCTTTATTATGATACTACCTTAAGTAGTATGGGCTTCCCAGGTGGCACTCGTGGTAAAGAACCCACCTACCAAGAGACATGGGTTTGATTCCTGAGTCGGGAAGATCCCCTGGAGGAGAGCATGGCAACCCACCCCAGTATTCTTGCCTGGAAAATCCCATGGACAGAGGAGCCTGGTGGGCCACATTCCATAGGGTCGCACAGAGTCAGATGCGACTGAAGCAACTGAGCATGAAGTATACATTACATCAATGCTTTTGTATCCATCAAACATTACACAATGAGAAAGACAAAATATTTATCTAATGTTATGGGCTAAGCTTCTGCACAGGAAAATGGCCCAATCATCTCTTGGGACAGGATGTAGATGAAGATGCTACATTCATCCTTAAAAACATATTTTAAGGAAAAAAGAAAAATACTTGCCCTGGTAATTTCCTATAAGGGGCTTCCCTGGTGGCTCAGTGGTAAAGAAGCCACCTACCAATGCAAGAGACCCAAGATCCCCTGGAAGAGGAAATGGTAGCCCACTCCAGTATTCTTGCCTGGGAAATCCCATGGACAGAGGTGCTTGGGCTACAGTCCACAGGATTACAAGACTCGAACACGACTTAGCAACTACACCATCACCACCAACTTTTTATAAATATACAATTTTCGCCTTCTTTGAAAGAGCAACTATACTAACATTTCCTAATAATAACTCATACGTCCCCAGCCTTTAGTTTACGAACTGCTTTCACACACATGACCTTACTGTATCTCAGAAGAACAAGTCGAGTGTCTCAGCAAGGATGTGTGTGTGAACTGGGAGGAAAGGGTCAGATTACGTTCATTCCTGCTCGTTCATCCTGGAAGCTCCAGTCTCCCAGTCTTTGGTTTTCATCATACTCTTTCCCTTGGCTCTGGGTGCAGAATTTTAGTACCCCCAGATTAATCGCCAACCTGATCTCGCCTGATCTCATGAATCCTTCCCAGCATCTTTCACTTTGCTTCCAAGAAACACGGAATGCAGCCAGAGAGTAGATCAGCATCATCACTATCCTCTAACAACTGTCATTCGTGAAGACTAAATGAGCTCGCGTATAGATATGCATCAACTCCGGTACTCAGGAACATAGCAGATATACGGGAAGTATAATCCCATCCTCTTTCGAACCTCCTGATAAAAATAATAGGGCCTGACAAGGAATATTAGGTACCAAATTGGAACAGATATGTCTGGATGATGGACAGCAAGTAATAGGATTTAAAGCTTTCCAAGTAGTCTGGAATTTTGGTTTCTGCCCAGAGCAGGCCAAGTCTCTCCAGCTTGCAAAGCTCTGTATTCTGGCCAGTACAAACATGCCCACTCACACGCATGCATACACACACACACACACACACATGTCTAATAGACCCACAATTATCACATGAATCAAAGGATCAGTGTTCACTCTGAAATGTCTGCTCCCAAGTCCCCCTGCTTTGGGCTCTATGCTCACTGGACTCTCATTTTGACCTCTAGACTTTGAGAGCTATGTCAGTTTCCTATGGCTGCTGTAACAAATTACCACATTTACTAACTTAAGACCAAAGAAATATATTATTGCACAGTTCTGCAAACTACAGGTCTCCCTGGTCTAAGGTCAAGGTGTTAGCAGGGCTGGTTCCTGGGGAAGGACTTTTGTTTCCTCGCCTGTTTCAGGTTCTCGAGGCGCCCACTTTCCTCTGCTGGTGGTCCCCTTGCTCCATCTTTGAAGCCAGTGGTGTTGCATCTCTGTGACCACTGTCTTCTGAAGTCACATCTCCTCTGGCCACAGTTGGAGAAGGCTGAAGGCAGGCAGGAGGAGAAGGGGCCGACAAAGGATGAGATGGTTGAACAGCATCACTGACTCCATGCACATGGGTTTGAGTAAGCTCCAGGAGTTGGTGATGGATAGGGAGGCCTGTTGTGCTGCAGTCCACGGGGTCACAAAGAGCTGGACACGACTGAGCAACTGAACTGAACTAAACCCATATTTTGATCGGGCCACGTAAATAGCTTAGAACACTTTCTCCATCATGAAGTCCTTGACTTAATCACATCTGCAAAGTCCCTTTTGCCATGAAAGGTAAGAGATTCACAGGTCCCAGGATCAAAATGTGGACATCTCGTGGGGGGACACCTGCTCACCACGAGGGCCCCACTTGGATTGTAGCCCCATTCTTAGACTCATTCCAATCGTTTCTCTCTTCCCCAGGCTTGTGGGTCCAGGCTTGTTCCCTAGCTGCATGCAATGAAAGGGAAGGCTCAGGGCTTAGCCAGAAAACTACAGCCATAGAAATCTAAGTCACCCTGCCCATCTCAAAATATCAGTCTCTCTCTCAAGGTGGAATCAGAATTCAAATCAACACTCAGGAAATTCCTTCCCATCTGAGAAATCAATGTTTAACTTCATGGTCCACTTATCAGAGTTGAGTTTCCTGGTATTTCTCAGAACATTCGGTTCCTTCTATGGGATGTTGGAAGGCACGTGCCAGAAACACACATGCTCTGTTCTTTACCCATCATAAGCCCAACTAGCAAGAACAAGCAGGTCATCGTATTGGCACTGGAGGCTTCTGGAAACACTTCCAATTCCAGCTCAAGACCCGATATGCTCTTCTGAGCACTCCACCCACCACATGGGTGGACCCCCACTGCTCTGGGGAATGCCAACAGGCCCTGGGCAGTGCTACCAACTGTATGTGTCTGGGAAGAGACCCCAAGTCTGCACGTATACCAGTGGATCTCAATGAGGGGTGATTTCGCTCCCCAGGGGGCATTTGGCAAGATCAGAGACATTCCTGAGTGTTATGACTAGGGGTAGGGGGCGAAGTCGGGGGCTACAATGGGGGGCATCAAGTGCATAGAGTCCAGGATGCCACTCACAGCCTGAAACGCACAGAACAGACGCCCAGAGTGAAGTTATCCAGCCCAGAACGCCAAGAGTGCGGAGGCCAAGAAACCCCACTCCAAACAAGTCAAAAACGAGATGGCAATTCTCCATTTGATTTGCTCAAACTATTTTGAGATAAATGCTACTGGCAATTTCCTAACAAGGAACCTGAGATGGGGGTTCATGACAGTTTAAATACCAGGATGGATACTGGCAAATAAAACTTGCTCCACATTCTCCTGTCGATTTGCCTAAATACCAGGAAGGACTCACATACCTGACCGAGGCAGAAAGTGGTGGCTGAGTGAGTTCACGGAAGGGGGCTAGCTGCCTGACGGACGCCTGTGACGAACAGAAGCTGTGGCGAACAGATGTTCAGTGAACAGAAGCTGGTTTTCTTTCAAGTGGTCTGGAACACCCCTGAACAAGGTGACACTGCGCCTTTGCTTATCAAAACTTGTCTTTACAGACTGCCCACCTCACCGCACACCACGTTCATCCCAGCAGAGCTGCTACCCGTGTTCCCTCGAGCACCAAACATGCATGAGCCCCAGGAACGGGGAGGGCGCCAGGCACTGTGCCAGAGTGAGTCTCGACACAAACACTGGCCTCAGGGAGCTCACGGTCTACTGGGGAAGACGGAGACTGCAGAGTTAACTGTACGATTACTTACTAAGCTGCAACCTTGAAGTCATTCAGAGGAGAAATAAAGAAAGCACTTCTAAATGGAGGGCTGTGCTGACTTATCTAAGGCTGGATGGAGAAAGGGCTCCCGGAAGGTGGTGTCTGAGCTGAAATGTGAAGGATGAAAACGAAGTAACAGGGTGAAGAAAAAAAATCAATGTGAGAGATTCACAAGCAAATAATAATTTTTAAAAAGTTGACAGGAGACAATGAAGATAGAATAAAAAGGAGGAGGAAGGAGAAGAAGTGAAGAATTTCCCAGAACTGAAAAATACAAATTTCCATACCTCAAGATCACATCAAGTGCTACCTACATGGAATTCCCTGGGGGTCCCGTGGTGAGGAGTTGGTGTTTTCACTGCACAGGTTCAATCCCTGGTCAGCGGCCTAAAATCCCACAGGGCACACGGTGCCGCCAAAAATTAATGAAAAAGAAGTGCCAACTAGAACATGGCATAACACTGAACAGTTGTTAACACAAGGGATATAGAAACAGTCCTAAAACTTTACTGAGAAAAAGAGTTCAAAAGTTTTAAAGTATGAACATCCTCAGCTCTTTATAAAATTGAAGATAAAGAGGAAATGGAAAAAATAAGAAATAAGAAGTATGAAGTCTGTTTTGGGGACAATGAAATGTTATAAATTAATGTTGTGATGATACCACAACTGTGTGAGTAAGTTAAACACAATGAACTGCATACTTTCAATGAGTGAATTGTACAATATGGGAATTATCTCAGTAAAGCTGTTAAAAATTGTGAGGGAAAATCGCTTCCAAACTACCAGTCAAGAGCGAGGTCAACAAAAACACATTTTCAGACACTTAAGGAATCCAAAATTCTATCTCCTGAGTTCCATTTCCAGAAGCTATGCACCACTAAAATAAACAGAAAAACAGAGAGTCCTGGGATCTAAGAAATAGAGACTAGAACTCAGGAAAGACAGGAAGAGAATTCCAACAAGCATGGTGAAGAGACAAGAGCAAGGCAATCGGCTTGAAAACCAAACAAATTCAGATGCCAGCAGAGCCCAGATGGCTTCAGGAAGGATACCTCCAGGAAGGAAAAGAAAGAGTGACTTGTTCTTAGCAGGCACACATTCAGAGGAGGTTTTCAGATCTAGCAGAAGGTTTCAGAATGAATTAGTAAGAGGTAACTAGAAAATGAAGGAAGCCATGAAAAAGTAGTGATGATTACCTCCAGTAAAAGCAAAAACATTGCACAGGAAAGGAAATTTAATAACAGCATACCATGGGACCCAGCTATAAATAACAGCTCAACAATGATCACGATGCAAAATTTAAATGCTGATTTAGCTAAAATTGATAATATAACTGGAGCTTCCCTGATAGCTCAGTTGGTAAAGAATCCACCTGCAATGCAGGAGACCCTGGTTCGATTCCTGGGTCAGGAAGACCCCCTGGAGAAGGGATAGGCTACCCACTCCAGTATTCCTGGGCTTCCCCTTGTGGCTCAGCTGGTAAAGAATCCACCTACAGTGTGGGAGACATTTTAGCTAAATGCTGATTTAGCTAGAATTGATAATATAACTAACTCTTTTGGGAGGAGAGGGAGAGAGATACAAAGACAGAGAGAATGAGAACATGTGGGTGTATGTGTGTATGTGTGTGTTAGAGCCAACTCAATAAGAGACTTAAATTCTCCCCTCTTATAATTGAAAGTCAACACATATAAATAATTTAAATGAATCAAGAAAGAGTACTAAAACTATTTTGTTCAGAATACACAGGGTTTAAGTAAAATAAAACAGGAGAAACAGCTAAAGGGATTGCAGTAGTTGCCTTAAGACACCAGGAACCAGGACCAAGAGGTATGGGGACATGGGCAACTATTTTTAATTATAAGTAGTGCCAGTTGATCTTTAAATTACACACATGATTTGTTAATTACAAAATAAACCCCCATATTTATTTCTCATTTCTGCTTCACTCCTCTGGCACTTTCTCAGTTTTTTTCCACTCAGTTCAGGGTCATTTTCTTCCAACGCAGGCATGAATTGAGGCCAATTTGTATCTCAGCTATAAACTGAAAGCAGGATTAAAAAGTTGAGTTTCTTTTTTCTTTTTCTTTTAAGGGTTCGCATTTTACTATGTTACTCTGGAGAGAAAGTCAGTGGAATTTGACACGAGCGAAACTGGAAAGCGCTTTGCTTTTTGCTTCCCATTGCCCGCTTCGTGTTCTAGATGTATTATTGCCAATTGACTACTCTGTTGGCCACACTAAATGTTATTTTTCAGACAGACTTTAAAGAAAAACTGAAGATCAGAAGGTTACTGAAAAAGAAGAAAAATAACGACTGCTTTGAAACTTAGCAAAGAGTTTGACTTTTAAAAATGCTTAGAAAAATCATGGGTTCAACCTTCTCTCAACCTGAATGGGAGCTAAGGAAGAATGAAAACTCTCCCCTCCAAGTAAGAAAGGTCTCCGCAGAAAATAGGTAGAATCCTACAAGGCACGAGAGAGGGTATTAAAAAAGCAAAATCCACACAGGAGACCGGTACATTCTCAGGCTCAACTGGAGCATGGAGAGGGAGCAGAGAGATCTGAGGACAATTCCTGATGCTGGATGGCACCTTGGAAACAAGAAGAACTGGGCTCACAGACTCACTGGGCCACTACTGATTATGCCACCTCTGGCCCTTGCAGTTCTCTGCAAGAGTAAGCAGATAAATGCAGACTGCCGGGATGCCATAAGGAACAAAGTCAACGTACAATACATTTACTACTGAAGCAGCTCAACACGAGGTAGATATTTTCGCTGTGACTGTTTGAGAAAGAAACGGGACATCTTCCAGGGCTGAAGGACACCGAGCAACAAGGACTCGGGCATTTCGCCTGACCGACCGGAAGGGGCGGGATCAACGCAGAAGGGCCTGCACCCAGAGGAATCGTGTCTTTGTCTATGTGAAAGTCTCCTTTTCCCAAATCAAAACTACTAAACATGGTTGGGAAACTTCTGCTGAAATGCTTGGACGCCTACCAGAAGTTCCAGGAAGACCAGAAGCTTCTGGGTAGAGGATGATGACGGGAAAGCATTCATCTTCTGGACCTACGTTGTGCCTTAACCACAATTCAGAGTGGATTTCATAATGTGGAGCATCCACTGGCAAGGCTTCATGAGGGCCTATCACACCACGTGTTCCACACAGATATTCAATGCATGTACATGGAAGATACTCATTAGAAAGGGGGCAGCAACAATGCATAAAAGGCCCGAGTCATCTTGGTTCATACTTGATGGTTTTCTAGCATTGTCCGTGGTTGAACCACCCAGCGACAGCTACCAAATGGAAGACACACCCACTCACCTGAAGGCAGAGGCCACAGAAGTTTCCAGCATGGTGCGCAATGCCCACCTTCCTCTGCTCAGTTTGGCCACGTGCTCTGACTTGGAAGTGCTGAATGCATGCTTATTTATTACCTTTGTTCAGAAAGAGTATGCAAAAGACAAGCACCCGGAGTCTTCGTCTCTGCTCTCACATTTCGCCGAAGTTTGCAGCTGCAAACCTCCCTACTTGCCCTCAGAGGATAAGGCCCGTGTATCCTTGTCTCCATGAGCATAACACAGTATTCTCCACCCTTCCAAGCAACTCCACTTTGTGGTGAAAAGTAGTGCCCTTTAAGTATCTGAACACAGGATGCAACATGTCTTTAGCTGTGCTGATATTTTTATTAGGATTGTTGTTGGTTTCAGTGATGTTCTGGTTCCAAGTTGCTTTGGTTTTGTGAGGCCAGCCCAAATAAGCTCTATTAAGTGTACAATTCTGCAAAATATGAGGTCTTTACAGGCTGATGTGTTACCGCAGAAAGGGCTCTGCGGCATGAGAAGGGTGCCATGGCTTTCTAACTGCTCTCAGCTGCAATTAACGTAAACATCTTCTGTGATCCATCCTCTGCACCATAAAGCTTCGTCCAGTTCCAGTAATCACGATCATTACGGCGTAACTATGAACTCCTCTGGCTGCTGACTGTGGACCAGACACAGCTCTAACCATGTTAATTATTTTATTCCAAATAATCAACACTACGTGGTAAGTGCTATTTTCTTCTTGTTTTACAGAGAAGGAAACAGAAGCACAAGAAGTTGTCACTCACTGAAGGTCAGAGGAAAGTGGAAAGTTCCCCTGCCTCCCCCTGGTAGGCGTATGGTCTCCTCTGCAAGCGTTCCTCTGCCTGGCCTCCTCCCCACTGGCCAGAGTTTAAGGGGATTCCCCATTCACTTAGAGGTGGGATGAGACCCCACACCCAGGTACCCTGGCTCTCTTTAACTTGCCCTTAATAGCTGAAGAAGAAGGGTGGTTAAAAGATATTAAAGGTAACAAATCAGGCAGTAGAGTTTAGGGACATTTAATAGGCAAAGGTAAACACTAAGAAAGGTAATTAGCTAAAATTGGAAGGAGTTAGAGGGTGAGGATAAAATATGAAGAATTACATAAATTTAATTATTGGTTCATAACAGAGTGTTAACAGACAGTGTCTGGAGATATAGTGTATTAGGAACATTATATAAAACTGTAATCAGCCAGAAAGCCACTGGAGCTATATTACAGAGCTATATTCTTAATTATCAGAGGAAACACAACTCTGTGGATATACACAAGAGACACAAAATGATTCAGCAGGATTGAAACAGAAGTACGGGCACAGAAGTATCAGCCAATACAAATAGAGAGAGAGCTGAGACAGCAACTGTAAAACCTGGAGGTTGAATTCACTGAGAAAAGGGCATTAAACCAGACAAAGAATGGCAATACATGATTCCAAAAGATACGGCTCACAATAAGGCATTAAACAGTTATCCACCAGACCACAGTATCAATATTCAGTTCAGTCGTTCAGTTGTGTCCAACTCTTTGTGACCCCATGGACTGCAGCACACCAGGCTTCCCTGTTCGTTACCAACTCCCAGAGCTTACTCAAACTCAGGTCGGTGATGCCATCCAACCATCTCACCCCCTGTCATCCCCTTCTCCCCCTGCCTTTAATCTTTCCCAGCATCAGGGTCTTTTCCAATGAGTCAGTTCTTCACATCAGGTGGCCAAAGTATTGAAGTTTCAGCTTCAGCATCAGTCCTTCCAATGAATATTCAGGACTGATTTCCTTCAGGATGGACTGGTTGCATTTCCTTGCAGTCCAAGGGACTCTCAAGAGTCTTCTCAAACAGCACAGTTCAAAAGCATCAATTCTTCAGCGGTCAGCTTTCTTTATAGTCCAACTTCACATCCATACATGACCACGGGAAAACCATAGCCTTGACTAGACGGACCTTTGTTGAGAAAGTAATGTCTCTACTTTTTAATATGCTGTTTAGGTTGGTCATGGCTTTTCTTCCAAGGAGTAAGCATCTTTTAATTTCATGGCTGCTGTCACCATCTGCAGTGATTTTAGAGCCCAAAAAAATAAAGTCAGCCACTGTTTCCACTGTTTCCCCATCTATTTCCCATGAAGTGATGGGACCAGATGCCATGATCTTCGTTTTCTGATTGTTGAGCTTTAAGCCAACTTTTTCACTCTCCTCTTTCGCTTTCATCAAGAGGCTCTTTAGTTCTTCTTCACTTTCTGCCATATGAGTGGTGTTATCTGTGTATCTGAGGTTATTGATATTTCTCCCAGCAAGCTTGATTCCAGCTTGTGCTTCATCCAGCCCCGCATTTCACATGATGTACTCTGCATATAAGTTAAATAAGCAGGGTGACAGTATACAGCCTTGATGTACTCCTTTTCCTATTTGGAACCAGTCTGTTGTTCCATGTCCAGTTCTAACTGTTGCTTCCTGACCTGCATACAGATTTCTCAAGAGGCAGGTCAGGTGGTCTGGTATTCCCATCTCTTTCAGAATTTACCACAGTTTATTGTGATCCAAACAGTCAAAGGCTTTGGCATAGTCAATAAAGCAGAAATAGATGTTTTTCTGGAACTCTCTTGCTTTGTTGATGATCCAATTGAAGTTGGCAATTTGATCTCTGGTTCCTCTGTCTTTTCTAAATCCAGCTTAACCATCTGGAAGTTCATGGTTCACTTACTGTTGAAGCCTGGCTTGGAGAATTTTGAGCATTACTTTGCTAGCATGTGAGATGAGTGTAATTGTGCATCAGCATTAATGAAACAAATTACTGGAGATACAAGGAGAGAGAGCAGGTGTTGCTAGGCCATGATGGATCATTAATAAGAAGGAGACTAAATACTATAATCAATAATGTAAATCTAACTATTATACATAAAGTTCTATAGTCTGGAAACAAAAATAGTCTTTCTATTCAAACATTCATAGAGCTTTAAGAGAAAAACTGTCTCCAGTTTAAGTCTCAAAAGAAACTTTCAAAACATTATGAAATTAGAAAGTAGAGATGATATTCATATGCAATGAGAAATGCATAAAATTTAAATTCTTAAACCCTCTTTTCTCAGGGAATTTAAATCAGTCTCCTGAACAATCTTTGATGAAAGAGAAAATCAAAATTGAAACGGCAGAATCTAGAAATCAGTGATAAAAACATTTTATATCAGAACCCACAAGATACAGCAGAAACACTACTCAGCACAAGGTTCTCAACCTTATAAACATATCACTAAATAAGAAAGAAAAATAAACTAAGAATTCAACTCAGGAAGTTAACAGAACAATAAAATAAATTCTTACAAAGGGAAAGAATCGATCTAAAAAAATAAGGAATTCAAAAACAGAAAAATAGCAGAACTAATAAATAATTACAAGGAATGCTTGCTCTTTAAAAAAGGGAAAAGAAATAATAGGCAAATGATTGAGTAAGAAAAAGAAGAAATTCACAAATACTTTAAAATACTGAGAAAATAATAATCAAACAGAAAAAAAGTTTAAAAACCCTTAAGATAATTCCAGGCTTTGCTGAATCAAACACAAACATATTTGAAAACACAAATTTTCTAGGACAAAAGAATTTATCAAAACTGACGGAAGAGACAAAATCTGAACAGCCTGAGTGCTACAGTGAAAAGAGGGCCAGTTGTCAAAGAGCTCCCTACCAGCTCCCTCGAGACCTCATGTCTGGATGTATTCAAAGCATAGAAAAGGAAGGAAATATCCCCTCATTTGGAAGACTTGATACCAAAAAGCAATAAATATTGTTCACAGAAAGGAAACTATACCCTAAGGTCACATCTGAATATTGATGCAAAAATCCTAAATAAAATATTAGCAAATAATACCATTCACAACTGCTCATGAAATTCTTATTATTAAGTGCAAATTACTAAAACCTGTATAGGACTTATATGATAAAAGTTATAAAGTGCTGATAAAAGAGATCAAAATAAGATCTAAATAAATGGGAAAACATTGTATTTGTGGAATGGAAGACTCAACATGGTAAAGTTGTCAATTCTCCCCAAGAATCGATACACAATTGATACATAATTAATGAGATACACAATTAATTGATACACAATTTAATGAGACTGCTATCAAATTTCAGTAAGATTCTTCTACAGATATAAACAAGATGATTCTAACATTAATGTAGAAAGGCATAGAAACTAGAATAGCTAAGACAATTTTTAAAAAGAATTAAGTGGTTCCAAATACAAAAAGGAGTACGTCAAGGCTGTATATTGTCACCCTGCTTATTTAACTTATATGCAGAGTACATCATGAGAAATGCCGGGCTGGATGAAGCACAAGCTGGAATTAAGATTGCCGGGAGACAATCAAAAAATGGGCCAAAGAACTAAATAGACATTTCTCCAAAGAAGACATATGCATGGCTAACAAACACATGAAAAGATGCTCAACATCACTCATTATTAGAGAAGTGCAAATCAAAACCACAATGAGGTACCACTTCACACCAGTCAGAATGTCTGCAATCCAAAAATCTGCAAGCAATAAATGCTGGAGAGGGTGTGGAGAAAAGGGAACCCTCCTACACTGTTGGTGGGAATGCAAACTAGTACAACCACTATGGAAAACAGTCTGGAGATTCCTTAAAAAATTGCAAATAGAACTGCCATATGACCCAGCAATCCCACTGCTGGGCATACACACCGAGGAAACCAGAATTGAAAGAGACACATGTACCCCAATGTTCATCGCAGTACTGTTTATACAGCCAGGACATGGAAACAACCTAGATGTCCATCAGCAGATGAATGGATAAGAAAGCTGCGGTACATATACACAATGGAGTATTACGCAGCCATTAAAAAGAATAAATTTGAATCAGTTCTGATGAGATGGATGAAACTGGAGCTGATTATACAGAGTGAAGTAAGCCAGAAAGAAAAACACCAATACAGTATACTAACACATATATATGGAATTTAGAAAGATGGCAATGATGACCCTGTATGCAAGACAGCAAAAGAGACACAGATGTGTATAGCGGACTTTTGGACTCAGAGGGAAAGGGAGAGGGTGGGATGATTTGGGAGAATGGCATTGAAACATGTATACTATCATGTAAGAATCGAATCACCAGTCTATGTCCAATGCAGGATGCAGCATGCTTGGGGCTGGTGCACGGGGATGACCCAGAGGGATGTTGTGGGTAGGGAGGTGGGAGGGGGGTTCATGTTTGGGATAGCATGTACACCTATGGTGGATTCATGTCAATAAATAAAATAAAATAAAATAAAATGTATAATCAACACACAAAAAAATAAATAAATAAATGGCCAAAACTATATAAAAAAAAAAAAGATTGCCGGGAGAAATATCAATAACCTCAGATATGCAGATGAAACCACCCTTATGGCAGAAAGTGAAGAAGAACTAAAGAGCCTCTTGATGAAAGTGAAAGAGGAGAGTGAAAAAGTTGGCTTAAAGCTCAACAATCAGAAAACGAAGATCATGGCATCTGGTCCCATCACTTCATGGCAAATAGATGGGGAAACAGTGGAAACAGCGTCAGACTTTATCTTTTTGGGCTCCCAAATCACTGCAGATGGTGACAGCAGCCATGAAATTAAAAGACGCTTACTCCTTGGAAGGAAAGTTATGACCAACCTAGACAGCATATTGAAAATCAGAGACATTACTTTGTCAACAAAGGTCCGCCTAGTCAAGGCTATAGTTTTTCCAGTAGTCGTGCATGGATGTGAGAGTTGGACTATGAAGAAAGCTGACCGCTGAAGAATTGATGCTTTTGAACTGTGGTGTTGGAGAAGACTCTTGAGAGTCCCTTGGACAGCAAGGAGATCCAACAAGTCCATCCTAAAGGAGATCAGTCCTGGGTGTTCATTGGAAGGACTGATGTTGAAGCTGAAACTCCAATACTTTGGCCACCTGATGCTAAGAGCTGATTCATTTCAAAAGACCCTGAGGCTGGGAAAGACTGAAAGCAGGAGAAGGGGACAACAGAGGATGAGATGGTTGGATGGCATCACCGACTTGATGGACATGAGTTTGGGTAAACTCCGGAGTTGGTGATGAATAGGGAGGCCTGGTGTGCTGCGGTTCCTGGGGTCACAAAGAGTCAGACACAATTGAGCAACTGAACTAAACTAAACTGAAAGTGGGAAAAATCCACTTACCCTATTTCAAGATAGTGTATAGGTATAGTAATCAAGACTGTACTAATTATTAGTAGAGGGACAGATACATTGACCTATGCAAGTCATGTCCAACTCTTTGCAAACCTATGGACTGTAGCTTTCCAGGCTCCTCTGTCCATGAGAGAGAACCCAGACATAAATCCATACACATACGACTGACCAGTCCTTAGCAAAGATGCAAAAGCAGTTCCATGGTGGAAGGACAGTCTTTTCAACAAATGACACTGGAATCATTAATATGTATCTACAGACAATCATATATCATTAGTTTGCAACATGTATCATTAAATGTCACTAAACCCAACACTTTATATAAAAATTAATTCAAAATGAATCACACATCTCAATGTAAAATATAAAACTACAAAACTTTAGAAGTCAATATAGGAGAAAATCTTTGGGATCTAGAGTTTAGTAAAGTGTTCTTAGACATGACACCAAAAGCACAATCCATAAAGGAAAAAGAATCAGTTAACTGGACTTGATTGAAATTACAACTTTTTCTCCAAGAAACCAGTGTGAAAGCTAGTATTTAGAAGATAAAAGAGAAGCTTCAGACTGGAAGAAAATATTTGCAAACCACATTATTTGACAAAAGACATATCTAGAATGATGAAGAACTCTTAACACGTTAGAGTAAAAACACAATCAAGGCAATTAGAACACAGACAAACGATATGAAGAGACATTTCACTAAAGAAGACATACAGACAGCAGATATGTACGTGAAAAGATGTTCAACACCGTCAGCTATTAGACAAACGCAAATAAAGACCATGATGAGATGTCACTACACACCTATGCTGCTGCTGCTAAGTCGCTTCAGTCATGTCCGACTCTGTGCGACCCCAGAGACGGCAGCCCACCAGGCTCCCCCGTCCCTGGGATTCTCCAGGCAAGAACACTGGAGTGGGTTGCCATTTCCTTCTCCAATGCAGGAAAGTAAAAAATGAAAGTGAAGTCGCTCAGTCGTGTCCAACTCTTAGCAACCCCATGGACTGCAGCCCACCAGGCTCCTCCGCCCATGGGATTTTCCAGACAAGAGTACTGGAGTGGGGTGCCATCGCCTTCTCCGCTACACACCTATAAGAACAGCTAAAATAATACAATAATGACAAGACCAAATAGTAGAGAGGATTCAGAGAACCTGGATCACATACATTGTTTGGAAAATAACACAGCCTTTCTTACAAAACTAACTGTGCAGTTAACACAGAGAACTACTAGGGGGGAAACAGTTTTTAAAAAGCACAGAACAGCACAGAGTTAGAATGGGATATGTGAACACAAGGAAAAAGCCATTTAAGAGGAAGACACTCTGATCTTGAGGATGCCAGTTAGAAGGGAGCACAATTAGTGAAGGCGTTCTCCTCTAAGACATCACCCAGAACTCTTTTTGGAGATAATTTGGACTTATTGCAAAATTCATATGAAAAAAGAACATGGCAAGAATATCCAGGAATATTCTGAAAAGATTAATAAGGAGGAGGAACTAGATCTAGGAAATAGTAAAGGACATGCTGTAGTAAGGAGACAGCAGTGTGGGACTGGTTCATAGAGACAGCAAAGAGACAGAATAAAAGTCCTGAAGCAAACCCCATAGAAGACGAGAATTTAGAATATCATGTTAGGGCACTTTAGGGGATGTCTTAGTCCCTTGAGGCTGCTGTAACAAAGCACCATAACCTAGTAATAAACAGCAGAGTTGATTTTTCACAATGCTGGAAGTCCAAGACCAGGGTGCCAGCACTGTCTGGTGAGGGCCCTCTTCTGGGTCACAGACTTTATGCTGTGTCCTCATGTGACTGAAGGGGCTGGGGACCTCTTATGAGAGCACTAATCCCAACCATGAGGGCTCCGCTTACATGACCTAATCACCTACCACATGCTCCACCTGTAAATACCTTCACATCAGGCATGAGAATTTAAATTTTGGGAGGACACAAATATTCAGATCACAGCAGTTGGAGATAATATGGAAAATAATGTTGGGACATCTTAGTGGCCATCCGAAGGCACAAACAGCCTGATCTATTACGTATAACCTACATCAAAATCCATGCCACACGATTTAAAATGTCAATGTAAAATCAGCAGTCCAAAAATACTAGAAGAACATATGGGGGGGAATTACTTGTATTGTCAGCAGAGACAAGGTCTTTCTAAGCATGACACCAATCTTAGGAGAATGATTACGGTAACCATGTAACAATTCAAAATTTTGGTACATGGGAAGGTCCTCTAAGCAAAATGATAAGAAAGAGAATAATTGGGGAAAGCATGAGTAGCTCAAATCACAGTCAAAGGACTAAAATCAAGTGGATGTAAGATAAAATCTGATGGGGCGCACTGGAGGTCTGTCACACTGGAGTTTCAGGGCAATCGCTCGTACTAGTAAGCTGTATTCACTGGAATGAATGATGCTGAAGTTGAAGCTCCAACACTTTGACCACCTGATGAGAAGAGCTGACTCATTAGAAAAGACTCTGTTGCTGGTAAAGACTGAAGGCAGGAGAAGGGAACGACAGAGGATGAGATGGCTGGATGGCATCATTCACTCAATGGACATGAGTTTGAGCAAGCTCTGGGAGATGGTGAAGGACAGGGAAACCTGGTGTGCTGCAGTCCATGGGGTCACAAAGAGTCAGACACGACTGAGTGACTGAGCAAACAAACAAACAATCAGATTCTTCTCTCCCTCCACCTCACAAGAGAGAGAATCTCCCCAGACCTTGAAAACAACCATCAAGAGCTTCAGCACACACCATCTGATTAGGTAAATGAGCATCCATCAACTAATTCACTCCGTTGTGAATAGCACCGGGTGTTGTCCGCTTTCTCATACAAGTAGGGAAAGTGAAAGTGTTAGTCACTCAGTCATGTCCAACTCTTTGCTACCCCATGGACTGTAGCCTGCCAGGCTCCTCAGTCCATGGGATTCTCCAGGCAAGAATACTGGAGTGGGTTGCCATGCCCTTCTAAAGGGGATCTTCCTGACCCAGAGATTGAACCCAGGTCTCCTGTATTGCAGGCAGATTCTTTACCATCTGAGCTAGGAAAGGCCAAATCCCAAGTAGGGAAAGCACTGTTAAATCCCTTTTCTCTCCTAGTTTTTAATGCCAATTTTCTGTTGGAAGCTGGCAGCTTCTTCTTCCTGTCCATCACCTCCTTGACAGAACTTAGCAGCCTCAAATCCTGGCTGTGGCCCAGCTATAACTCTGGGCAAGACCACTACTCCCCAGAGGTCTAACCTTGCCTTTGTGACTTCCAGAAACAATGCAGGAGGCAAAGGTTTACCTGGGGGTCTACAGCAAGCGTGGGCACCCCCCAACACTCAAGAACACGAGTGATACTGATTCTCTTTTCTCTTTCTCTCTCTCCTCCTCTGTCTGCTGGAACCACACACAGTTAAATAGTTCTGCCACATTCTCAGAGCAGACAAATGTTAGACACTGAGAAACCAGCCCATTGATTTATTAGATTTTTTCACTTCAGACTGGTTTCCATGGCTATTTGAGAATCCAGACCATTGGAGGGAATGTTATAAACTTAGAAATATTATCTATTTTCCATTACCTCCAGCAAAAATTGTCTACCAGGGAAAGGGGGGGAAATGCCACTTTGGGGGCCAAGTCCAATAAATTTGGGTAAAGAGGGAGGTAGTTCCTAGTGAAGCCCCACTGCAGAGAACTAAAAGAAAGAAAAAAAGGTTTTTTAATTCCCCCAAATTTGAAAGAGATGCTTAAAAGATCGAGAAGAAAGGAACCAAGGGAATGGCTCACAGGAAACCTAAAGAACGCAGAGGGGAAGGACTGGCCCCAATTCTGCTGTGATATCATGAGCGGAGTATGACGGCATGACGCTGCCTGGCAGGCACGGTCCACAGCTGGAGGTCTCCACCACAGCCTCACACCAGAGACAGCACGGGGCAGGGGGCAGCCAGGGCATGGGAGGGATCTCGTGGTCTGTGGCTACTTCTGCCCCAGTGGATCTATTAGTTTTCTAGGACCACTGTCAATTTTCTGCCAACTCGGCGGTTTATACAGCACAGATTTATCAGCTTACGATTCTGGAGGTCAGAAGTCCTGCAATAGAGGTGCTCAGCAGGGCTGCGTTTCTTCTGGAAACTCTAGGAGAGACTGTTTCCCCACCTTTCCCAGCTTCGAGGCACCCACGCTCTCTGCTCATGGCCCCTTCCTCCGTCTTCACAGCAACCAACAGAGGGCCCTGCTCACTCATGCTGCCAGCTCTCTGGCTCTCACTTCCCCTTATTGTTCCACATTTAAGGACCCTTAAGTGTCAGCTTCCCTCAGAGCTCAGTTGGTAAAGAATCCACCTGCAATTTGCAAAAGACCTCGGTTCAATTCCTGGGTTGGGAAGATCTGTTGGAGAAGGGATAAGCTACCCACTCCAGTATTCTTGGGCTTCCCTGGTGGCTCAGCTGGTAAAGAATCTGCCTGCAATGCGGGAGACCTGGGTTTGATCCCTGAGTTGGGAAGATCCCCTGGAGAAGGGAAAGGCTACCCACTCCAGCATTCTGGCCTGGAGAATTCAATGGGCTTTTATAGTCCCTGGGTCTAAAAGAGTTGGACAGGACTGAGTGACTTTCACTTTCATTTTCATGAGCACATTGGGCCCACCCAGATAATCCAGGGTTATCTCTCTATTTAAAGATCAGCTAATTAGTGATTAAACCGTGATTCCATCTGCAACCTTGAGTCCGATTTGCTATAAAAACCTACATATTCAAGGTTTTAGGGACTCGGTTTTCAACATGAAGAAAGAAGAGATCCCTTCCTCTTTAAAATAAAATAATTAATCATATTTTATGACTGTGTGTGTGTTAGTTGCTCAGTCATGTCCAGATCTTTGCGACTATCCATGGATTGTAGCCCACCAGGCTCCTCTGTCCATGGGATTCTCCAGGCAAGAATAATGGAGCAGGCTGCCATGCCCTCCTCCAGGGGATCTTCCTGACCCAGAGATCAACCTGCTTCTCCCGCATTGCAGACAGAGATGCTTTACTGTCTGAGCCACCGACTGTATTGATACAAAGATGAATGTATTAACATTACATATTAAAACATTTTCTTTGACCTGAAAGTTCATTTACTTTCTCCAGATTATAAAAGAAGTTCAACCCTTTGCTGAGTCCCTAAGGGTCACAAGGTCCCAGGCATGGTGCCTGCTGCGTCTGACAGCTAGGTCAGCCTTAGGGGTAGCCATTCAATGTCCCTTGATAAAGTGCTAAGAGGAAGTACACCCGAGCCACTCATGGGGCTTGAGGCCTGATGAAAAGTGTGATAGCAGGGGAAGGAGGCAGCAGAAGGGACAAGCATTATCACAAGCTCTCCAAGCCTCAGTTTACTCATCCACAAAATGGGGACAAGAAAGGGACCTTCTAGGCAGAGTCACTGAGACACCACGTGAGGTAACACAAACTCAGCAGCCCCAGGCTAGGCGTTTCATTTAAAGGAATTTCCTGCTGACCAAAAGTGTCCAAAAAAATACAGATGAGTCACAGGAAGAATTCCACAAAGTGTCAGGCTCTCCTCAGCTGCAGTGGGATTGGTTTGGTTCCGAAGTCTTTCCTGGCACACTTGGGGGCACTGGGTCTCTGGAGGTTCAATCCTGGATGGTTGGGGGGCTGGGGGCTCGGAAACAGGGAGGGGTGCGATGAGGCCACTTCATAAATAACAGCAGCCATGGTTCCTTGAGCATCTGCTGGGTCCAGAACGTGCCAGGACTTTCCATCTGCCTCTCATTGAAGGCTCAAAATAAGCTCTTCTCACCGACCAGGAAACTTGAGGCTTGGAAGGCTAAGAAGACCACCAGGAACACCCATACCCATTCAGGTTCCCCTCCCCATCCATTAACGTCTCTAAGACCACATAGAGGGAGCAAGGGCCTTCGTGGAGAGGAGAGACAGCAAAGGCGTGACTAGAGAGGAGAAAGAGGGGTGGGGGGCTGGGATGGAGGGGAGCATGTGAGTAGGACCCCCCCACCAGAGAAGGGAAGGGATCCTAAGACACTTGTCAGGCACTCACCACGTGCCAAGGATGGTCTTTACAGCCTGATACTCATAGAAGTGAAGTGAAAGTCGCTCAGTCATGTCCGACTCTTTGCAACCCCATGGACTATACAGTCCTTGGAATTCTCCAGGCCAGAACACTGGAGTGGGTAGCCATTCCCTTCTCCATGGGATCCTCCCAACCCAGGGATTGAACCTAGGTCTCCCGCATTGCAGGTGGATTCTTTACCAGCTGAGCCACCAGGGAAGCCCGAGAATACTGGAGTGGGTAGCCTATCCATTTCTCCAGCAGATCTTCCCAACCCAGGAATGGAACCAGGGTCTCCTGCATTGTAGGTGGATTCTTTATCAACTGAGCTATGAGGGAAGCCCGCATTAACTCATTTAATCCCCACAGCAATCCTATGTGCCAGGCACTATTTTCACCTCCATTTTACAGATGAAGAAACTGAAGCACAGAAAGGCTCAGAAACACACCCAAGGCCATGCAGTTGGGAGCCCGGAATCCCAGTCTCACTGGAGAATCTGCACTTTTTTCTGCTCGGCTATACCAGGTGACCATTGAGACATCTGAACAGGAGGGACACCAAAGGAATCCGACAGCTGCGTCCCCACAGGGTGTGGCTTATTTTCTCCCGGTGGTCTGTTCATTAAAGAGCCCCTTCTGGTGGGCAGACCCTGGGTTGGGATGGGGGTTGCTGGCCAGCCTCAGAAGAGGAGAGAATCAGGACAAACTGCTTTGAATGATGGAATGAGGCAGCGCATGGCAGGGTGTACCTTTGGGCAGGGGGGGATGGCAGGTGCAAAGTCCCCGAGGCAGGAGCATGCTGGCTTATCTGCAGAACAAAGACGAGGCTCCTGGGCTAGAAATGAAGGAGCAAAGGGAAGGAGGTCAAACGGGCAGTGGGAGTCAGTCTGCACAGGCCCTGTGGGCGCAGGCCTGTGAGAGCATTATGTGAGCCCAGCTGGGGAGGGTGCCCCCTCAAGGGGACCCTGGCCACCAGGAAGAGATGAGAAAAAAGATGAGTGCACCCAGAAACCTCCTAGAGGGATTCCCGGGGAGTGAGAGCCAGGGGACAAGAACCCTGGAATAACCCATGGTGGAAGCTTCATCTCCAGTGCTGTTTCCTTTTCAGAGATTTTACCTTCTGAACAGATTCCTTAGTCACCTGGCACCAAGAAACCAAGGATGAGCCATTGAGCCACAGGAGAGAGCTTGACTCGGTTTGAAATAAGTCTCCCTGCATTGTGGGAACGTAACGCAAGTGGCGATTCGATGGCATGCCTGGCCTTCTACTCGCACTTGGAGATGTTGTCATCGAAACCCCTCCATTTTAGCCAAACTCAGCAGTTCAGAAACTGACGGTTTTCAAAGAGGTTAGAGAGGAGTTCAGAAACTTCTGTCTTCCAGCCTCCACAGGTGCCAAACACTTCATTTTGCCAGTGAGGGAGGAGACGCAAAGGGGCACGTCCTAAAAACACACACAGGCTCTCTCCCGAGATGTGCTGTGTGCCATGCTGAGTTGTGTCCGACTCTTTGCGAGAAGATGAGCAGGTGATTCACAAAGCGCAGCGGTGGCCCCGTGAGCCCTGCCTCCAGGGCCTCCGCACTCCGGCCCAGCCCGGCGCCCCTTCCCTCTGCACCCTGGCGCGCTGCTGCAGGGCTGCGGCCTGAGTCCTCCGGGAGTGGAAAACCAGATGAAGTTGAAGAGACAGGGAGGGGCCGGGTGAATACTTCTCACTGTGGAAACCAGAGGTCCAGCCCCTGGGCGGAGCCCCAGGCCAAACCAGCTGTTGGGAAGGCGCCATCTCTCTCCCTGGTCTCTGGATGAACGTCCTCCAGCGGCCTCTGCACAGGCCTCTGTCCCTCCTCACCTTCATTTTCCTTCCCACACAGACCCCGCTGCCTCCTCAGCTGCCTCTTCATCCCCCCTCCTGATCTAGGGTCCAGCGCGCCTTGGAGATTCTCCCAACACGAACAGCCCTGAGCAGCCAAGCCTGCGACCTCAAGATTCCCAGACGTCTGCTCCTCTCCAGCCCCACTCCCTGACCCCAGTCATCACCTCAACTGCCCCCGTGGAGCCCCCAGATGGTCAGTGTCCTCCTCTTCCAAGTTTCTGTCTTTTCTGAAACCTCATCTCCCCCAGGGGCTCTGTGAACTTGATCTTAACTTCCAGGGAATCAGCCCTCTGGCTTGGACTCCTTCCTGACCAGCCCTGGATCTCAACCTCGCAACCCTTCACTCCTAACGCGCTGTGTCCTACTGGGTCCTGCGATGGCCTGGTCCCAGGATTTCAGTTGCACTGCAACCAACTCCACCACCCTCTAGTGGAGAAAGCATCAGTGGTGCCTAATGCATATGTGCGAGCTTCCCTAATGGCTCACACGGTAAAGAATCTGTCTGCCATGCAGGAGACCCAGGTTTGATCCCTGGGAAGATCTCCTGGAGAGGGAATGGCTACCCACTCCAGTATTCTTGCCTGGAGAATCCCATGGACAGAGGAGCCTGGTGGGCTACGGTCCATGGGGTCACAAAGAGGCGGACACAACTGAGTGACTAACACTGGGGAAATGCATGAGTGCAGCATGCTCAGTTGTGTCCGACTCTTTGCAACCATATGGGCTGCAGCCCACCAGGCTCCTCTGTCCATGGGATTTCCCAGGCAAGAATACTGGAATGGGTTGCCATTCTCTTCTCCAGGGGATCTTCCTGACCCAGGGATTGAACTCACATCTCCTGAGTCTCCTGCATGCGCAGGCAGACTCTTTACCACTGAGCCCATTACAATTCCCTGAGCTTGGGAGGCCAGCCAAGTCCTTTCTCTAATGGGACAGCAAAGCTCCCTGTCCTTACATCTTCAATCCCTGAATCTGTCTCACCCACTGTCTGCAGAGGACCTGCCTCCTACTTCATCAGGAGTAGAAAACCCTCCGGTGTGAAGGCTCTGAACCCACTTCAGCACTTACTCCCCAACTCCCCAACTCTGCTCTCTCAGGATGGGTGGATGCCCTCCTTCCAGCTGAGGCTCTGCACCCCCATCAGCCCCACCGCTCACCACCACCCTCACCCCTCGGGGACCCACTCCATCGGCCACCTGTCCTTCCCAGGACCATGGTGTGTCCAGGAAAAGAGCAACAACAGGCCTTTCCTTGACCTTGTCTTCGTCTGGCTTGGGTACCTCATCTGCTCATTTTCTCCACCCTCAGAATTCTCGAAGGGGACACTCACATTCAGAATATCAGCCAAGATTCTGCACCAACAGACTGAAAGCCAGCTTCTTCGGGCTGCGGCTATTTTTCCTACCATCTCTGGGTTCTCAGCCATAAGCCATTCATCCTGCTTAATTAGCTGAACTGCTTTTAAAAAATTCAGCCAACCAGACAAACTTTCCCCAGCCCTCACCTTATAAATCCATCAATCAAACAGCTGCTTCTCTTTAAGGACACATTTACACTCTCAAGAGAGGATGAGAATTGTCCTGTTTATGAAATAATTAAAGTCTAAACCATTTGGTTGTTTTAAATTGCCTGTATTTTGCCCAAGTCATTAGATACATCTATTCACCTCAGGCAGAATAATTAACTTTTCAGTCACCATATTGGTTATAACTGCGACACTCACACATCTAATATACTTTCTGAAATCAGCAAAACAAAAATTGGCTTTTTCTAGCATACTAACATTTCACTAAACTGCAATGCAATGGGAAAGAATCATTTATATTGGTGAAAAATGTAAATTATTCAGTATCATGGAAACAATTATGTTTTATTACTTTCAAACAGCATGAATTATTTGAAAATTATCAAAACTAGAATCATAGAGTTTTTCATCAACTTGGTTATGAGCTAGTCCCGGGTCATGGCTAAGCATCACCATCCCCTGTATTGCCCTTCACATCTGAATCACAGGTTTGAGAACTGCGCCCCTCTTCCCGTCCTACCAGTGTGGACTGTGCTGATTCTAGCGGATCTGTCAACATATCAGGTTCTTCCAGGCTGAGAGCTCCCTGCAGGCAGGCCGCTTCTTGTACAGAGTGTTCAGATCAGAGTGCTCAATAAAGAGATGAGTGAAATCATAAACACATAAAGAAGAGGTCAGGAACAAATAAGATGATGGATGACTATTTTTAAATATCAACCACAAAAGTTTTATGAATGAAAAATATTCACAGTGTTCTGATATTAATACTCCCAGTTCCAGGAGTTGGTGATGAACAGGGATGCCTGGTGTGCTACAGTCCATGGGATCACAAAGAGTTGGACATGACTGAGCAACTGAACTGAACTGATTAATATGCCAAAGTGCTTGTGCCTTTTAACAATCAGATAGGCGCTGTTCACAAATGACAACATCTGTTTGGCCAGCCTGAAGGAGCCATCACCCCATTTTCCTTCCATTTCTAAAACATCACCAACCAAACACAGCACTCTGAGCTTAGTGGATGTTCTTCTCGTTTAACTCGAAGAAATCAGACTCTGACTCCAACTCTGCCATTGCTTGTTTTCGTCTGAAATCCGCACCCGCCTGTTACCCAGCTGGAGTCAGGAAGAAGCAATCAGCGCTTGGAGGAGCTGGCAGGATTGTAACCTACAGAGAGGCTCCCTGAGTAGCACGCTTGTGACACAGCGATCCTTGGATGGATACATCCTCCAAGGACACGCCTGTGAGAGGGCGAAGGGAGGGCCCGGCAGGCAATGCTCCCCTCTACCAGATGCACAGGAATCAGCTTCACCTGTCTGTATTTTGGTTTCTTTTTGGTTTATTTATCTGTATGTGTTTGTTTCTTTCTGGTTTATTTATTTATTTATAGCCGCCCTGAGTGTTTGTTGCTGCGTCCAGGCTTTCCCTAGCTGCGCCGTGTGGGGGCTGTGCTCCAGTTGAGGTGTGCAGGGTCCTCACTGCGGTGGTTTACGTCGCTGCAGAGCACCAGCTCTAGGTCACTCAGGCTTCAGCAATTGGGGCCCACGGGCTTAGCTGATCCAAGGCATGTGGGATCTTCCGGGACCAGGGACTGAACCCGGATTCCTGCATCGGCAGGCAGATTCTTTACCACTGGACCACTGGGGAAGTTCTGTCTGTGCTTTCTAAATGTTTCCAAGAAAGACTTTATAAGAAGGAAGACCTGTGACTAAAAATAAGCTTGAAAACCACTGTTCTAGATAAACCCAAGGAGGTGCAAAGGGAAGAAAGTCCCATCTATTGAGCACTTACTATGCGCTGGGTAATTTTGAAACATCATTAACATAATTGCATTTAACTTTCACCACATCTTTATGAGCTAGACAGTAGTCAACCCATTTTAAAGAAGGGCATATTGAGGTTCAAAGAAGAAAAATCTCATAACCAGCAAGAGTCAGCCATGATGTAATTCCAAAGCCATGCTGTTTTCCATGCTTTCATCTCTAAAATTCCTCGTCACTCCTCAACTCGACTTTCCACAACCCCTCTCCTCTCCCCTTACAATTTAAGCCTGCTCTCAGTCATTTTCACTCGAAAATTAATTAACGCGTCAGTATTTGGTGTGAATGGCTCTTTGCTAATTTGTTACTTCCTTACAGTGTTCATTAAGAATCATTCATTGAGCATCTCCCGGATGCCGGGTACTAGGCCAGGTCCCAGAGACACAGACTATCAAAGCATTGCCTCTATTGTGTCCATAGACTAGTGGTGAGAAATATGGAAACCAATAAACAAAAATATTAAAAGTCATACGATGGCCACAGGGGAACAACTCAAGGACAGCCTGGGAGAGGGAAAGAAAGACAACTACTGCCTTCTTTACTATGGGTATTTGCTGGTTCCTGTTGTTGGCAAGTTTTCTGCTCATAATAGAATATAGCCAATGCCTCCAGCATTATTCATGCCTCTGGGAAAAGGGGCTCAGATACCAAAATGTGCTCTTGACCATTTCCTCCTCACTCCTCAGTGCACAGCCCTATTCCAGGAGGTAAGATAAACTGAAACTCATTGGATTTCTTTTCATTGTCCTTGACTTGAAATACATTTAGACATTAAAAAACTGACTCTTAAAAGCAATTCTATCCCTTGCCTCCCTCTAGATGTTCCTGTCCCGGGCTAAGTCAAAGAAAGATATTGTTCTACTTAATTTCTTATTCACTCCAAACCCTCTTGTGTTTCCAGCTGAAATGGAATGTGAGCGGCACTCCTACCCAGCTCTTTCTTTCTGATCCGATAATAACCCAACTACTGCACCTCTAATGATAGTGATTAGACAGCCTAATATCCAAGCATTAAGGTAAAGCCCTTTCTCTCATCCCTACGGATCATCTCAAATCAGTCTTTCTGAGTTTCTATTCTCCCTAAGCAACTCGACTTTGCTTCTTCTAAATTCCTTGACTTTTAAGAATCTACGCAGTGAAAACAATAGTTATGGTAATAAGCCACTGATTGAGCAAAACACACACTGCAGAGCAAACATCAGCACAAATGAACAAATACAGAAGTGTTACTAGAAAGTAAAGTGAATAAAATCTGATACGCAAAGTAGCACAAATACATAACCCAACATCATCAAAACACACACATTATCCCTGCCCTGGAAATTTGTTTGAAGGAAGTAATTCAAAGAAAGAAAAAAAGTATATAAATGCTCTCCTGCAAAATGCTATGTGATAGCAGAAAATTGAGATGGTGAGTGAGGCAAAGCTGAGTAAATTATAGGCTATTAACAATGATCATTATGAAATCGGAGTCCCAGCATGAAAATGTTATGGATACTTTTTAAATTAAAAATAATAATCGCATAGGTAATATGATTACAAATATGTAGAAAAATTCTGTCTGCCTAAAGACGGTGGAATCACCAGTAATGTTTCTAAACGTCGTTAGTGGTTACAGTCTTGTCTTTACAATAAAAAAGATTCAGACAAAAACAGGATGAGTCCTTGCCTGACAACTGTCATCTAATAAGAAAGTCCCCTTTACAGCGACAATGAGAGGCATTTAAATGTGAGCACAAATGCCAGGTTCCCTTCTCTTATCCTGGTTTACTTATGAATGTTGACCTTTCTAGGAGTTAAAATTAATCTAATCAACCAATGATAGATTTCAAATGGCTGCCAACTGTCTCTGTAGGTTTATTTGCTGAGTCCTGTCTACTCTTTGTGATCCTGTCCATGGGATTTTTCAGGCAAGAATACTAGAGTAGGTTGCCATTTCCTCCTCCAGGGGATCTTCCCAACCTAGGGACTGAACTCACGTCTCCTGTGTCTCCTGCATTGCAGATGGATTTTTTTACCCGCTGAGCCATCAGGGAAGCCTAGTTGCCAACTAGTAGTCAGTGAAACCGAAAGGGGTCAAGACACGGGATTTGAGTGTGCAGACCAAGCAGATGGAGGGGCGCCAGGACAGGATGATGCTTGGCTAACTAGGTGCACAGTTACCTGATGTCTAAGGGTGGGGTGTTTGTGCTCCTGGCTTCTCAGTATAAAGACAGATGCTAGAGGAACTGAAAATTCTTGTTTAAATTCAGAAAACGCCCAAGGTTCTGCAGTCCCTCCTGACTCTCGCCCAGCCCCCAGTCTCTGCACATTTGCTCTGGACACAACGTGAGCCACAGAACAACCTCACAGATACTGTCCTGCCTCTGTCTCTACCAACAGCCCTGGGATGAAGTGAAAGGGTTTGTTTTGTTTGTATAGATTTTTTTGTTTACTGTAGCAGAATATACTTAACACAAAATGTATCACTTTAACCATTTGGAAGTGTGCAATTCTGTGACACCATCACCACCATCCATCTCCAGAACTTTTCATCATCCTTAACTCAACTCTGTAGCCATTAGATAATAATGCCATTCCCCTCCCCTCCAGACTCTGGCAGCCACTGTTCTTGTCCCTTCTGTCTCTATGACTTGACCTGCTCTAGGAACCTCATGGAAGCGGCATCATGCAGTGTTTGACCTTTTGTGTCTGGCTTATTGCACTAAGCATAACGGCCTCAGAGTTCATCCATATTCTAGTGTGTGTCAGAATCCCCTGCCTTTTTAAAGTTGAATAATATTCCATTGTATGTATCCACCGTGAGACTGGGCTTCCCCGGTAGCTCAGTGGTAAAGAACCCGCCTGCGGTGCAGGAGACACAGGAGACGCAGGTTTGATCCCTGGGTTGGGAAGATCCCCTGAGGGAGGACATGGCAGCCCACTCCAGTATTCTTGCTGGGAAAATCCCACAGACAGAGGAGCCTGGTGGGCCACAAAGAGTCAGACATGACTGAAGTGATCGACCACAGCAGAGCACCATGAGATGAAGTATTGTAAGGGACTATAGCCCACCTCTTTGGGGATTACCATTCTTACTGACCCGGCCCTGATCTCAAGCTCTGTTCTGAGCAATGGGATTCCATCTTATTCTCGCTGGTTCATCCTTCCATTCCCCACCTCCTCTAGAAGTTCTTTATTCAGGAACTTGCCTGTGCGTCCTCTTTCTTCCCAGGATCGGGAAGATTCATTCCTTCTACCCCAGGACAGTGGGTGAAGCCAGCTACCGGTTGCTCACTGAACACCAGTTCAGCCCATCTGCCAGGGCACCAGTGACTCACCCCACATCCAAGAAGGCAGCTACTTGCCAAAGAGTATCCTTGCCTCCTCAGTCTAATCTGCAGATCCCTCTCTCTGCTCCTGTGCTGGGGAAGGTGTTGACCAAAAGCTGCACCTTCCCAGGGTGTCTACAGCAAGGCCAGCCTCCCGTCTTCCCTGTAGCTTTCTTCCCTTCTATTGCCGGTCACCAGATTCTTCTCTGCGACTTCCCTGACTCTGTCTGAACCCTAGAACTCCAGACCCACAGCCCCGAGCCTAAGCACAGGTCCAGCCACACTTACAGCCAGAGCGAGTTCCTCCCTTGAGTGATGACACCCGTGAACTTGGTCAGTCGTCTGGCGTCCACTTCAATCCACTGGTGGAGGTCATTCCTCCCTGCGCACCATGCCCCGTCATAAAAATCATTTTCATTAATGCCCGCCTGAAAAGAAAGAGAGGGGTGTTCTTCAATACTACATATAAAACAGACAACCAACACGGACCTACTGTGTAGCAGTGGGGACTAGGCTCAGTATCTCTCAATAATCTATAAGGGAAAAGAATCTGAAAAGGCTGTATCTGAAAAGATGGAGCTGAATCACTTTGCTGTATACCTGAAATTAACACAACATTGTCAGTCAATACACTTTAAAAATGGAGAGGGACATGGCAACCCACTCCAGTATTCTTGCCAGGAAGAATCTCAAGGACAGAGGAGCCTGGCAGGCTACAGTCATAAACAGACAGACATACGGTCATAAAGAGTCAGACACGACTGAGTGACTGAACATACACACAGATACTTTTTAAAAAAAAAAAGAAAAGAAAAGAAAGGGAGGGCATTCTTCAGAAAGACCCTGAATATACTCAAAGAAAATGTAGACAAGTTTTGTTTGTGACATTTCTAAGAAGGTGGGTGGGAGGGATAGAAGAGAATGAGGAAGTAGATAAAGGAAAAAGTCACTGTGCCCTGAACTCTTAATTCCAAATCATAAAAATGAGCTGCTTGTTATTAACAAGTTGGAAATATTTCAATATGATAAGTCCTCCTCTTGCCCAGTGTGAAAGATGAAATTTAATGAGTTCTCCTGTTACTCATTCATCCAATAGACACAGACTATCTCCCACGTACCAGCCCACACACGCCAGGTGCTGGGAGCACAAAGGTGAATCGTTCCCTCCTGGAACCTCAAGATCCAGGCAGGAAGAAAGATATGAAAATAGGTAAGTGAGAACACAATAGAGCAGGTGTCATTTCAGGAGTAGGAACACACTGCTTTGGGAGTCTTCAAGGACAGCACAGCTACCTTGAGCTGGGGGAGATGATGGACAGAAAGCCGCCAGGCAGAGGAGATATTTGAACCGGATGTTAAAGGTTAGGTTTATCTAGTGAAATTTACTTATTAGCATTTAAGCCATTTGATGGGTCTGAGTATCAGTTGCTTTTGCCACCAGGGATTCTCCTGATCTGAATTTACAACGTGGATGAATTTCTGCTCTAGAATTTTCCCTATATTATCACCATTTGAAGAGACAACTCCCTGATGTTTAAAAAAAAGAAGAAGAAGAAGAAGGCATCAATCTCATTCTCCCATGCCTATTTCACAGGTACATAATCATATGAGAAAAAGTTTGAATGATACTCAAGAGATGAAAATGACAGGCCAGTCTGTCTTCCCTACCTCTGAGCACTTTTCAGCTCAAATTCTGCGTCAGCCTTATTTTAATGGCCAACAGTGATGTGGAGCCCAGAGCCCAGCTACAGCAGAGGGACAGCTTGGCAAGGGGTCCTATTGACAGGACTCATCCAGCACTTCACTGGCTAACTTAAGCCTTGTAACAAGACCAACACAGGGTATGCATCCCAGTCCACTCCTGGAACAGTCCCGAAAGAGCTCGGAGAGCAAACGTTGGAGCTAATGTACCGTGGTCCTCTACTCCCACCTGGGAAAGTCCATGAACAGAGGAGCCTGGCAGGCTACATCCATGGGGTCAAAGAGAGTCAGACACCACCGAGCGACTGAGCACCAGATGCTCTCCTAAAAGCACACCCATCTCAAATGAAGGTGAATAAAATGGCTGTTAGTCAACATTCTCCAGAAACCCGCACTCTCAGCTAACCAGCACCTCTGTGTCTGAAGGCACACAGGGTGTCTATAGTAAGGACCTAGAGGTGCTGCAAGATTTTGCCTTCCAGAGCCACCAAAGAAAAGCTCAATTTTGCACGTGTGTGTGACTTGTTCTACCTGCGCTTCAGTGAGTTTTGTTAAAGCGATGTCGACTCTTAAGTATAATGTCTCATTTCCCAGGGCTGCTGGTCATCAGGGAGATCACCAACCCTGTCTGAAGGCTATAATTACACAATTGTTCCCTTTCTTCATCTACGGCACTTATCCCCCCAAAGGAAGAGGCCTGCAACCCATTAATGACTTACAGTACCACAACTCATCTTCTTTCAAGAAACTATAATACACACTGAGTTTTTGTTGAGGTTCCTCTGTTCTTGTAAACCACCCATGAGACTGGTGCTTAGAACAGTCTCATTTATTTATTGAAATTAGCCTTCACCTTGCCTCTGCTATTTGCCAAGTAGTGGTCCAGGCAGGAGGAATACAAGGGTAGACAACATGGGGTCAGACCTGCCTTCTGGAACACAGAACAGGCAGATGGACTAAGGTCCCCTCACGGCATCTTCTGGTGTTAGCATATCAAGATCAACCACCACACAGCAGGCTGATTAACAGCTTGTGCTCTGAAGCCCTAGCTGGGTGTGAATCTCAGGTCTGCAAACTTCATACTGTACAAGTTCAGGCAATTTGCCTAAATTGCTCTGTGCCTCGGTTTCCCCATCTGTTCAAGTGAGAGCAATGCTCATTTCTCCCTTAGGATGCTGACTCTGCTTTCAGCAGGGGCTGGCACTTGGTTAACATGGATGCCAAAAGAACAGAACACTCAGCTAACACTAGTTATCAGTACATCTGGGCTTCCCTGCTGGCTCAGTGGTAAAGAATCCACCTGCCAAGCAGGACACAAGGTTCGATCCCTGGGTCAGGAAGATCCCATGGAGAAGGAAATGGCAACCCGCTCCAGTCTTCTCGCCAAGACAATTCCACCGACAGAGCAGACTGCCTGGCGTCGGCTACAGTCCATGGGGTCTCAAAGAGTCAGACACAATTTAGCGACCAAACAACAAATCAGTACATCTAAAACAATGAATATTTGGTAAATCATGAAAATATGGAGGTTTTAAGAATTAGTTCACATTGGAATTGCAACACTATTCCAGTCAACTGGTGTCATAGTGTATACAAATATCCAAACACCAAATATCCAGAAGAGAGTTATAAAATCTGAAAAAAGAGGAGGTTCACTGTCTGCCGTTCTCAGCAGGAGTCCATGTCATCTCCCCCCACATCTGGCAATGCTTGCAGCTGTGTTTGGCTGTGACAGCTGGGGGCAGTGTGTGCAACTGGCAATGACAGATAGAGGCCAGGAATGCTGGGAAACATTCTACAACCCATGGGACAGCCCCAGCCACAAAGAGCTGCCCAGCCCCAAATGCTGATCATGCAGAGCTTAAGCATGCCAGCTCCTGGGCTAAGCAGACAAGAAAGAGCTGCCACATAGCTCAAGATGTTTACCCCTCCAAGATCATGAAAGCTTGGAGCAGCTGTCCTCATGCCATTCAACCAAAGTCTACTGTCTGAGATCTGACATGCGATTTCCTGTTCCTGGTTTTGCTAGCCTGGACATCCTGTCAATCTCAGCTCTTCCTAAGCACACCAGACAGTCAATTAAGTGTAATAAGGTGTCAGGGGATTGAAGAGCCCTGTGCGAAGTTGACTCTTTGGGACATGACAGTCACCTCTGCAAAATCAATTACAAATTTATAAAGCAAGAGTCCAGGAGAATTCAATGAAAGAGGGGGTACCAGTCTCAGAGATGTCACCAAATTACACCAGAGTGCCAAAAATGATATCAGTAACATGTCTGAGAAACCAAGAAACATTCATCCCTTTTTGTTTAATAATGCAGAGAAGTACTTCATAAATTTTGGAGAAATTTCAGTCAGAAATTGTTGAAATAGAAGGTTTGATTCCTTAAACTTTAAGGAAGCTAGTTTTCAAAATACCACTTACATAGAATGATTGTTTCTTCTACAGTACCAAAAAAATTAGGAATTAATGTAATTTTCTCAAGGCAATTTTTATATGCATTATTTTTTCCCTTAAAAATCCCTATCAAGACATCTAATAGATGAAAGATTTTGCTTAAAAAAGGGGGAATTATTAATTCCATGACAAAGAGAAAACCTGATACTCTCCATTTAAGATCGATCAAATGGGAATTGTCTGTTTCAAAATGATGGAGTAAATATGTTGGTTTTTCCAGGTTCTTCTCTCACTAGTTCCCCTAAACAAGGAAAACAAGATAAAGAAACACAACTTTGACCACTGATAGAACTAGGAGATGTTTATAAAACTCAGATCACAATATATGAAGACAGAAATGAGGTGCAGGGCTCTTGAATAACTCAGAGAGAAGGAAGCGCTAACTTCCAAGGTGCACACCAATGGGAAGTAAGCCACACCGAATTTAAGAGAGCTCAAAAACTGGATTCTTAGATATCTTGGAAGGTGAGTGAGAGAGGACTAAAAATGAGGAATTGATTCAAAATGTGAATCAAAAAAATTAGATTCTCACATCCGCCCCACCTCCCCAGCCTTCCGCTCAGTTCGGTTGCTCAGTCATGTCCAACCCTTTGCGACCCCATGGACTGCAGCACGCCAGGCCTCCCTGTCCATCACCAACTCCCAGAGTTTACTCAAACTCATGTCCATTGAGTTGGTGATGCCATCCAGCCATCTCATCCTCTGTTGTCCCCTTCTCCTCCTGCCCCCAATCCCTCCCAACATCAGGGTCTTTTCCAATGAGTCAACACTTCACATCAGGTGGCCAAAGTATTGGAGTTTCAGCTTCAACATCAGTCCTTCCAATGAACACCCAGGACTGATCTCCTTTAGAATGGACTGGTTGGATCTCCCTGCAGTCCCTGAGACTCTCAAGAGTCTTCTCCAACACCACAGTTCAAAAGCATCAATTCTTTGGCACTCAGCTTTCTTTATAGTCCAACTCTCATATCCATACATGACTACTGGAAAAACCATAGCTTTGACTAGATGGACCTTTGTTGGCAAAGTAATGTCTCTACTTTTTAATATGCTGTTTAGGTTGGTCATAGCTTTCCTTCCAAGGAGTAAGTGTCTTTTAATATCATGGCTGCAGTCACCATCTGCAGTGATTTTGGAGCCCCCCAAATAAAGTCTCTCACTGTTTCCGTTGTTTCCCCATCTATTTGCCATGAAGTGATAAGACCAGATGCCCTGATCTCAGCTTTCTGAATGCTGAGTTTTAAGCCAACTTTTTCACTCTCCTCTTTCAATTTCTTCAATTTAAGTCTGAATTTGGCAATAAGGAGTTCATGATCTGAGCCACAGTCAGCTCCTGGTTTTGTTTTTGCTGGCTGTATAGAGCTTCTCCATCTTTGGCTGCAAAGAATATAATCAATCTGATTTCTGTATTGACCATCTGGTGATGTCCATGTGTAGAGTCTTCTCTTCTGCAAAAACTTGATTTTTTTTTTCTCTTAAAAAAGGCAACCAGAGAGACTAGACTTGGAAATCCTGGACACAGAGGAGGGAAGATATGATAGACAAGTACAGGGAATTCAGTGGAAATCAATCAACATAGTGAAGCGTGAGATGACCCACCTCTCTTTCTCCATGCAATTCTAGAACACAATGCATCCAAGTGTAGAACAAACAAAAAATAAATAAGCTAAGAATATACTGGAGAACAGGAAAAAACCTCAAAGACACTACAATTATGATCCCTTGAAAGAGAAGATCTTGTTTGCATGAATCAAAAATAGGATAGTCATAGGGAGGAAATAGTAGTACACAAGAAAGAACTCTTGGAATGTGAAAATTCCAGTAACAATAAACAATGCCAGAAAAAGAAGAAGAGCAGAGTGTAAAGTCAGAGATTTTTTTTTTTCCCAGAGGAAGAAATTGCAAAAAACTATTATCTGAAAATGTCCCAAATCTCTATGGCTTAAGGCTCCAAAGAACTAAGAATATGGGACATTGAATGAAATAAGAACCACGCCAAAGGATATCATTGTGAACTTCAAAATAAAAAGCTTTCAAAGAGGAAACAATAAAACAAAGAGGGGATGGAAAAATTGGGAGATTGGGACTGATATATATACACTATATACACTCCTATAATATACATAAAAATGGTAACTAATAAGAACCTACTGTATAGCACAGGAAACCCTACTCAGTACTCTGTAATGACCTTTATGAATCTAAAAAAAAGAGTGGATATATGTATATGTATAACCGATTCACTTTGATGCACAATAGACGCTAACACAGCATTGTAAATCAACTGTACTCCAAGAAAAATTAATTTTAAAAAATAAATTTAAAATAAAAGATTAAGAATAGTACCAGAATTCTCAATAACAACATCCGAAGCTAAAAGAATGAAGAGATAACAACTCCAAAATTCTGAAAGCAAAGATTTTCCAACTTGGAATTTTATACATAGACTATTGATCACAAAAGACAGTTTTCAGATTCACAGATCCTCAAAAAGTTTCTCTCGTACCGTTTCCATGAAGCTACTACAGGATATGCTCCACATAAAGGAAGCAGAACACCAAAAAGAGGAAGATGTCAGATTGAGAAATCAGAGGTTCTGAAACAGGGTGATGGGGAAGAAATCCCGACACAAGTGATGCAGAAGATCCAGAAACACAGCAGGTCAAAGGGCTCCTGAAAGGATGTCTACAGAAACAGGAAAAGCAAGAGTCACACTAAAAATGCCTGAGCAGATCTGACCTAACAGAAAGTTACACTGAAGGCAGTTTTACAGGCCCAGACTATTGCAGGGTGTGGGATGGTTTTTTTAAAACATGAGCGTTTCCAGGAAAACAAAATGTCGTCAAGAAATTATATAATGGGAATAAATTCTTGACTTAAAACTACAATAATTCTTGGCTCAGTAGTAAGCAGTATTTACAGTCATAACAATGAAAATCTCCAATGTAGGTTTTTGTCCAAAATTTGAGATACAATTTTGTTGGAAAGATTAAATAGGGATGATTAGAAATGAGCTGAAATCATCATCTTCCATAATAAAGATTCAAATGATAAAGTCCAAAATTTATAAATCAGTATATATCGATACATGCACATTATTTAGAAATTAAGATTTAAATTCCCAAAGAAACAAGTGAAAAAGGCTGGAAGTAGCTGCCCCATTCACAGCATTTGATGGGGGTCAGGGAGTGGGGTGGAATGTAGAATGCCTCTACAGAGACTATCGCTTTGTTTTTATTTTTGTCTTTTCCAACTTTATTAGGACTAATCGACAGATATAATTGTACATATGTACAACTTGATGATTTGATAGGCATATACATTACAGAAGGATTACCAAGATCAAGATAATTAATATAGCCATCACCTCAAGTGTTAACTCTTTTGTTTGTGTGTGTGGTGAGAATGCTTAAGATCTATTCCTCAACAACTCTCAAGTATTCCACAATACTGTATTATTAACTATAATCACCATGCTATATATTAGATCCTTTGAAGTTACTCTTCTTATAACTCAAAGTATATACTCTTTAACCTACATCTCCCCATTTCCTCTCCGGCTCAGCCCCTGGCAACAACCATTCTATTGTTTATCTGATATAATCCTTTAATGTTTTGATTTCTTTAACTCCTTGCTTATAAAACTGGCTAAAATAAAAGGAAAGGAGACACACAAATATAGATAGATAGACGCACAAATACAGTTCAGCTCAGTCGTGTCCGACTCTTTGCGACCCCATGGACTACAACACGCCAGGCTTCCCTGTCCATCACCAACTCTCAAACCTGGCTCAAACTCATGTCCATCGAGTCAGTGATGCCATCCAACCATCTCATCCTCTGTCATCCCCTTCTTCTCCCGCCTTCAATCTTTCCCAGCATCAGGGTCTTTTCAAATGAGTCAGTTCCTCATATCAGGTGGCCAAAGTATTGGAGTTTCAGCATCAGTCCTTCCAATGAATATTCAGGACTGGTTTCCTTTAGGATTGATTGCTTTGATCTCCTTGCAGTCCAAGGGACTCTCAAGAGTCTTCTCCAACGCCACAGTTCAAAAGCATGAACTCTTCAGCACTCAGCTTTCTTTATAGTCCAGCTCTCACATCCATACATGACTACGGGGAAAAACCATAGCCTTGACTAGACGGACCTTTGCTGGCAAAGTAATGTCTCTGCTTTTTAATATGCTGTCTAAGTTGGTCATAGATTTTCTTCCAAGGAGCAAGCGTCTTTTAATTTCAAAGACAAATATGGACAAACGCAGAAATATGATATACAACCAATTTTTTAAACTATTCTTTAATTTTCTAGGTGTCTACATGAACACCTACTATGTGCTAGGTACTATGTAATTTGCTTTATGGCATATATAGAAAACTGTGCATCTCAAAATCACTCTGCTGTCGTGAAATCATTGATCTGCACTGTACATACTTCATGATCATGGGCTGCCTCACTACAGAAACATCTGGAAGCAAATTAAAAAGTTATATCCAAGTGAGTGTAACAATTTAGCAATTAGCAATTCCCAGATAATTGACCCAGCTGCCACTTTGTAAACATAACCCAGGGCTATTTGGACTGAAACAGAGTAAAGTAATAGTTCTTTTAGAATCTTTTTCAGAAAAAAAAATTCTTAGAGGCTGAAACTTTATAGTTACCAACAAGTTACCCCTTTTGGAGGCAGTGATTACCTAAAAATGTTAGCTGTGATATCTGATTAATATAGGTAAGTAACTATTCTCCCAAAAGAGGCCATAATGCTCTCTGAATATCCACCTTTGGTAAACCTCTGTGATAAACTTTTGATAAACGCATAACACTGCCTGGGTGCCAATCAGCTGATCCTTTGGCAAATAAGCAGAGTTTCTTGCCGCTTCAGACCTTAATCATCAGTGTTGTTGCTGTTCAGCCACTAAGTCGTGTCTGACTCTTTGCAACCCCATGGACTACAGTACACCAGGCTTCCCCGTTCTTCATTATCTCCCAGTTTGCTCAAATTCATGTCCATTGAGTGGGTGATGCTATCCAACCATCTCATTCTCTGCTGCCCCTATCTCCTTTTGCCTTCAGTCTTTCCCAGCATCAGAGTCTTTTCCAGTGAGTCAGCTCTTCGCATCAGGTAGCCAAAGTACTGGAGCTTCAGCCTCAGCATCAGTCCTTCCAATGAGTATTCAGGGTTGATTTCCTTTAGGATTGACTAGTTTTATCTCCTTGCAGTCCAAGGGATTCTGAAGAGTCTTCTCCATCACTGCAATTTGAAAGCATCAATTCTTCAGTGCCCAGCCTTCTTTAAGGTCCAACTCTCACATATGTACATGACTAATAGAAAAACCATAGCTTTGACTATATGGACCTTTGTTGGCAAAGGAATGTCTCTGCTTTTTAGGTTTAGTACGCTGGCCACCTTATGCGAAGAGTTGACTCATTGGAAAAGACCCTGATGCTGGGAGGGATTGGGGGCAGGAGGAGAAGGGGACAACAGAGGATGAGATGGCTGGATGGCATCACTGACTCGATGGACATGAGTTTGGGTAAACTCCGGGAGTTGGTGATGGGCAGGGAGGCCTGGTGTGCTGCAATTCATGGGATCGCAAAGAGTCGGATATGACTGAGCGACTGAACTGAACTGATCTAGGTTTAGCATAGCTTTCCTTCCAAGAAGTAAGCATCTTTTAATTTCATGGCTGCAGTCACCCTCAGCAGTGATTTTGGAGCCCAGGAAAATAAAATCTGTCTCTTCTTCCAATTTTTCCCTTCCATTTGCCATGAAGTGATGGGACTGGATGCCATGATCTTAGTTTTTTTTTTAATGTTGAGTTTTAAGCCAACTTTTTCACTCTCCTCTTTCATCTTCTTCAAGAGGCTCTTTAGTTCCTCTTCAATTTCTACCACTAGAATGGTATCATCTGCATATCGGCAGTTGTTGATATTTCTCCTGGCAATCTTGATTCCAGCTTGTGATTCATCCAGCCCAGCATTTCACATGATGTACTCTGCATAGAAGTTAAATAAGTAGGGTGACAATATACAGCCTCGTACTCCTTTTCCAATTTTGCACCAGTCCATTGTTCCACGTAAGGTTCTAACTGTTGCTGCATGACCCACATACAGGTTTCTCAGAAGACAGACTGGTCTGGTATTCCCATCTCTTTGAGAATGTTCAACAGTTTTTGTGATCCACACAGTCAAGGGCTTTTGCATAGTCAGTGAAGCAGAAGCAAATGTTTTTCTGGAACTCCCTGGCTTTCTCTATGGTCCAAAGAATGCCGGCAGTCTGATTTCTAGTCCTCCGTCTTCTCCAAGCCCAGCTTGTACATCTGGAAGTTCTCGGTTCACATATATGAGCTCATCTTCATGTGTCATGTGTTTTGCCTTTTCATAATGTTCATGGGGTCCTTAAGGCAAGAATATGGAGTGCTTTGCTATCCCTGAGGACCACGTTTTGTCGGAACTCTTCCCTATGATCTGTCTGTCTTGAGTGGCCCTGGATGTCATGGCTCATATCTTCAGTGAATTATGCAAACCTCTTCACCACAACAAGTCTGTGATCCATGAAGGGGTAATCATCAATAAAGCTGATTAAAAAGAAATACTCATTGCTTTAAAGTCCATTTTTAAACCCCAAATCCATTTTTTAAAAATGTCTTGCACTAGCTAAGGAAAACAATAAACATCTCGAGTTTGAAATGAAAAATGATTAAAACAAAATCTATCAGGGAGTTCCCTGACACAACTAAGAATTCACAACAAAAGATCCTGCATGCCACAATGAAGATCAAAGGCCCTACATCTGGTGCAGCCAAATAAATAAATAATTTTTTAAAAAAATTTTACGAAGTGCACTCACCCAGGTACTCACACCCAGATCTAAATGAAGAACATGACCAGCACGCCACAAGTTCCCACTGGTGGCCCCACCCAGGCATTATCTTTCCCTAACATAACCATTGTTCTGACATCCATCTTCCTGGACTGATTTTCCTGTTTTCTTTTTTCTATAAATGGAACTTTCTGTGAGAGCTCTTTTGTGCCTGGCTCCTTTTGGTCACTGTGGTATCTGTGAGATTCATCCATATTATTACAGGTAGCAGTAACTTATTCCTTTTCACTGCTGTATAGTATTCCACTGTACACATATACAAATGATTTTATCCATTATACGGTCTGATGGACATGGGGATTACTACCATATTGGGAGTATCATGAATAACAATGCTATGACCCTATCTGTACATCTGTACATATATGAATGCATTTCTTTTAGGTGTAAGAAAGAATTTGTTAGACTAACAGGTACAAGGATGTTGAGTTCAGTAGATACTGCCAAACAGGTTCCCAAAGTGGTTGTGCTATTTCATGATCCCAGCACTATATAAAATTTTCTATTGCTCCATATCTTTGCCCACACTTGATATTGTTGCTTTAAAAAAAAAAAAAAAAGCCATTCTAGTGCCTACATATCATTGTGATTTTAATCTGTATTTACTTAAAGACTAAAGATAAAGAGCACTTTCTTAGGTTTATTGGCCATGATATTGCTCCATAAGCACAGCACAGGTCCAGTCACACTGGCTTTGGTTCTTCAAATATAACATGTTCCCTCCATCATGGGGCCTTTGCACACACTGTTCCCTTCAACTGGGAATTCTCTCCTGTCCCCTCTGTCAAATCTTTGTCTGATAAACTCTTAACTTTTAATCCTGCTTCAAACCTTGTAGCCCATCCTCAGGAAAGTGTTCCAGATCTCCAGATTGAGGCAGGTTTGTTGAGTTAGAAAACTATAGTGTTATGGGTTGGATTATATCCTCCAAAAACACAGGTTCAATCTCTAACTCCTGGAACCTCAGAAGGTGATATTACTTGCGAACAGAGTTGTTGCAGATGAAATTAGCAGACGAAGTTGAGGGCCTAAACCTGATGGCTGCTGTGTTTGAAAGAAGGGGAATTCTGGTTACAGAGACAGACACACTGAGATGAGAGATGATGTAGGAGGGAGACCGCCTGTGACCACAGAGGCAGAGACTGGAGAGATGCCACTACAAGCCAGGAACAGCCATCCTGGGATGCCTGAGGACTGGCAGCGGGAGGAGGCAAGGGAAGATCCTCTACGAGTAGCTTAAGAGGAAGCTCAGACCCCCAAGCACTTTGATTTCAGACTTCCAGCCTCTGGAATTGTGATAGGATAAATTCCTGTTGCTTTACGCTGTTTGTGACACTTTGCTATGGAGGCCCTCAGAGCTAACGCATCTGGTCCTCTCCTTCTATGCATTCATCAGAAGCTGTCACTGGGCAATCTCACCCTTGAGTTTTTTTCAAAATAATTTCATTTCCCCATTTCATGACCCAAGGCCAAAATAACACTGGAGGAGGCATCCTGGACTCTTCTTTTTCTCTCTCGCATCCAAACCTCATTCTCCTCCTTGTCAGAAAAGCCTGCTTTCAAAATATCCAAAACCCAAACACTTCTCACTGCCTCCACACCCCTGGCTTGGCTGGAGCCAGCATCACCTCTCATATAGGGTGCTAACGTCACCACTCTCAGGCCCCCTGCTTTGACGCCTGCTTCCCTAAGTCAACACAGAGACTGGGTTACTCCTTAGCACTTGTAAAGCAGAGCATGGCGTTCCTGCACCCCAAAACCTTTCCACAGCCCCTCAATTGGCTCAAAAGTAAAAGTCAAAGTCCTCCCAGACTGACATCTGGGCTGGCGACTCCCCTCTGCCCTCTCTGGGCCCCAGTCACCCCTGCTCCTTGTTAACTGGTAATGTTCAGCCTGTTGTCATTACAAGACACTCAAGTCACTCCCACTGCCGGAATGTTCCTCCCACAGCTACCTGATCCCCTGCTGATCCTTAAGCCAACTTGGCCTCAAACCTGATCTTGATCACTTTCAACTATAACCTGACCCCTCCCCAGAGGTGGCCCTCCCGACCCCATTGTTGGCTATACGTTTGTTACATTTATCACCTTTTGAAATACTATAAATGTCATCCTGTTACATTTCTTGCTTTTATGTGCCTCCTTTTGGCCACCTGATGTGAAGAGCCAACTCATTAGAAAAGACTCTGATTCTGGGAAAGATTGAGGGCAGGAGGAGAAGGGGGTGACAGAGGATAAGATGGTTGGATGGCACCACCGATTTAATGGGCATGAATTTGAATAAACTCTGGGAGATAATGACGGATAGGGAAGCCTGGAGGGCTGCAGTCCATGGGGTCAGACAACAGTCAGACACCACTTAGGGACTACCAACTCCCACTAGATTGTAAGTTATCAGATGGTGAGGATCTCTGTTTTGGCCACAGAGGCATCCCAAGGACCTGGGACATGACCCAACACACAGAAGGCCTTCCTTAAATATTTGCTAAAAGATTAGAGAACGTTTCTGGGTTTGTTCACCATTGTCTCCTCAAGATGTCTGACAGTGTCTGCCTGGCACCAATAAGGTTCCCAGGAGGCGGGGTTTTGAATGAAATGAGTGAAGATGAGAAAAACTCTGCTCTGATCTGTCTTTCGCACCTCCTCTCCCTTCCTTGTCTTTCATCCTCTCTTCACACAAGTCTTCTCTGCCTGGGCAGTGTGTGCTGTGTCCACCGAAACCCTCGCTCAGAAGAACATGGACTCCTGCCTCCCAGGTGTATGTGCCCAGGAGACAGTGTGGCTGGGCTGACAGCCCAGAGGCCCATCTTTACAAGGCATCATTTGAGAAGGCACAGTGGGCTCTGCCAGCTGGATGGACATGAGGCCCATGCGGATGACTGTTGACACCCCTCAAACGTCTCTGGGTCCTGCCAGGATGGTACTAGGAGACTCAGCGGTCAGGGAGATGAGTCAGAAGGTGGGGTGCTGGAGGAGACCACAAGCTGAACCTTCCCATGGGCACCTTTGCATGAGATGCGAAGAAAGGAGCACGGAAAACCCTTCCCTTTGCATCTCAGCTCTGCGCTTACTAGGTATCACATTAGGGCAGGTCACTCAGCCCCTGACTTCAGTTCCTCTTCTCTAAACCAGAGTTTCCCTCTGAGTACACTGCAGATGAAATGGAATAACAATTTAGTGAAATTTAGTAAAATAGTAAAGAAAAAATTCAGATGGCAAGTGGCGCAGGGGCCGCTTCAGCACCAGGGGGTTAGTGGTTTCAGAACGGTCGGAGACACAGGCCCGGCATCTCTGCTCCTCGGGGCGCCCCTGTCCTCCTTCGCCTGCTCTGCGCCCAGCTCTTCTCACCGCACTTGCCTTCAGGATGCAACCGAGAATGACAACAGCAATCTCATTATGGCAAATTCTCACTTAGAATTTTCCGAAAGTCATGATTCAAAATATTTGGTCCTGTTATTCCCATAAAAATCCAAATACCCCCAAATTCCTGCATCCTGGCATCTGGACACTGTGTCCCGGACCGTTTCTTGAAGCCAGATGCAGAACAAAATCCCTTTATGGGAACGAGCATGACATTCTTGGGTTTGGAAACTATATCCACTGTGATGATTTTTGCCTCTGCAGCACCCAGCATGTAAACAGCCCCCAGGGAGGGCTTCCTGACTTACAGCAAGGTTTTGTGCAACCGGAAAGAAACGAGAGGCTGCTGCCCAGAGAACTGGGACGGAGTGAAGGAACAGAGAGGCTTTGGGGTCAGAAGACCCTGAGTGCAAATGATTCCAGGAACAGGCAGGAGTCAGGGTGCCCAGGGCAACGCCTGAGAAAATGGTGCTGCCCTGGGTGGGGTCCACAAGTTAAACGTGGTCTCCATTTTTGGCCAGATGGGGCTTCCCAGGTGGCATTAGCGGTTAAGAATTCACCAGCCAGCACAGGAGATGTAAGAGATGCGAGTTCGATCCCTAGGTTGAGAAGCTCCCCTGAAGAAGGGCAAGGCAACCTACTCTAGTGTTCTTGACTGGCGAATCCCATGGACAGAGGAGCCTGGGGGGCTACAGTTCATGGGGTCGCAAAGAGTCGGACACGACTGAAGGGACTGAGCAAGCATGCCTGCGTATTTGGCCAGGGTGGGGCACCAGGTGCCACCAGGGCCCAAGAGGACTGGCAGACAGACATGTGGGATGTGCTCAAGCTCCTGAACTTCAACACCAGGGTAAAAATTGGTTCAGTGCTCTCTAACCAACTCCCCATAGGTATACCGGGCTTCCCTTGTGGCTCAGCTGTAAAGAATCTGCCTGCAATGTGGGAGACCTGGGTTCGATCCCTGGGTTAGGAAGATCCCCTGGAGTAGGGAAAGGCTACCCACTCCAGTATTCTGGCCTGGAGAATTCCATGGACAGTCCATGGAGCCGCAAAGAGTCGGACATGACTGAGTGACTTTCACTTTCACATATCTGAAGCCATAGGCAGCGACCATCTTCTTGGCTTACACCTCATTTCAGGTAAAAAGATGTTCAGAACATTGGCAGTGGATTCTAATATCAGGATCTGGCTCCTCTGTAGAATTCCTTGAATGGAATGACTTCCAAGAGGAGCTCAGTTTCATTCCAGCGGTGCTGAGAAGTGGCTCAGACAGATGCTATTATTATAACTATACTTCCTCATGAAAGACAGCTAACACACGAGACAAGTCATGGGCCAGACAGAGTCAAATGACGACCGGGGATCGCAAAGACATCTGAAGGTGTTGATGTTCCGTGTTTTCCCTTGTGACCTCAAAACATCAGCTCTTTCTTCAAAACTCTGATCAGAACATCACCCTCTTACATTCCTGATTATCGGCAGGAATCACGATGACATCCTGAGGTTCAATCAGGCTCTCAGTATTTCATTTCTTTGCATCACATGTCAGGCTTATACTTACCATCATTTTAGAGTCTTAAGAATGAAACTGAAACCCAGCCCTTTGAAATGCAAGTGCTGCCATAAGCTGCTCAAGGCTTTTCTGCCAATAACAGTGGTCGTGGGATAAATCAAAGACTAGCACTGTCTCTGACACCACCTTGCTGAATTTACAAGCCATGGAAAATCTCTCAGGGCCCTTAGAAGATTCTACTAGGACAGGACAGGCAATGGCTACTGTTAAATGGCCCACCTGAATACAGGGCTATCTCCTAAGACCAAGCACAGGCAAACAAATGCTCCAAGGGTGATTTTAGAGATCATTATTGAAACTTTTTCTTTGAGACCTGGGATGTTAATTTCCAATCTGCCTGTGACTGGTCCCAGAGCAGAAGAAGCCAATGATTGTTTCTAAATGAGACCACAGACATCCTCACAAGTACATTAGTAGAAAAGGACCCTGGGACACTGCCAATATAAACCTGGGTAAGACTATTCTGATGCTGTGAAAGTGCTGCACTCAACATGCCAGCAAATTTGGGAAACTCAGCAGTGGCCACAGAACTGGAAAAGGTCAGTTTTCATTCCAATCCCAAAGAAAGGCAATGCCAAAGAATGCTCAAACTACCGCACAATTGCACTCATCTCACACACTAGTAAAGTAATGCTCAAAATTCTGCAAGCCAGGCTTCAGCAATATGTGAACCGTGAACTTCCAGATGTTCAAGCTGGTTTTAGAAAAGGCAGAGGAACCAGAAATCAAATTGCCAACATCTGCTGGATCATGGAAAAAGCAAGAGAGTTCCAGAAAAACGTCTATTTCTGCTTTATTGACTATGCCAAAGCCTTTGACTGTGTGGATCACAATAAACTGTGGAAAATTCTTCAAGAGATGGGAATACCAGACCACCTGACCTGCCTCTTGAGAAACCTATATGCAGGTCAGGAAGCAACAGTTAGAACTGGACATGGAACAACAGATTGGTTCCAAATAGGAAAAGGAGTATGTCAAGGCTGTATATGGTCACCCTGCTTATTTAATTATATGCAGAGTACATAATGAGAAATGCTGGGCTGGAAGAAACACAAGCTGGAATCAAGATTGCTGGGAGAAATATCAATAACCTCAGAAATGCAGATGACACCACCCTTATGGCAGAAAGTGAAGAGGAACTAAAAAGCCTCTTGATGAAAGTGAAAGAGGAGAGTGAAAAAGTTGGCTTAAAGCTCAACATTCAGAAAATGAAGATCATGGCATCTGGTCCCATCACTTCATGGGAAATAGATGGGGAAACAGTGGAAACAGTGTCAGACTTTATTTTGGGGGGCTCCAAAATCACTTCAGATGGTGACTGCAGCCATGAAATTAAAAGACGCTTACTCCTTGGAAGGAAAGTTATGATCAACCTAGATAGCATATTGAAAAGCAGAGATATTACTTTGCCAACAAAGGTCCGCCTAGTCAAGGCTATGGTTTTTCCAGTGATCATGTATGGGTGTGAGAGTTGGACTGTGAAGAAAGCTGAGTGCCAAGGAATTGATGCTTTTGAACTGTGGTGTTGGAGAAGACTCTTGAGAGTCCCTTGGACTGCAAGGAGATCCAACCAGTCCATCCTAAAGGAGATCAGCCCTGGGTGTTTTCTGGAAGGAATGATGCTGAAGCTGAAACTCCAATACTTTGGCCACCTCATGGGAAGAGTTGACTCATTGGAAAAGACCCTGATGTTGGGAGGGATTGGGGGCAGGAGGAGAAGGGGATGACAGAGAATGAGATGGCTGGATGGCATTACTGACTTGATGCATGTGAGTTTGAGTGAACTTCGGGAGTTGGTGATGGACAGGGAGGCCTGGCGTGCTGTGATTCATGGGGTTGCAAAGAGTCGGACAGGACTGAGCGGCTGAACTGAACTGAACTGAAGACTATTCTGATGAACTGGACCCCTCCCTTGAATTCCTAAAACTATCTCTTGTCCAGTATACCTGTGAAACGTAAACCTGGGCTTCTCCTCTGAGCTTATATTATTAAATTGACACAAGCAAAATTCCACTTGCAAAAAGGAGAATTTAGAAGTCGAATTAGAAGCTGCTTTTAATCTATCGAAGTCTTATGCTTAAAATGAGGAAAAAGAATGCTATAGACTGAATGCATATGGCCCCTCAATATTCATATCTTGAAACCTAATCTCCAAGATGATAGTTTTAGGGACCTTTGGGAGGTGATTAGGTTACAGAGGTGGAGCCCTCTTGAATGAGATTGCTGTGTTCAGTCACTAAGTCCTATCTAACCTTTGCAACCCCATGGACTGCAACACCCAGGCCTCCCAGTCCTTCACTATCTCCCAGTGTTCACCCAGGAGTTGAGATTAGTGTTCTTCTAAAAGAGACCCTGAGAAACTCCCCTTCCACCTCCTGAGGACACAGAAGACAGTCATCTAGGAACCAGGAAGCAGGCCCTCACCAGACACTAAATATGCCAGGACCTTGGTCTTGAACTTTCCAGCCACCAGAACTGTAAGAAATAAACCTGTGTTGTTTATCAGCCACCTGGTGTATGGCATGTTTTTATAGCAGCCCCCAATGAACTACAGCTTAGTTGGTAAAGAATCTGCCTGCAATGCAGGAGACCCCGGTTCGATTCCTGGGCTGGGAAGATCTGCTGGAGAAGGGAAAGGCTGCCCACTCCAGTATTCTGGCCTGGAGAATCCCATGGACTGTATGGTCCACACGGTGGCAAACAGTCGGACAGGACTTGCACTGCACTGCACTCTCCAACGAACTACCACAGAGATGGGTGTTTCTGCTATAACGTGGAAAACGCAATCCAGTGAATGCTCATAGTCTGCAAAATCTTGCACTCATAAAAACCAAGTGCACAGGAAAAAAATAAGGTTCAAAATCTATGCAACTCTGTAATCAGAAGAACAAAAAAACTCAATCAATTCTAAAAAAAAAAATTAGTTCTGGTAAGGAGACACGTTAAATTGCTAAGATAAAAATTTTAATACATTTTTAAATTTGAAACATTTTAATATCATTTAATTATATCATTAAATGATAGAACTTGACCTTAAAAAACACGGTGAAAGCAGTATGATAGAAGAGGGTGTCAGGAAGTATGGAAGCTGGTGGGTTGTGGGCACAACGGCTAAATGGGCAAAGGACCTGAGCAGCCAACAGCCTAGGATGGACCACATGGCCACTCTGAGCCAGAGTAGCACCGAGTGACGAGCATCATGGACAGGACTGAGTTCTTCAGAGGCTTCTGCCCGCAGCTGTGTGGACAGTGCCCTGGGGTCAGGGCAGGTAGCTGGTCCCGTAAGACACTGATATACTGGCAAAACTGGTACACGGACCAACGCTACCTCTGGGTCATAATGCCACCGTTCTCGGCAGTCACATTGCACCAGGAACACACGTATGTGCAGACACGGTGCCCACACAGTGTGGGAATCTCGGACAAACATGATTCACACGACCTGTGGAGGTAATCCCCCAGTAAATCAACGCGAGATAAAAGTCAGAAGAGAGACTGGCACACGGCTTAATAAGCATCCAGAGGGGCATAGAACACTTTAGTTGTTGGTTGGGGCTGTTTTATGGGGTCGTTGGGAGCCACAGCTCCAAGTTTAAAGCTGCTTGGAGTCACATCCTTCCTCTCCTGAGAAATCTTAAGCAAGTTACTCTACCAATCCATGTAGCTGCTTTCTTAGAGACAGAGGTGATAAAAATAATAGTCCTTGTCTCACGTCAAGGAATAAACGAAACAGGTAAAGCACCCAGCATAGCACCAGATCAGAGCTGATTTCTAGTCTTCTTGCTGGAGACCGAGGCATCTTGGGGGAAAGGAATAAGCAGGAACTTTTATCCTCTGCCTTTTTTTAGGGCCACCCAGTTCTGACACATAAAGGGCACTTCGAAATGGTCAGGTGAGGAAATGGATCTAATGGGAAGGAAAATGGCATTTGAGGATCAAGGAGGACAATTCTCTTTCTTCCTCCTTTTAATCTTCATGTTCTGAGAAGTTAGCAAAGGTGAGCATCTTGCCTAAAGCCCCTCAGCTCGTTAGCAGGAGGACCAGGGTGCACGCCGAGCCTGCGTTCTGAGTGGATCACATTCACGCCCACGGAGCCAGAGCAGCGAAGGGCTGGACTGACCTTGCTCACCTCCTGTGCTAAATGCATTTAAATATAGTTTCTAATGCCAAAACCTTGCTGTTTCTCACACATAAAATCCCATTAGCTTGACACACCTACCAAATACTCAGATGTGAGACAAGACGTAGTTATTTTTAAACTGCATTCAACCTCCATGTGTGGGAAGATGCATTCCGGGGCACCTGTCGGGATGCAATCAGGCTTCACGTGGCACTGATTCTGGAAGGTGGAACCCACCAAAGGGGTCCTCACAGCTTCAGCAGAGGAGTGAGATAATCCAGTAAATGCTTTAAAATTGTTGCTGTTGTTGAGTCACTAAGTCGTGTCTGACTCTTCGAGACACCATTGACAGGGAGGCCTGGCGTGCTGCAGTTCATGGGGTCACAAAGAGTCGGACACGACTGAGCAACTAAACTGAACTGAAAAGTGGAAGGGGGAGACAGAAGGGAGAACCAGAGAGATGGCAGCCTGAGAGGGACTCGACCTGCCATCGCTGGCTTAGAGGAAGCAAGGGGCCACGAGCAAGGGATGCACACGCCTAGAGAAGCGGGACCAGGAAAAGGAATGATTCTCCCCAAGAGCCTCCAGGAGGAACGCAGTCCTGCCCGAACCTTGATTTGAGCCCGGTGAGATGTCTATCCTCCAGGACTCTAGGAGAATAAATCTGCGATGCTTAACGGCTACACGTATGACGTTAGAAAAGCGTGAGCATGTGAAGCCGTGGATGAACCAGGGTTTACGCTGCTTGGACAAAGCGGCAGGCAGGGAGCTGCAGGCAGGGGCCCCGCTTGGGAAAAGGCCTGCAGCCCAGAAGCGCACGGTGCAGAAAGGGAGGCAGGATGACCCCACCTTCCAGGAGCAGGACTGGGACAGCACCAAGGGCCAAAGTTACAGAGGCCTTTGAGCCTCAGGGTGGGAGGCCAGACACGATGCGCGCCACTAAGGGCTTGAGCTGGCAGAACACGGCAGAAGGAGCCACAGAAGAGCCTGGAAGAGGCGTGAGTGGCGGAAAAACACGGGCCAGGAGGCGAGAGAGGACTAAGGTCACTGCCTGCCCACGGTCACAGGTGGCCAGTGTCCCCACGTGTCCTTTCCACACAGATCACATGGAGTCAGTCCAGGCTGGGCCCAGGAACCAGCATCATCCGTTTCACCAACCAGTCTCTGGAGAAGACACGTGTCCTGAGTCTCAGGACTCTTTCTCTGTAAAATGTGGATTAAGCAGCAAGCTCCTCCCTGGCGTGAGAACTACAGCTGATTCGTGTTAAATGCCAGGCACGGAGCCAGCCCCAAGCTCAATGAACCCTCACCATGTCGGTGGCCAGAGCCACTAGCGGTACAGCCTGAATCCTCCCCTCCGTGTGGGTACCTGGATGTTGAGTCTCCCCCGATGGGCCCCCAGGCCGTAGCGCTTGGAAGTGGATGCATGGAGCTGGAAGTCTGTGATTTTTAAGGTTTCCAGACCAAGAGGTGGGCAACCTGGAAAGGACAAGGCTCATTAAAAACAAGGACAGATATGGACAGAAACGAACTTTCTGATTTTGAAAAATCTGGCCACCTGCTTCTCTGTCTTTCCCCTAAACTCTAGCTCTGTGTCAGCCCCACTCCCTGGGACGCCTGGTGTTTCCGGACAAACACTGTCGATTCAGCCGTCCATGTTATGCCAGTTTTCTTTCTGGTCGGCATTTCCTCTCTGGGTGTTTCTGCCCTAATATTCCTCTGTCTGATGCTCTCCGTGCTACTGTCTGAGGCTGTTTCCAATTAAGGATCCTTCCGCTGAGTGACTTAGCCAGGGAACATTATTGGTTAGAAATATCAGAGCGATTCCGTAGCTGAGTTCTGCAAATTAATCAGAACTTGATGGTTTTGCTTCAGCAACTCTGGCCTTTGTATCGTGCATACTAATGAACACAGCAACAGACAGAGGGGAAAAAAAAGACAACCCTATTGCCTTCCATTCCTAGCAAAACTGGTAATTCTGAGAATGGCTACTCAACACAGTTTAGTCCAAGCTGCTCCTAGAATATGACGCTGGCATGTGGGCAGCTCCTTGGCCATCGTCCCAGTCCAGCCCATTGTCCCTGCAGATATGAGCTTTAACAGCAGCTCTGGGGCCTCCTGACTCCTGGGTTGCTGGTCTCACCACCCACCCTGCCACGGGGCTGGAAATGACCAAGTGATGCTCTCCCCTTCACACCTGACTCTGGGGAAAGGAAAGAAACAGTTGGAAGAAGAAATGAACAAATCTATTTCCATAAGAAGTATCAGAAATCCCTGATGTAACATAACAGCTTTGAAAAGCCCCGTGGGTCACTCCTGAGATGGGAGTGCCTCCTGGGGATCCCGGGAACACCTGGGGACGCGGAGTGTTTGTCCATCCATGACAGACCCCTGCAGGGCAAGGCCCTTCTGGTCTTGGGATGCTGAAGGAGGCTGGCAACGCACTGACCGCAGGAGATGCTCTGAAGGCGCCAGGTAAGGAAGTTGGCCCATGTACTGCAGTCAGAGGAATTCAGACCTGCCAGGACCTGAGATCCCTTCAAGTCCTCCCCTTGAGTTTTCAGCAGAGGAAACTGAGGCCCCAAGACTTGAGCTGAACCATCCATGGCATCCTTGCCAGCAACAGAGTGCACTTCACATCCTAGTCTCTAGGGTCTCAGCTGCAGGCTCTGAAGTGATGCCACTCTGCTCCTCTGCCCGTATCTACCAGGAGGCTTGGTAGAGAGGCTTGGCACAAAGAGGCAGCGTACTAGTGACCAGCAAGGTAAAGAGCACGAGGGAGGTGACATTTCGTCACCTGCTCCATGCTGCCTGAGGACTCGGAAGGCTTCAGGTAGCCCCGTGGTAATTCTCAAGATTTTTGGCAGGTCCATGTAACATCCAACAGAAGCAAAAATAAGCTGTCCTTCCCCCTTGAACTCACTCAAAACATGGAACAATAAGGGGAAAGAAAACAATGCAGATGATTAAGAAACCCGGCCAGCAGCAAAGGCCACCTCTTGGTCCTTGATGGGATATCTATGGGACTTCAGCCGCTCAGTTGCTGCCTGGACCTGGACACAGTAAGAGATTGCTGCTAACACATCCCCAAAGGCAGTAACTGAGCAGCCAAACAAAACCCACAGGATGAATCAGCCATCTTCAAAGGGGACTCCAGAAGGGCAGAAGGGACAGAAAGGAACTGAGAGGCCCCATCCCAGCCACAATTCCTGTCTTATCCATGACTCCCCAGAGATTAGAGAGTGACAATCATCCTAACACGGGGCTTCTCACTGGCGACTGCTGGGACAAAGGCCTCGGGAAACCCACTATCTGTCAACAATCAAAAGGACATCTTCATAAACCAGACAGAGAAAGATAAACATTGTATAACATCCCTTATATGTGGTATCTAACAAGAAATGATACAAAAGAACTCATTTACAAAACAGAAGCTCACAGACTTAGACAATGAACTTATGTTTACCAGAGGGGAAGGATGGGGGGAAGGGATAGATAGGGAGTTTGAGACAGATATGTACACACGGCTATATTTTAAATGGATAACCAACAAGGACCTCCTGTATAGCACAGGGAATTCTGGTCAATGCTATGTGGCAGCCTGGGTGGGAGAGGAGTTTGTGGGAGAATGGACAAAGGTTTATGTATGCCTGAGTCACTCCGCTGTGCGCCTGAAATTATCCCAACATTGCTAATCGGCTATATTCCAATATAAAATAAAAAGTTTAAAAAATTTTTCCAAATATTGTCCTGCCCCCCACCCGCCACCAAAAGAAAGGGCATCTTCAGACAAGTGCTTAGAAAATTTACCCACCTCCCATCATAACCTCAGATTCTTGAAAAACACACTGTTGGAACAAAGTGAAACACACACAAACACACACAGACACGCAGACACCAAGCAGCACAATAAGAGCCGGGTGCCCTGTGCAACGACTCTCCGCAAAAGAGCCCAGTCGACTCGACCCACCATGGAACTCCATAAGCAATGCAAAGTTGGAGCAAGAGGCAAGAATTCCTTTGGCTCTAAATTCTCAAAGATACATTTGGCTCCATCCAAAGAGCTGTCAATTGTGATATCACCACACGACAAGCAGGACTTTCCTCTATCTTTAGAAAATATTTCTGAGAAAGCCAGGAGTGCCGCCTTGAGGATCGAATAAATGGAGGAAATATTCGTGTTTCCAAGCCTAATTTAAATCTCCACCATCAGAACCAAGGCCAGGCAGAACGCTGGCATCCTGGCTGGAGTGCGACATGTTGGTATTATCATCAAGATTATAATATCGATGGAGGAGGTAATTACCAGGTTTAAAGAGTGCTTGAAATCAATGGGAAATGCACTCCCAGCTCCTCACCCTGCCCCTGTGGATCTAAGGCCCCAGAGAGGCTGCACTGAAGCAGCTCTGACTGTAACTCAGCCAGGACTCCTGGGCCAGTTCGCTCCAGCAGCAGCCCCTGAAGAGCCCTCCAGAAAGCTCCCTGCTCCTCCTCCAAAAACAAACAACAGCCTTTGTCATCAAATCACATTTGTGTTATTTCTAACAGGAAAAAGACTCTTATCCTGAGAAGCATGTGGGTGAGGAGAACATAAAAAAAATTAAAAAGTGTGAATAGAACACTTTAGGAAAATATTAATTAGAGACAGGAGATGTGTCAGAATCTGGAGGGAAGAGTGACAGTCATCAGAGATGACTCGACTTCTCTCTTCCAGGCAATGCCACTCTCTGAGAACACCCTGTGCCCAATGGGGGGCCCTGCCTCCCAGGCCTGCGCTCCATGCCCAGGAGGTGGGCGAAGAGAGGACCCTCTGCCTCATTATACACCTCCCCTCCAACTAGCGCACATGCGTTCAATCAAATCTGTCCCTAACTAAAATTCTCTGCATTGCAGCCACTCTACAAAATGGACATCACCACTAGGGCATGCTTCCCAGGTGGCGCTAGTGGTAAAGAACCTGCCTGCCAATGGAGGCTACATAAGAGATGCGGGTTCGATCCCTGGGTCAGGAAGACCCCCTGGCAGGGCCTGGCAACCCACTCCAGTGTTCTTGCCTGGAGAATCCCATAGACAGAGGAGCCCTGCAGGTGGGCCACCGTCCATAGGGTCTCAAAGAGTCACGACTGAAGTGACTTAGCACATGCGGTATGGCAAAGATTCATTATTATCACCCTGACGATTACCACATGCATACACCAGCTCTCTAACAAATCAGAAGTGCTCGTGGCATTTAATCTGTGACCTAGAAGTTACAGGGCACAGTCAGAACAGAGTGTAGAACCTGGAATTCGGAGTCGGGGACATCAATTCCAACATCCCCTTCCCAAGCCTTCAATCTGTCTGGAGGGAAGGCCGTTATGAAAGTCAAGTCAGAAAAATTATTTTAAAAGGATAGTGACTTTGGGAGCAATGCAAGCAACCACTGTGAGCCAGAGCCTCTGCAGACACTTTGCCATTTAACCTTTACAAGGACCATGAGAGATGGCCAATACCATCCCCGTTCTACACACAAACAAAGACTCAAAGAAGCTTACAGAGTTAAGCAGCTCCTAAGCGGCTGGACCTCCCAGGTGGCTCAGTGGTAAAGAATCTACCTACCCATGCAGGAGATGCAGGAGACACCAGTTCGATCCCCGGGTTGAGAGAATCCCCTCGAGGATGGAATGGCAACCCACTCCAGTGTTCTTGCCTAGAAAATTCCATGCACAGAGGAGCCTGGCAGGCTACAGTCCAGGGGGTCGCCAAGAGCCAGACAGGACTAAGTGAGCACACAAGTGCCTGAGCTAGAATTTGAAAGTCAAGTGTGACCTAAAGTGCCAGGCACAGTCTTTGCACCACCTCTCTTTGACTTGGAAACTCAAGAATGTGGTACAAATGCAAGTTCTGTGAAGGCATTTGGGGTCACATGCAAGACAGGAAGTAGCACTGAAACAGGCTTCACCAGTTGGCAGAGGGGAGCTGAGTCCGAGGCTTTCTGGCCTGCAGTGGTGTCTGCTGGAAACAGAGCAGAGAGTTCTCCAAGACCTCAAGGGCACTGCCAGGGGCCAGCTCACAGCCATCCTGAACTTTGCTTTCGTGGTCGCCTATAAACCAAATAGCTCTGACTTAGGACATTCCTTTCTTCGCCTTTCTGAGCCTAACATTCTCTTTGATCAGTGAGAGTTCGGAGGCCCGGCCTGGTACACTGGAGAAAAAGTGTTTGCAGTGGCTCTTTGCCTGTCTCAGAAGCCGCTGACTTCCCAAGGGGGATGCTTCCCTCGGAGTCTTTCAAAGGAGCTAATCCCAGCCTTATCTAATCACGCTTGGAAAGCTCCTCCTTGACTTCTGGACTCTTCAAGACTGCAGTTCTCACCCTGAGCCAACACCAGAATCTTCTGGGTTACTTCACTCTGTAAGACAGACCTATTTGCAGGGCAGGAAGAGAGACACTGGACACAGTGGGGGCAAGAGAAGATGGGAAGAATTGAGAGAGTCACACTGATAAACACAGTAGTGTATGTAAAACAGCTAGCTAGTGGGCAGCTGCTGTGTAGCATGGGGAGGTCAGCCCAGTGCTCTTCCTAGAGGGGCGGGATGGGAGGTGGAGTGGGAGGCAGGCTCAATACGGAGGGGATATATGGATCCTTATAGCTGATTTGGGCTTCCCAGTGGTTCACTTTTCACTTTCATGCATTGGAGAAGGAAATGGCAACCCACTCCAGTGTTCTTGCATGGAGAATCCTAGGGACGGGGGAGCCTGGTGGGCTGCCATCTATGGGGTCGCACAGAGTCGGACACGACTGAAGCAACTTAGCAGCAGCAGCAGTGGTTCAATGATAAAGAATTTGCCTGCAGTACAGGAGACTCGAGTTCAACCCCTGGGTTGGGAAGATCCCCTAGAGAAGGGGATGGCAGCCCACTCCAGTATTCTTGCCTGGCAAATCCCATGGACAGAAGAACCTGGTGGGTTACAGTCCATGGGGTCACAAAAGAGTCAGACACGACTGAGTGACTAAAGAACAGCAAGCAACGTCACAGCTGAGTCACGCTGCTGCACGGCAGAAACCAACACAACACTGTAAAGCAATTATCCTCCAGTTAAAACAAAATCCTATGATCATGAAAGAAAAATCTTCTGGGAGGGGAAAAAGACGCCCAGACCGCTCCCCACAGACCATGATCCATGGTACTACAGAAGGGCCCAGGCCCTAATTTAAAGTTCCCAAGTGAATCTTCTGATACTCTCAGAACCTGGTTGGCTGGCGTTTCTTTCCTGTCGTTCAGTCGCTAAATCGTGTCTGACTCTTGGTAACCCCATGGACTGCAGTACACCAGGCTCTCCTGTTCTTCACTATCTCCCGGAGTTTGCTCAAACTCATGTCCATTGAGTCAGGGATGCTATCTAACCATCTCATCCCCTGCCGCCCCCTTTTCCTTTTGCCTTCAATCTTTCCCAGCATCAAGGTCTTTCCAGTGAGTTGGTTTTCCTATGCTGCTGCTGCTAAGTCGCTTCAGTCATGTCCGACTCTGTGCGACCCCAGAGACGGCAGCCCACCAGGCTCCCCCATCCCTGGGATTCTCCAGGCAAGAGCACTGGAGTGGGTTGCCATTTCCTTCTCCAATGCATGAAAGTGAAAAGTGAAAGTCAAGTCACTCAGTCCCCAGGAGTCTATTTCCCAGGCCCCAGGGGACAAGCAGAGGAAACTCTCAGGGAAAGGGTATCAGCTCACGCTGGTGGAAGCCTCTCACACCTGGAGCCTGCCCAGAGGCGCAGCGGTCTAGAGGCTCCCACCTCGGATCAGTGATGGCCCCACTTGCAAAGCCTCCAGACACTTCCTCTCTCAACACCTACCCCTCTCATGCTAAAAAAGATACAAACCACACTGAATATCACAGGGCAGAAACTGTGAGTTCTCATCACTGAATCCCAAAGCCCAATAGATGTTTCCTGTGTAAATGAATGAATGTGTATTACAATCCAACAGAACTAACAATCACTGTGTCTGCACAGTTATGGAAAATTAATAGTCTGCTTTTTACATATCACTTATAAAGCCAAAAAAGAAATTACTGGTTTGAAAAAGCTTTTCTCAAACCTTAATCCCTTGTGTATCATCTTCATGAATCCTTCTATGCATTATTAATTAATTACTATTACTTAATTTCTGTTTATGTCCAGTAATTTTAATGGAAATATGTAATGTCAAAAGAAATTTCATTGCTACAAAATAACACAAAAAATAAATTCATAATCTTTGTATACATTAAAAAATGGTTTAAACATAAACAAAAGTAAGAAAGGAAATAGTGATGATTGTTCTACATCAGATTTAAGAGAGACACGAGTACCGAATGAAAAAGAAAGCCAAAGAGTGCAAAAAGGTATTTACTATGTAAATGTGTGCCCTTCCTGGATCACTGCCTTGTCTTGGCGAAGGGGCTTGCATAACTCAATGAAGCTATGAGCCATGCGGTGCCCAGACCCTGATGCTGGGAAAGACTGAAGGCAAAAGGAGACTAGGACAGCAGAGGATGAGATGGTTGGACAGCATCACCAATTCAATGGACATGAACTTGGGCAAACGCTGGGAGACAGTCAGGGACAGGGAGGCCTGGTGTGCGGTAGTCCATGGGGTCACAAAGAGACAGGACTTAGTGGATGAACAACGACAACAATGCAAATGTATAATGAAAGACTCACATCCACAATATTTTTAAGAAAAGCAAACAGACCAAAAAAAACCTCTATTATTGATAAGAACAATGAGCAAAAGAGCTGAAGAGGCATTCACGAAAGAAGATGTCTTAAAGGTGAGTAAACAGGAGTCATTAGCCTTCAGGAGAACGCTGAAGATTAAGATGACAATGAGATACCAGTACACACCCAACAAAGACATGAGAAACCTAAACAGCATATTAAAAAGCAAAGATATTACTTTGCCAACAAAGATCTGTATAGTCAAAGCTATGGTTTTTCCAGTAGTCTTGTATACATGTGAGAGTTGAACCATAAAGAAGGCTGAGCGCTGAAGAATTGATGCTTTAGAACTGTGGTGTTGGAGAAGACTCTTGAGAGTCCCTTGGACCTCAAGGAGATCAAACCAGTCCATCCTAAAGGAAATCAGTCCTGAATATTCATTGGAAGGACTGATGCTGAAGCTGAAGCTTCAGTACTTTAGCCACTTGATGAGAAGAGCTGACTCATTAGAAAAGACCCTGATGCTGGGAAAGATTGAACGTAGAAGGAGAAGGGGACGACAGAGGATGAGATGGTTGGACGGCATCACTGACTCAATGGACATGAGTTTAAGCAAGCTCCGGGAGATGGTGAAGGACAAGGAAGCCTGGCAGGCTACAGTCCATGGGGTCACAAAGAGTTGGACTCAACTGGGACTGAACAACAAGGAAGACGTACTATCAAATGTTGGTGCAGAAATGAAGCAAGACTGCTGGCACAAGTGTTAACTGGTACAACCAATTTGGAAAACTCTCTAGGAGTACTTGCTCCAGGTGCTCATGCTCTGTGCTGTATCCAGATACTCAGTTGTGTCCAACTCGTGGTGA